>NC_053396.1:84139851-84512456 GCF_905171765.1 Bufo bufo
CTGCACCACATCTCCAGTGTAAAGTGTGCGCATCAAAGAAATATCTGTGACATCCAGTGTCCTTTTTTCGTAGACGGTGTCCGCTGACATTAGCTGCGCCATATCTTCAGTGTAAAGTGTGCGCATCCCAAAAATATCTGACATCCAGTGTAATTTTTCTGTAGACGGTGTCCGCTGCGGACATTGACATTAGCTGCGCCACATCTCCTGTGTAAAGTGTGTGCATCAAAAAAATATCTGTGACATACAGTGTACTTTTTCAATAAACAGTGTCCGCTTCTGACAGTGACATAACCAGGGCCACATCTGCAGTGTAAAGTGTGCGCTTCAAAAATGTATCTGTGACATACAGTGTACTTTGTCAATAGACGGTGTCCGCTTCTGACAGTGACATTACCAGGGGCACATTAGTGTAACGTGTGCAGTTAAAAAATGTATCTGTGACAGTCAGTGTACTTTTTCAATAGACGGTGTCCGCTTCTGACAGTGACATTACAAGGGCCACATCTGCAGTGTAACGTGCGCGCTTCAAAAATTTATCTGTGACATACAGTGTACTTTTTTGCGTAGACGCTGCGGACAGTGACATTACCAGTGGTACCTCTCCTGTATAACGTTTCCTCATCCCAAAAACCTGTGACATTCCCTGTAACTTTTCATTAGCCGCTGCTGACAGCATTGACATAATCTGCGGGATATCGCCTGTGTGACGTTTCCACGTTTTTAAATTTGTTTGCAGAAAGGGATGGGGTAGTGACTGTGATGCTAATGGTGCAGCAGAGGCTGTGGCCCTGGGCCTGGTGAAACATTGCCTGATGCCAGAGCACAAAAAAAAAAACAATTATTCACAATACCTATATTCATGTCCCAGTTTGCAGGGCGGTGCATGACACCACTCTTAAAGTCAGACCAGTGCGACCAGGTGGTTGGTTGGATTGCAGCAGATAATGCTTCCAGTCGGTTAAGCACCACCCTGTCTTCCACCAAGTCCAGTCTCAGTAGCCAAGAGTCTGCTCAAATCAATCCTCACCCTGATCCTCCATCCTCCCACCATGGAGAGTCTGGGCAAACAAGTGATCCCACACTTGGATATTCCGAGGAGCTCTTTTCAGCGCCATTCCATGATTTAGCCCTCTCGCCAAGCACGCTTGAAGAGGGACAGAACTTGTGTCCTGATTCCTAAACTCTTCAATCACAAGAAGATGACAGTGTGAAATGGCAACTATTGTTTAATGAGGTGGATGATGATGAGACACAGTTGCCAATAACTCAATGGCAATTACTGTCTCAAGAGGTTGATGAAGAGGATGAGACACAGTTGTCAATCACTGAGGTAGTGAATAGGTCAACAAGTCAGGAGGATGAGCAGAGTGAGGAAGTGGAAGAGGAGGTGGTGGACGATGAAGTCACTGACCCAACCTGGGAAGGTGGAAACCCGAGCGAGGACAGCAGTACAGAGGGGAAGGGATCTGCTGTACCGCAACAGGCTGGAAGAGGCAGTGGGGTGGCAAAAGGGAGAAGGCGGGCCACACCAAACAGGCCGGCAACTGCTCCCCGGAGCACCCCCTTGCGGAAATCTCCCTTGCCAAGGGGTAGGTGTTCCGCAGTCTGGCGCTTTTTTGAGGAAAATGCAGATGACAAAAGAATAGTAGTTTGCAACCTGTGCCAGAGCAGGGGCGTGAACACTAGCAACCTCACCACCAACAGCATGATCCGTCACATGGCATCAAAGCACCATAATAGGTGGGCCGAACGCCTGGGTCCACAGTCTGTGTCTGCGGGTCACACCACTGCCTCCTCTTCCCCTGTGTTACATGCTGTCCAGTCCTCTGTCAAAGGCGCAGGCCTGGATGCCTCTCGCCCTGCACCTGGACCTTCGCAAGCACCATCAGAGACCACATCCACTTCCGTGTCCCAGCGCATGCGTACAAATGTCCTTACCCCAGGCATTTAAACACACGCGCAAATACCCACCCGCCCACTCACAGACCATTGCACTAAATGCATAGCTTTCCAAATTACTGGCCCTGGAAATGTTGCCATTTAAGCTTGTGGACAATGAGGCCTTCCACAGCCTGATGTCAGCAGTCGTCCAACGTTACACAGTACCCAGCCGCCACTATTTTTCAAGGTGTGCCGTGCCCGCCTTACACCAACATGTGTCCCGTAATATCACATGTGCCCTGACCAACACAGTTACTGGGAAGGTCCACTTAACCACGGACACATGGACAAGTGCTTTCGGCCATGGACACTAAATTTCCCTAACGGCACACTGGTGAATGTAGTGGAGGCCGGAAGCGAGTCGTACCCTGGGATGGCACATCTGCTACGGACACCAAGGATTGCGGGCCCTACATCGATCAGGGTTTCTGCCAGCACCTGTGTTAGTGGCTCCAACCCCCACTTCTCCTCCTACGCCTCCTCCTCACTTCCAACCCTGAATAATCCACGTGCTGCACCAGTCAGTCATCAGTCGGTAGCTGGAAGCAGTGTAGCACTGCAGTGGGGAAGCGGCAACCGGCTGTGCTGAAGCTGATATGCTTAGGGGACAAACAGCACACCGCCGCAGAGCAGTGGCAGGGGATAAGAGACCAGACTGAGCTGTGGCTCTCGCCACTCAACCTAGAACCAGGCATGGTTGTGTCTGATAATGGCCGTAACTCGGTGGCGGCTTTGGAGCTCGGCAAGCTCAGACAGATCCCATGCCTAGACCATGTCTTAAACTTAGTGATTCAGCGGTTTCTCAAAACCTACCCCAATTTGCCTGAACTACTGGTGAAGGTGCGCCGCATGTGTGCACATTTCCGCAAGTCATCTACAGCTTCAGCCGGTCGGTCAACGCTGTAGAAGCGCTTGAAATTGCCAGCTCACCGTCTGTTGTGCGACGTGACCACGTGCTTGAACTCGACGTTCCACATGTTGGCCAGGCTTTGTGAGCAGCAGAGGGCAGTAGTGGAATACCAGCTGCAACATGGTCATTGCCTTTCCAGTCAGCGTCCGCCATTCACAAGCGACGAGTGGGCATGTATGTCTGACCTCTGTGAGGTTTTAAGGAACTTTGAGGGATCAATACAGATGGTGAGCGGCGATAACTCTATTATCAGCGTAACCATCCTACTCAGGGGTCTACTTAAATGCTCGCTGCTCACAATTAAGGATGCCGCTTTGCATGTGGAAGAGGTGGAAATGGGGGAAGATATTACACAGGGTGATAGCCAGACCACCCTCAGTTCGTCTTCTCAGCACAAATTGGACGATAAAGAGGAGGAGACGGAGCAGGAGACGGTTGCCTCCGCTACAGAGGTTAGTACCCATGGAAGTTTAATTCCATCTGTTCAGCGTGGATGAGTAGAAGAGGAGGAAGAAGATGAGGAGATTGAGAGTCATCCTCCTGATGATGACAGCAAAGCTTTGCCTGTTGGTACTCATGGCTGACTTCATATTAGGCTGCCTTTCCCATGACGCTCGCGTTATACACATTTTATACAACACGGATTACTGGTTGTTCATCCTTCTCGACCCCCGCTGCAAAGATTGGCATTATGACAGATAAGCATATCCGCCTGTCAATTGAAAATGCTGACAGGCTGACTCTTATAAAAATGAACAAGGCCTGGATTGACCATGACTTCTCAACTCCACCAGAAGAAAGCTGATGAAAATAAAAGCACTTTAAATGTGTTGTTTATAATGTACTGAATACACTATATTCCCATGCACTCCTTCCACCACAAACAAGGGAATATGGTTGAATCTTCCTTTACTCATCCTCCTTCTCCTCTTCCATCATATCAACATGCTTATTCATCGCATATAATGCCCTCGCATATATGCCCTTCGCATATGTTTTACAGGGTCAGCTCAGCTGCAGGCCCTCGTATATCATTTTTTAAAAGGGTCAGCTCACCTGCAGGCCCGCACCTAAAATATTTTACAGGGTCAGCTCACCTGCAGGCCCTCACCTAATTATATCTAATAGGTAATTTGCGCGTATGCTGCCTTGCTCTGATGTGGCAGCCGTAGCTATTTCTCAGGCTCCCTCTCCGGAATCAAACCATGATTCCCTGTTACCCGTGGTCACCATGGTTTGCGCTGAAAATAACATCGAAAGTTGATAGGGCAGACATCTGAATGGATCGTCGCCGTCACGGGGATGTGAGATCGGCCCCAGGTTATCTAGAGTCACCAAAGCAGCAGCAGGCCCTCGGCCATAATGTTTTAGATGGTCAGATCAGCAGGCCCTTCCTCCAAATGTTTTTGAGAGTCACCAGCAGGCCATCATTCATAATTTTTCAAGGCTGTGTATGATGCCCTCTTTTATGTGTAACAAAGGGTGTATTGGAGTGCCGATTCCATGTAATTTTTTGCAGCCCTTTCACTTATGGCATAGGCTTTATGAGTGTAGGAGTCCCACTGAACAATTGTACCACAATATGAATGAGGCCCTCTTTTATGTGATATACAGGTTGTATCAGAGTGCCTCTTCCTTGTAATTTTTGGCAGCACTTGCACTTTATATACAAATAAATATACAGGAAATAATGTTTCCTAACAATTTTTCCTCTAAAATCAATTTTATCTTCGGTTTGGTGCGTATTATTGTCAGTCTGTAAAAGTGGTGTACTACTCAGAAAACATCGTTCCCAGCAGCGACCTGGAAGTCCAAGATGGCATCCAGACATCCTCCCCATGCTGTTCCTGAACCATTTCGGTGGTGTTTCCATCAATTTCTGACAATTTCCTATGAACCAGGCACCCTCCCCTCTTCAGAACAGGGGGTGCCTGGTTTAATGCTCGGGTTCTCCCATTGATTTCCATTATACTCGGGTGCCAGAGCACCCGAGCACTTTGGTGCTCGATCAACACTACCATTTACCTTTTCACCTCTTCACATTCAGCCAATTCAGCTCCACATCTCCTGCCCTGGCTGTTTTTAATTCCTGCTGGACACATCTTGTGACTTCTGCTACTAATCACTTTCCACAGTGGTCATGGTCACGTGCGAGCACCCTGACATCTATGATAGGTCTGCTTTCTAACAGCTCCCAGTGAATCCTGAGGGAACCGATCAAAAAACAAGGGAATTACTAGAAAATGGGAAAAATCTAATCAAAGACTTCTCCACACAGTATTTTCAGTAATGAGATTTGGTTGTGCAATACCACAGATAGGGTATCTGCAAATTATTTGGTTTGTAATGCTTTGGTAATGATTTTCTATGTTATATGCTGTTAGACCAACAGATAGCATATAAGTGGCACTGGGAATGGAGTTAACCACTCCCTTCCGCCTCTCTCTTGATAGGAGTGGGCTGGTCCAACTTCCTGTCAGGAGGGAGAGCTAGCTAGACTAGTGAGGAGAAAGGGAGCATGTGTAAGATGGAAAAACAGCCACTGATTCTTGAATGCTGTTTCTGAGACTGTCATTCTATTTTCTGCCACAAGAGGCTGCTGTTTCCCCACACAGCGAAGTTACTGCCGGATCTAGATATGCAAAACAGATGATGACTCATGCTGTGTGCCAGAGAGAGAGGAGATGGTGACATGAGGAGACATGTTTGTGCAGAGGATCCAGGATCCAGTGCCATCCTCAGCTCTGTGGGACTTGGAGTGGTCAAAGTCACTGTCAGAAGTGACTGATGCCTGTCAGCAATGCAGATGTTGTCAAGGAAGAAAGGATCGGTTCCCGGAAGGTCAGTGGGACCGTGGAATGTGGTTACAGACCCTGTGAGGCCTCATGGTGGATGGAAGGACCTGCGAGGTGGTGTAAGTCCCCATCGGATAAGGACCAGGCCAGGGTCAGCGATCCAGAAGGCTTCCCAGAGAGAGAGAGAGAGAGAGGTCTGGGTCCTGGGTCCTGGAAGGCTGGAAGAGCCGTGGAACAGTTGGAGTTACCAGGAGAGGTGGAGTTGCTCAGCTTGGAGAAGAAGTCCGCCATTTTGTGAGCTGCATGAGAGAACCGTGTGGATCCGGATTCTGTTCGCAGGAATGAGTATCGGCGTCAGGAAGCTGATCGGAACAGAGGGTCAGAGTACAGGTTCTGCAGGATCACATATTGTGGCAGGGACTTGCTGTCTGTCTGGAGCAACCAGTAAACACAGGACATACCCAGGTCAGTGACTTAGCGGCACGGTTATTGACTTGCAGGCTCTGCCATGTGCTCCAGCGGTCAGGTCCGTTACCCTGCGGCACAGTATTGACTTGCGGGCTCTGCTGCGTACGCCACTTTGGGTACGGTTTTTCTGTTGGGCTGGTACCGTGACTCTGAGCCTGGGGTATAAGGTATTCTGGACACTTCACTGTTACTACACTACAAGGCCACGCCAGCGTCCAGGCTGGGAGTACTCAGGGCATATGAACAGTGTCATTTGGGGGCAAGAGAAAGGAATGTGACGT
This sequence comes from Bufo bufo, assembly GCF_905171765.1. Taxonomy (NCBI): domain Eukaryota; kingdom Metazoa; phylum Chordata; class Amphibia; order Anura; family Bufonidae; genus Bufo; species Bufo bufo. Next base: position 84,146,250 of record NC_053396.1, read on the forward strand.
GTTCATTGTATTTGAAATATATGTGATATATACTCTCTATACTTGCTGTTGTAATATCTGTTTATACCACTGTTCAGTAAAGTTAATGTTTTTGCATCAGGAGCTGGTGTCCGTGTCGCTTTCCTTATTCCATGACTTCGCTGTATCCTGGGGGTCCCTCCCCGGTTCACGGTCTTACACATGTCCATCAGTTCCTGCTCCATAGGGTCTTAGACGAGAAATCCAGTTTGTCTTTGAGGAACACTGCTCCAGAGAGACGGGAAGGTCCAAGGGCTGGAGAAACCATCACATTTATGGTAGTACAGACAGCAAAGTGACCAGCTATCACAGCTTTACAGATTCCACTGCAAAGTGATGGGATCACAAGTTAAGACACCCCTCTACACCGTTTTAGTACAGGAAAACTCTAAAGCCTGCATTACATAGTAGACAACTACAGCCACAGGTGCCAGCTTCGTGAAGGGGAAACAGCAGAGAGAGACTTTGTTAGCTAGCATATTTATAAGTGCCATCAATTTCCATCTAACTAGCCACCATACCTCATCATCTGGTGACAGATCCTGAACCTTGTACTTAATATTGCTAGATGTACCACAACTTATTTTTTGTGTAATGAAGGCCATTTGATGTTCTCTTACATCTGCCTGATTCTTTCACATCACCTTTTCACTGCATCAGTCCCCAGGGAGTTCACGTGACACAACATCTTATCAGGGGCACTACCACTCCCATCCTCAACACCAGCTCCTCAGGGGCTCACTGAAGATGTAATACTGATCCAAAATATTTATGAAAAAAACAAATGAGTGACAATTTTTTTCCCATGTACAGTTGTTTGCAAGCAACACTATTGTTTTAGAACTTTAATCAAGAGATTTTTTCTGTAGAGCAAACCCTATCAACCTCTGAAATTGCAAAAATACTGGTCACCCCACATAAGATCACCAGATGCATTCGTATCCAAGAAAACAGCTACAAAATCATATCACGCTGGTACAGGACTCCAGACAAGACCTGTCTCTATAAACCTGGAGCCCCAGATGTATGCTGGAAATGCCATAAGGAAAGGGGTACATATTTTCATATCTGGTGGTCCTGCGAGCCAGTTAAAGCTTGGTGGTCTAAAATAGTTAAAATCAGTAAGCAGATTTGCCAGACCTCCTTCCCCTGCTCCCCCGAATTGATCTTGCTCACTCTCGGAGTTGGGGGAGTAAACCCACATAAAACATCACTCGTTTCCCTTCTACTGGCAGCAGCCAGAATACTCTTACCATCCCACTGGCTTTCCTATGAAACCCTGTCTGGAACACTGGGTTAATAAAGTGGGCCAGATTTATAGATTCGAGGAAATCTCCCATTGGGAGCAGCATTCTAGATCTACCTTCCTTCAGATCTGGACTCCCTGGAGGAGTTATAGGCAATTCTTCCTTGTGCTATGATCATCAGAGCTGGCATTAATGGTGACTAGGGATGAGCGAACCCGAACTGTATAGTTCGGGTTCGTACCGAATTTTGGGGTGTCCGTGACACGGACCCGAACCCGAACATTTTCGTAAAAGTTCGGGTTCGGTGTTCGGTGCTTTCTTGGCGCTTTTTGAAAGGCTGCAAAGCAGCCAATCAACAAGCGTCATACTACTTGGCCCAAGAGGCCATCACAGCCATGCCTACTATTGGCATGGCTGTGATTGGCCAGTGCAGCATGTGACCCAGCCTCTATTTAAGCTGGAGTCACGTAGCGCCGCACGTCACTCTGCTATGATCAGTATAGGGAGAGGTTGCAGCTGCGACGTTAGGGCGAGATTAGGCAGATTAACTCCTCCAAAAGACTTCATTCTGTGATCGATCTGCAGCTGTGGATCATTGAAGTGCTATTATTGACTTGCTCACTTTTTTGAGGCTGCCCAGAGCGTTTTTAGATCACTTTTTTTCTGGGGTGATCGGCGGCCATTTTGTGACTTGTGGTGCGCCAGCACGAGCTATCACCAAGTGTATTTAACCATTGATAGTGTGGTTATTTTGTGCTATATCCTACATCAGCTGCAGGCTAAGCCTGTGTCACCGAAGTGCATTTAACCATCAACAGTCTGGTTATTTTTTGGCCATATACTACATCAGCTGCAGGCTGAGCCTGTGTTACCCAAGTGCATTTAACCATCAACAGTCTGATTATTTTTTGGCCATATACTACATCAGCTGCAGGCTGAGCCTGTGTCACCCAAGTGTATTTAACCATCGATAGTGTGGTTATTTTGTGCTATATCCTACATCAGCTGCAGGCTGAGCCTGTGTCACCCAAGTGCATTTAACCATCAACAGTCTGATTATTTTTTGGCCATATACTACATCTGGTGCAGGCTGAGCCTGTGTCACCCAAGTGCATTTAACCATCAACAGTCTGATTATTTTTTGGCCATATACTACATCTGGTGCAGGCTGAGCCTGTGTCACCCAAGTGCATTTAACCATCAACAGTGTGGTTATTTTTTGGCCATATATTACATCAGGGGCAAGTTGAGCCTGTCACCCAGCGCCTAAAAAATAGACCTGACATTTCTATTCAACCAAATCTGTACTGTTTTAGCTGGTCAAGTTATTTGTATTGACCGTAAAAGCACACTTTTTTTTCTGGGTTGAAAAAGCATTCCCAAATTTCCCATTCTCAAAATAACTAGTTTCTGGTATTTGAGGCCTACTTGAAATCTATCCCAAAAAGAAAATCTTACATTAAAGGTATTGATAGTGTCATTCAGAAAAACCTAAGACACACGCTAGCGTGCTGATAGAAGTGTCATTCTGTGATTAAACCTATACCTGTCACACAGCGCAAAAAAAAACAGGTCTCACATCTCTATTCAACCAAATCTGCACTGTTTTTGCTGGTCAAGTTATTTGTAGTGACCGTAAAAGCAGACTTTTTGTTCTGGGTTGAAAAAGCATTCCCAAATTTCCCATTCTCAAAATAACTAGTTTCTGGTATTTGAGGCCTACTTGAAATCTATCCCAAAAAGAAAATCTTACATTAAAGGTATTGATAGTGTCATTCAGAAAAACCTAAGACACACGCTAGCGTGCTGATAGAAGTGTCATTCTGTGATTAAACCTATACCTGTCACACAGCACAAAAAAAAACTGGTCTCACATCTCTATTCAACCAAATCTGCACTGTTTTTGCTAGTCAAGTTATTTGTAGTGACCGTAAAAGCAGACTTTTTGTTCTGGGTTGAAAAAGCATTCCCAAATTTCCCATTCTGAAAATAACTAGTTTCTGGTATTTGAGGCCTACTTGAAATCTATCCCAAAAAGAAAATCTTACATTGAAGGTATTGATAGTGTCATTCAGAAAAACCTAAGACACACGCTAGCGTGCTGATAGAAGTGTCATTCTGTGATTAAACCTATACCTGTCACACAGCGCAAAAAAAAACAGGTCTCACATCTCTATTCAACCAAATCTGCACTGTTTTTGCTGGTCAAGTTATTTGTAGTGACCGTAAAAGCAGACTTTTTGTTCTGGGTTGAAAAAGCATTCCCAAATTTGCCATTCTCAAAATTGTGGTGAACGGGAACAATGAGGAAAACATCTAATAAGGGACGCGGACGCGGACGTGGACATGGTCGTGGTGGTGTTAGTGGACCCTCTGGTGCTGGGAGAGGACGTGGCCGTTCTGCCACAGCCACACGTCCTAGTGAACCAACTACCTCAGGTCCCAGTAGCCAGCAGAATTTACAGCGATATTTGGTGGGGCCCAATGCCATTCTAAGGATGGTAAGGCCTGAGCAGGTACAGGCATTAGTCAATTGGGTGGCCGACAGTGGATCCAGCACGTTCACATTATCTCCCACCCAGTCTTCTGCAGAAAGCGCACAGATGGCGCATGAAAACCAAGCCCATCGGTCTGTCACATCACCCCCATGCATATCAGGGAAACTGTCTGAGCCTCAAGTTATGCAGCAGTCTCTTATGCTGTTTGAAGACTCTGCTGCCAGGGTTTCCCAAGGGCATCCACCTAGCCCTTCCCCAGGGGTGGAAGAGATAGAATGCACTAACGCACAACCACTTATTTTTCCTGATGATGAGGACATGGGAATACCACCTCAGCACGTCTCTGATGATGACGAAACACAGGTGCCAACTGCTGCGTCTTTCTGCAGTGTGCAGACTGAACAGGAGGTCAGGGATCAAGACTGGGTGGAAGACGATGCAGGGGACGATGAGGTCCTAGACCCTACATGGAATGAAGGTCGTGCCACTGACTTTCACAGTTCGGAGGAAGAGGCAGTGGTGAGACCGAGCCAACAGCGTAGCAAAAGAGGGAGCAGTGGGCAAAATCAGAACACCCGCCGCCAAGAGACTCCGCCTGCTACTGACCGCCGCCATCTGGGACCGAGCACCCCAAAGGCAGCTTCAAGGAGTTCCCTGGCATGGCACTTCTTCAAACAATGTGCTGACGACAAGACCCGAGTGGTTTGCACGCTGTGCCATCAGAGCCTGAAGCGAGGCATTAACGTTCTGAACCTTAGCACAACCTGCATGAACAGGCACCTGCATGCAAAGCATGAACTGCAGTGGAGTAAACACCTTAAAAATAAGGAAGTCACTCAGGCTCCCCCTGCTACCTCTTCTGCTGCTGCCGCCTCGGCCTCTTCTGCTGCTGCCGCCGCCTCGGCCTCTTCTGCTGCTGCTGCCGCCGCCTCGGCCTCTTCCTCCTCCTCTGGAGGAACGTTGGCACCTGCCGCCCAGCAAACATGGGATGTACCACCAACACCATTACCTGCGTCACCAAGCATCTCAACCATGTCACACGGCAGCGTTCAGCTCTCCATCTCACAAACATTTGAGAGAAAGCGTAAATTCCCACCTAGCCACCCTCGATCCCTGGCCCTGAATGCCAGCATTTCTAAACTACTGGCCTATGAAATGCTGTCATTTAGGCTGGTGGACACACACAGCTTCAAACAGCTCATGTCACTTGCTGTCCCACAGTATGTTGTTCCCAGCCGCCACTACTTCTCCAAGAGAGCCGTGCCTTCCCTGCACAAACAAGTGTCCGATAAAATCAAGTGTGCACTGCGCAACGCCATCTGTGGCAAGGTCCACCTAACCACAGATACGTGGACCAGTAAGCACGGCCAGGGACGCTATATCTCCCTAACTGCACACTGGGTAAATGTAGTGGCGGCTGGGCCCCAGGCGGAGAGCTGTTTGGTGCACGTCCTTCCGCCGCCAAGGATCGCAGGGCAACATTCTTTGCCTCCTGTCTCCTCCTCCTCCTACTCAGCTTCCTCCTCCTCTTCTTCCACCTGCTCATCCAGTCAGCCACACACCTTCACCACCAACTTCAGCACAGCACGGGGTAAACGTCAGCAGGCCATTCTGAAACTCATATGTTTGGGAGACAGGCCCCACACCGCACAGGAGTTGTGGCGGGGTATAGAACAACAGACCGACGAGTGGTTGCTGCCGGTGAGCCTCAAGCCCGGCCTGGTGGTGTGCGATAATGGGCGAAATCTCGTTGCAGCTCTGGGACTAGCCGGTTTGACGCACATCCCTTGCTTGGCGCATGTGCTGAATTTGGTGGTGCAGAAGTTCATTCGCAACTACCCCGACATGTCAGAGCTGCTGCATAAAGTGCGGGCCGTCTGTACGCGCTTCCGGCGTTCACACCCTGCCGCTGCTCGCCTGTCTGCGCTACAGCGTAACTTCGGCCTTCCCGCTCACCGCCTCATATGCGACGTGCCCACCAGGTGGAACTCCACCTTGCATATGCTGGACAGACTGTGCGAGCAGCAGCAGGCCATAGTGGAGTTTCAGCTGCAGCACGCACGGGTCAGTCGCACTGTGGATCAGACCCACTTCACCACCAATGACTGGGCCTCCATGCGAGACCTGTGTGCCCTGTTGCGCTGTTTCGAGTACTCCACCAACATGGCCAGTGGCGATGACGCCGTTATCAGCGTTACAATACCACTTCTATGTCTCCTTGAGAAAACACTTAGGGCGATGATGGAAGAGGAGGTGGCCCAGGAGGAAGAGGAGGAAGAGGGGTCATTTTTAGCACTTTCAGGCCAGTCTCTTCAAAGTGACTCAGAGGGAGGTTTTTTGCAACACCAGAGGCCAGGTACAAATGTGGCCAGACAGGGCCCACTACTGGAGGACGAGGAGGACGAGGATGAGGAGGAGGTGGAGGAGGATGAGGATGAAGCATGTTCACAGCGGGGTGGCACCCAAAGCAGCTCGGGCCCATCACTGGTGCGTGGCTGGGGGGAAACACAGGACGATGACGATACGCCTCCCACAGAGGACAGCTTGTCCTTACCTCTGGGCAGCCTGGCACACATGAGCGACTACATGCTGCAGTGCCTGCGCAACGACAGCAGAGTTGCCCACATTTTAACGTGTGCGGACTACTGGGTTGCCACCCTGCTGGATCCCCGGTACAAAGACAATGTGCCCACCTTACTTCCTGCACTGGAGCGTGATAGGAAGATGCGCGAGTACAAGCGCACGTTGGTAGACGCGCTACTGAGAGCATTCCCAAATGTCACAGGGGAACCAGTGGAAGCCCAAGGCGAAGGCAGAGGAGGAGCAAGAGGTCGCCAACGCAGCTGTGTCACGCCCAGCTCCTCTGAGGGCAGGGTTAGCATGGCAGAGATGTGGAAAAGTTTTGTCAACACGCCACAGCTAAGTGCACCACCACCTGATACGGAACGTGTTAGCAGGAGGCAACATTTCACTAACATGGTGGAACAGTACCTGTGCACACCCCTCCACGTACTGACTGATGGTTCGGCCCCATTCAACTTCTGGGTCTCCAAATTGTCCACGTGGCCAGAGCTAGCCTTTTATGCCTTGGAGGTGCTGGCCTGCCCGGCGGCCAGTGTTTTGTCTGAACGTGTATTCAGCACGGCAGGGGGCGTCATTACAGACAAACGCAGCCGCCTGTCTACAGCCAATGTGGACAAGCTGACGTTCATAAAAATGAACCAGGCATGGATCCCACAGGACCTGTCCATCCCTTGTGCAGATTAGATATTAACTACCTCCCCTTAACAATATATTATTCTACTCCAGGGCACTTCCTCATTCAATACTATTTTTAATTTCATTTTACCATTATATTGCGGGGCAACCCAAAGTTGAATGAACCTCTCCTCTGTCTGGGTGCCGGGGCCTAAATGTGTGACAGTGGCCTGTTCCAGTGGTGGGTGACGTGAAGCCTGATTCTCTGCTATGACATGAATACAGATTCTGCGCTGACATAAGGCCAGATTCTCTGTTACGGGACCTCTCTCCTCTGCCTGGGTGCCTGGGCCTAAATGTGTGACAGTGGCCTGTTCCAGTGGTGGGTGACGTGAAGCCTGATTCTCTGCTATGACATGAATACAGATTCTGCGCTGACATAAGGCCAGATTCTCTGTTACGGGACCTCTCTCCTCTACCTGGGTGCCTGGGCCTAAATGTGTGACAGTGGCCTGTTCCAGTGGTGGGTGACGTGAAGCCTGATTCTCTGCTATGACATGAAGACAGATTCTGCGCTGACATAAGGCCAGATTCTCTGTTACGGGACCGCTCTCCTCTTTCTGGGTGCCGGGGCCTAAATGTGTGACAGTGGCCTGTTCCAGTGGTGGGTGACGTGAAGCCTGATTCTCTGCTCTGACATGAAGACAGATTCTGCGCTGACATAAGGCCAGATTCTCTGTTACGGGACCTCTCTCCTCTGCCTGGGTGCCTGGGCCTAAATGTGTGACAGTGGCCTGTTCCAGTGGTAGGTGACGTGAAGCCTGATTCTCTGCTATGACATGAAGACAGATTCTGCGCTGACATAAGGCCAGATTCTCTGTTACGGGACCGCTCTCCTCTGTCTGGGTGCCGGGGCCTAAATGTGTGACAGTGGCCTGTTCCAGTGGTGGATGACGTGAAGCCTGATTCTCTGCTATGACATGAATACAGATTCTGCGCTGACATAAGGCCAGATTCTCTGTTACGGGACCTCTCTCCTCTGCCTGGGTGCCTGGGCCTAAATGTGTGACAGTGGCCTGTTCCAGTGGTGGGTGACGTGAAGCCTTATTCTCTGCTATGACATGAAGACAGATTCTGCGCTGACATAAGGCCAGATTCTCTGTTACGGGACCGCTCTCCTCTGTCTGGGTGCCGGGGCCTAAATGTGTGACAGTGGCCTGTTCCAGTGGTCGGTGACGTGAAGCCTGATTCTCTGCTATGACATGAAGACAGATTCTGCGCTGACATAAGGCCAGATTCTCTGTTACGGGACCACTCTCCTCTGTCTGGTTGCCGGGGCCTAAATGTGTGACAGTGGCCTGTTCCAGTGGTGGGTGACGTGAAGCCTGATTCTCTGCTATGACATGAAGACAGATTCTGCGCTGACATAAGGCCAGATTCTCTGTTACGGGACCTCTCTCCTCTGCCTGGGTGCCTGGGCCTAAATGTGTGACAGTGGCCTGTTCCAGTGGTGGGTAACGTGAAGCCTGATTCTCTGCTATGACATGAAGACAGATTCTGCGCTGACATAAGGCCAGATTCTCTGTTACGGGACCGCTCTCCTCTGTCTGGGTGCCGGGGCCTAAATGTGTGACAGTGGCCTGTTCCAGTGGTGGGTGACGTGAAGCCTGATACTCTGCTATGACATGAATACATATTCTGCGCTGACATAAGGCCAGATTCTCTGTTACGGGACCTCTCTCCTCTGCCTTGGTGCCTGGGCCTAAATGTGTGACAGTGGCCTGTTCCAGTGGTGGGTGACGTGAAGCCTGATTCTCTGCTATGACATGAAGACAGATTCTGCGCTGACATAAGGCCAGATTCTCTGTTATGGGACCGCTCTCCTCTATCTGGGTGCCGGGGCCTAAATGTGTGACAGTGGCCTGTTCCAGTGGTGGGTGACGTGAAGCCTGATTCTCTGCTATGACATGAAGACAGATTCTGTGCTGAAATGAAGCCAGATTCTCTGCTATGGCATGAAGAGACTGATTCTGTGCTGACATGAAGCCAGATTCTTTGCTATGGCATGAAGAGACTGATTCTCTGCTGACGTCAAGCCAGATTCTCTGCTATGGGACCTCTGTCCAATTGATATTGGTTCATTTTTATTTTTTTAATTTTTATTTTAATTCATTTCCCTATCCACATTTGTTTGCAGGGGATTTACCTACATGTTGCTGCCTTTTGCATCCCTCTAGCTCTTTCCTGGGCTGTTTTACAGCCTTTTTAGTGCCCAAAAGTTCGGGTCCCCATTGACTTCAATGGGGTTCGGGACGAAGTTCGGTTCGGGTTCGGATCCCGAACCCGAACATTTACGGGAAGTTCGGCCGAACTTCTCGAACCCGAACATCCAGGTGTTCGCTCAACTCTAATGGTGACGCAAAAGTAACACACTCAAAAATAACAATGGTGGAACTGAATATTTTTTTTCATTATGTTAGAATGTAAAAGTTGATTACACATTATTTTTCAATGCCCCATTATAGTGATCCTGTAAAAAACAAACCCAAAACAAGACTAGAAAAGACAGACATCACATAGAAACCAAAAAAAAGAAGAAAAAAAAAAGAAAAATCAATGGCAGTTTAGGCAAAAACTGAAAAATATATAGCACCAAAGGCCAAAATTAACCTAAGCACCTAGGCCCAAAACCTGTGCTGTAGTTTAAAGTATTGGTTTGCTGGGTGAGTATCAAGATAATAATTACAGATTATGATTCAGCCTCCTTAACACTGTTCAACATTTAAAATGTATTTCTGTGCTGCAGATTCCTTTAAAGGAGATGGCAGGCTTATTAAAAAAAATATATATACACATCTACGTATATGTGTCTGAATTCTTATTAGATTATGTCACCATAGTTCACGAGTAATTTTCATTTTCTTGCCCATCTCTGTGATACTTTTTTGTTTTGATGCTGCTAGGGCTTGCTGTGGGTGGGAATTACAAGACTACAGTGCCCATGGTTCCCCTCACACACATGCAGCTGCTTGTATGCCTTTTTTGACAATGTATTTATTCTGCATCTTCTCTGCTAGTCTTTTGGCCACTTGTTTAAAATGCATTGCATCCAATACACTAGAGATGTAATAATGATTATTAAGAGTAGATTAACAAGGTTTTACATACAACTCCAATAAAAGAAATTACAATAGAAACTGTATATATAGCAGCATCAAGTATGTGGAGTCCAACAATTAACACTGCTTTATTGCTTCTTTAACGCTTCATCAAGCAGGGTGAAGGCATATTTGAACCCTGGACTGTTTTCTGGCAGGGAAAGCTCTGGATGCAGTTGATGGAGAACACTCTGCACTGGACAATTCCTCATCCCAGTGACTGCTTTATAGGCTTTCTGGCTCCATTACTGTCAAGGACCGTACATCGTTGAGTTATGGGGCCCACCTTGTCCACATTTGTTTTTCACAGTGCTGGAGGAATACTTTGAGACAATTAAATTAGCAATGATTACATTCACTTTTTTCCTTTATTTAAACATTTTCTTGTGTATTTAAAGCTGGGAAATTTGCCAGCTTTGAAGCCTTGAAGACTAAAGTCTTATGAGCCGTCAGAGGATGATAATAGCCAGGGGCTCAGCAGAGTCTGTCTCTTTTTTATGTCTTTATATAGGGCCTGCAATAATACAGCCTTTTTTCTTTAAAATTCTGTATACACAGTGGTCGCTGCTATTTCATCTTTTGTTACTGAACATCTTTTATTGTCTGACAATAATATGAAGCTTTACCACTTCCGCCATTTATATAAAGCAGAAGCACAAACTCATCCCCATTATTTTAGGGGGATTGCTAATCCCACATGCAATAAATATATCAAAAGGTAGAGAACTGTGTGATGAATCTCATGTATACGTGGAAGGTATGTGACAAAATGTGAAAAAAAAGGAATTGATAAATTAGAGGACCTGTGGATAGGTCATCAATATTGGAAACCAGGCATCCCTTTAATGCAGAAATTTCTGTGACTGTTTCTTGTATTTGAATAGTATATGTAAATATCTATGCACACACTGCAGAAATGGCTACGTTCAGATATACTGAACAGATTTCTGAAATGTCTGCATAAAGGCCAGGTTTGAATATTCCATTCTGCTATTTGTTATATGTATATGATTGTTTAAAGAGGGCCCGTCATCAGTCCTGACATTTCTATATTACTAAATACTTATTTGCCTCCATGAAATTCAAAAAAATTTTCTAAAAACTCTGTGATGCACTGTCCCTCTACTATTCCTTCTAAACATTTGTGAATTGAGAATTGGCTGTTACCACTCTCCTTGGCAAAAAGGAGTGTCCTAGAGATGAGCAAATCGATTCAAAACTAATTGGACAGGTTATGTATAGAGATGAGCGAATTGTTCAAATATTCCATTCGCCGGTTCGCCAAATTTTTCGGGAAAAATTTGGTTAGATCCAAATCTAGGGATGGCACTCTAGTCATAGATAATGCATGGAAAATGGTATTTTATTAGTATTAACTGGCTGGTTTATGCCAGCTGTTGGCAATGGATACAAGTATAAAAGTTGTCTGATTAGATCATGTTATAAAACTTAGGTATGGAATCTAGGTATAAAATAGCGTTCTCCTAGAAGTATAAAATGTAGACAGTATAATAACAATGCATAAATAGTGGATAATGTAACAACAATGCATAAATAGTATATTGCTGGTATGAACCAATAAATGACTGGTCTATGTCAGCTGGACATGATATAGATAATGGTATTAGGCCTGTTGGCGTTATCTTTGGAGGTATAAAATTTTGACAATGCACAAAATATAGACAATAGGATATCAATGCATAGAAAGTAGATTTGCAATAAATACGGTAGAAAAAGAAGTCAGATAAAAATAAATATATAAATATATAAAAGTCAAGTGAACCTATTGGAGGTAGGTGCAGGTATCAAGTCCAATGAGGTAATAAAGGGAACAAATGTGGGTGAGAGCTGGGGACATCCCTTTTGTGGGAAATGGTAGTTCAATCCGATCTGAGTCTGCCCCCTTTGTTTTAGATCAATAGGGTGTTTCACCTCCGATTGGTAGTTTTGTTTCCACAATTTATCCAACAGTAGTATTATAAAAAAGGTGCTGCTACTTTAGCAGATACGTTACCCTCCTGTAGATCAGAGGCAGGGTGGTGAGCGGCTCCTGGCGGGCGGGTGGCGTCCACGTGTGTTCTTCCCGCTCAAAATCTCTGTTTCTGCTTACGGAGCTGTGTGCTCAGCCTGTCTACTGCTGTGGCTGATCGTCACTTCCGGTGACGTCACTTGCGCTTGCTGACTCTCCCGCTCGATTCTCATCGGCGTTACACGTGGTATCCGATGGCGGGAATAAGAGGCTGCAGCTTTTTCAAAAGTTAAGGGAGCTCCGGAGCTTTTGAAGTTCTAGGATCCTTTTAGCTAGCTTGGTATGAGTATGGCTACCTCAAATTACCCCATACGCGTTTCGGAGCTTACTGCTCCTTCATTAGTGGGAAATTCCCACTGATGAAGGAGCAGTAAGCTCCGAAACGCGTATGGGGTAATTTGAGGTAGCCATACTCATACCAAGCTAGCTAAAAGGATCCTAGAACTTCAAAAGCTCCGGAGCTCCCTTAACTTTTGAAAAAGCCGCAGCCTCTTATTCCCGCCATCGGATACCACGTGTAACGCCGATGAGAATCGAGCGGGAGAGTCAGCAAGCGCAAGTGACGTCACCGGAAGTGACGATCAGCCACAGCAGTAGACAGGCTGAGCACACAGCTCCGTAAGCAGAAACAGAGATTTTGAGCGGGAAGAACACACGTGGACGCCACCCGCCCGCCAGGAGCCGCTCACCACCCTGCCTCTGATCTACAGGAGGGTAACGTATCTGCTAAAGTAGCAGCACCTTTTTTATAATACTACTGTTGGATAAATTGTGGAAACAAAACTACCAATCGGAGGTGAAACACCCTATTGATCTAAAACAAAGGGGGCAGACTCAGATCGGATTGAACTACCATTTCCCACAAAAGGGATGTCCCCAGCTCTCACCCACATTTGTTCCCTTTATTACCTCATTGGACTTGATACCTGCACCTACCTCCAATAGGTTCACTTGACTTTTATATATTTATATATTTATTTTTATCTGACTTCTTTTTCTACCGTATTTATTGCAAATCTACTTTCTATGCATTGATATCCTATTGTCTATATTTTGTGCATTGTCAAAATTTTATACCTCCAAAGATAACGCCAACAGGCCTAATACCATTATCTATATCATGTCCAGCTGACATAGACCAGTCATTTATTGGTTCATACCAGCAATATACTATTTATGCATTGTTGTTACATTATCCACTATTTATGCATTGTTATTATACTGTCTACATTTTATACTTCTAGGAGAACGCTATTTTATACCTAGATTCCATACCTAAGTTTTATAACATGATCTAATCAGACAACTTTTATACTTGTATCCATTGCCAACAGCTGGCATAAACCAGCCAGTTAATACTAATAAAATACCATTTTCCATGCATTATCTATGACTAGAGTGCCATCCCTATACTTTTTCCTATAACTCCTCACACACAAGCGTTGGGTACGCTCTGTTCGGATAGAGCACCTTATTCCATCTCTTGGGCTTTAGTGAGCCGCCCTCTATATATACTTCTAGATCCAAATCTATTTGCGGTGAATTACGTTAAAAACTGCTATTTCCTGGCTGCAGAGAGCCTTCATAGTGGTGTAGAACACTGTGCCTTGTAGTAACAAGGAAGTCTGCTTTGGTAGTGAAATTATACTGTGAGTCCGTATGACATGCAGATGACAGGCGTCGCTCTTAGAATCACTGCACACTTACCTTATTAGGGCAGTCACGGGGCCAAAACTGACCAAATAACTCAAGTAGAAACTCAGCCTTACAGGTCGATGTTAGTGCCAAGAAGAAGCACACTCATTTCACACCGTCGCCAGCTGATTCCACATAGATGTTATCAGAACCTGTTCTATTAAACGCTTATACAAGTAAAGCCCCCCCCTCCCCTGGACAGAGTGGAGAGGGTGTCAGCAGTAAGTCTGTGTTGATGTCACTGATAAACTTGCCCTTCCTCTGATCGGTCACAACATTAACCCACAAAAAAAAAATTGATCCTGTCTGTGGAGCATACGCCTTCACTCGGTCAGCATTTGCTCAATAATCCATCAGTATTGCTAATTCCAAAAAATAACAGGACTGGATTTAAAACAGAGATGACACGTGAATGGAATATTTGCATGTCTTCTGTGTTTTGTAGCCACTCCTGCTTTTGGCTACCAAATCATAAGCCAATTCTGATGGGACCATACAGGCCTTACACAGACAGGATCTGTTGTGTTGAAACAAACAATTGGACGGCACTGCGCTCTGGTAAGGTCCGGGTGCGCGGTCAGTAGGTCGGATCCCTCTAGTAATATGTTTAGAAAGACCAGCACTCCGTTTTGCTGAGCTGAAAACTTCTTTATTCGTCACCCATGTGACGCACGTTTCGGCATAAGGTTTGCCTTTATCAAATACAGGTGATGATAGCTCAATACAACACATGTAATGCACCATTTAAATACACCTTTTGAAATACCCGCCCCTCATCATGTGAGCGGTCATGTGGCTGTAATTGAAGGCATACGCCCCCAGCCACATGACCAGTCACCTGATCACGGCATCATGTTGCTATGTAACTCAGTATAAACAAAACTCAATCAATGGAAAGGAAATAGGATACGGCAGAGTATGTATCTATATTCATACCATACTACAGCGTCTGAGTTATCAATGATCAATTATAGAACCAAATACAAACAAACATATTATAATATACATATATTCTTTTAAGTGAAACTGCTCAGTGAATATTCTTTATTGAGGCCTTTGGGGGCTAGCGTCTCGAGCCGATGGATCCAATATGCTTCACGCTGGTGAAGCATCTGGATGCGGTTTCCTCCACGTCTTGGTAGGGTCACTTCCTCTATAATTTGGAAACGTAATTGTGAGATGTGATGTTTTTTCTCAATGAAGTGTTGAGGGATAGGCAGCAAAATATTTTCTTTCCTGATTGTGGATTTGTGTTTTCCCACTCTATCTTTGATACGCATTGTTGTTTCTCCAACATAGCACAACCCACACGGACATTTTAGTAAGTAGATAACAAAACTACTGTCACAGGTAAAGTGACCCCGTACTGGAATTTGTTGTCCTGTGTGTGGGTGTGATATGTTGGAGCCCTTAATGACATTGGAGCAATGAACACAGTTCAGACAGGGAAATGTTCCCTTTCTGACTGTGGAGAAAGTGAGCTGTCGCAATGACGTCCTGTCACTACCTATGTCCGCCCGGATGATCTTATCTCTAATATTTTGATTACGTTTATAACACATCATAGGTGACTCCCTATATTCCTGAATTGTTAGGTATGATCTTTGTAAAATATGCCAGTGTTTATTGGCAATTGCTCTTACTCGATCCATCCAGGGGTGATATTTAACAATAAGCGGTGTTCTCTGTGTTTTTATCATCTTTTTTTTTGTGTTATTGTGGGATTTTCTACCTTATGCCTTTGTTCATCTAACAGCTTAGATGGATAACCTCTGTTGACAAATTTTTGTGTCATTTCCTGCATCCTCAAACTACGTGTATCAGGATCCGTTACAATGTTGGCCACTCTTTTAAACTGTGAAAAGGGGAGTGATTTTTTTACAGCTGCAGGATGATTGCTGTGAAATGCTAATAAGCTATTTCTATCAGTCTCTTTGACATATAGATCAGTTGTAATCCTGTTATTAGTACCCCTAATTACCCATGTGTCAAGGAAAGAAACACGGTGTGAATCTTGATGCAGTGTAAATTTTAGTTCAGGTCTTATGCTGTTAATGTGATCTATAAAAGACACAAGGGTCTCAGTGCCGCACCGGCAACAGGATCTGTTGTGTGTCTCATTTTTCCTTCCTTCAGAAGAAGGGTCAAACAAATGATGATGTCAGCCAGGCCGAAAGGCAAAATAGTGGCCCAGTCATGAAGTAGGGAGGGTGGGAACAGCATGGGGAGACCACAGAGTGGCCCAATGACAGGGTCTGGAGGTTGCGGCAGCATGAGGAGACCACAGAGTGACGCAATGACAGTGTGGAGGTGGCGGCAGCAGCAGCAGAATCAGTTGGAGGCCACGAGTGGCACAATGACAGAGTCTGAAGTTTGCAGTAGTATGAGGAGGCCACCGAGTGCCACAATGGTCGAGTGTGGAGGTGGCAGCTGTATGAGGAAGCCACCGAGTGGCACAATGACAGAGTCTGGAGGTGGCAGCAGGCAGCAGCAGTAGCAGTATCAGGAGAAGGCCACGAGTGGCACAATGACAGAGTCTAAAGGTGACAGCAGTATGAGGAGGCCACTGAGTTGCACAATGACAGAGTCTGGAGTTTTCAGCAGTATGAGGAGGCCACTGACTGGCTCAATGACAGAGTCTGGAGGTGGCAGCAGCAGCATCAGTTGGAGGCCACGAGTGGCACAATGACAAAGTGTGGAGGTGGCAGCCGTAGCAGCATCAGGAGGAGGCCACAGGGTGGCACAATGACCGATAGAGATGACCTTGTGGTTCGCCCGGCGGTCGTTTCGCAGCGAACCTTGCTCATTCACGATTTGCCAAACATGCGAACATATGGCGAAATTCTCACGCGCCATTTTTTTTTTGCATAGCGCCGAACTTTGACCCATGACACATCCATCAGGTGGGACAGGACAGGCAATTGAGACGTTTCAGCACATGGACTCACCCCCTACCCTATAAATAAACCCGATCTGGCCGCCATTTTACAGTATTTTGCCATTGTAGGGAGAGGTTGCTGTGTGGAACAGGGACAGACTGTTAGAGAGTATAGAGACACCAAACGCTAGCTAATAGGGCCACAAAAGTCCTTTTAAGGACTGGTATAGGTGTGCTATCGATAGGTGTGACATACTGAGGGGTGTGATATACTTATAATATACTTTCTAACATAGAAAGTATATTATAGTGCATTTGTATTGTGCAGCAGTTGTGTGCGGTTTGTTGCGATACCGTAGCTATACAGAGGGACAAACACTATTTGAACAAATAATTTCAACTGGTGTGATATACCAGTTACCCCCTAAAAAAACTGATTGAGGCAGGAGTGTGATATACTTATAATATAATTTCCCTATAGTACATTTGTAATTTGCAGGAGTTGTATGCAGATCTGCTGAGATACCCCAGCTATACAGAGTGACAAACGCTATTTGAACAAATAATTTCAACTGGTGTGATATAACATTTGCCCCCCCAAAAAACTGATTAAGGGGTTCAATATACCTGCTTCCAGCAAATAATCATTAAGCGGTTCTATATACCTGCTTTCACATATACTGCTCTTCTATAGGGACTTTGTCACAGGGTCAGTTTAAAAATGACAGGCAGAGAAAGAGGCAGGCCATTCCGCAGGGGAGGTAGGAGTTGGGCAGGTGCACCAGGCCGGAGCCTAAGTGGGAAGTTGGAGAAGGTGCGTGCGATTATGTCAAAGGACGCACCAGAGCCTTCTGCTTCGGCACCCTCCTCATCCTCTGTATTTGCACCCTCACTCTCTGCTGTGTGCACCCCCAAAGACACCACCACCATAGCCCCTCCACTCAAGTCAGAGGAATTATTTTCCCATCAATTCCCAGACCTTACCAATGCGCAGCCATTCTTGGCATCGGATGAGGAAGAAGAGGTAGCAACGGCCGCCACACAGCGGTCTGATGACAGTACCCAGGTCGGCCCAAGGAGGGTGGTCCCCGCTGTTACGGGTGGTGATGGTGACAATGATGACGTGTCGATGGATGTCATGTGGGTGCCCACAAGAGAGGAAGAGGAGGGGAGTTCATAAGGGAGAGACGGAGCATCAGATAGGGAGGAGAAGCAGGCTGAACTCACAGTGCACAGGAGGCAAAATGCAGCCTGCAAATGTATCTGGAGCGAGCCATCCACCATGCAGTCACATCTTGCGCTCCCAGGATGCCGGCACATGGCTCCGCAGTGTGGGCTTTTTTTAACTTGTCAGCTGCTGACAATAGTGTTGCCATCTGCAGCCTGTGCTGTCAACGCATAAGTCGCGGTAAGCCCAACATTAACCTAGGGACGACTGCCTTAAGAAGGAACCTGGCCTCCCATCACCGAGCCCAGTGGGAGCAACGCCGTCAGAACCCACAAAGCCACACTCCTGTTTTTCCACGTCCTGCATCTTCTCCGTCTCCTTCTCTCTCCTCCCATATGTCCTCGACTCCAACTTCCACCGTGCCGTCGTCGCATTCATCTGTCACAAGGCAGGCTTCCGTGGCCCAAAAGTTTGAGAGTAAAAAAATGATGATGCCGGATAATCTTCTTGCCCAACGGCTGACCGCTGGCTTGTCGGTACCAACTACTGCCATATAAATTGGTGGACTCGGAGGCCTTTAGAAAATTTGTGGCCATTGGCAAACCACAATGGAAGGTCCCCGGAAGGAAATATTTCTCCCAGAAGGGCATCCCAGAGCTATATGGCCACGTTTAGCGGCAAGTAAATGTATCTCTGGCACACAGTGTCGGTGCCAAGATACATCTGACCACAGGCAGGTGGTCTAGCAAACACGGGCAGTGAAGGTACATAACTTTTACTGCCCATTGGGTGAACCTTCTGACGGCCATCAAACATATATCCCGTGGCACCCGTATGGATTTTGTGTTACCGCCATGTATTGCATGCAGGCCTACCTCTTCTTCTTCTTCTCCTACACCATCCTCCGTCTCCTCCTCGGCTGACTCCTCCTTTTCCACTGCTATCGCCTCTTCCGCTGCACACCCACAGCTCCCCAGAACCTATTTGATGTGCCAGGTAAGACGTTGCCATGCTGTGCTGCAGCTGTTGTGCCTGGAAGCCAAGAGTCACACCAGTCCTGCACTCCTTTCAGCTCAGCGGTCACAGGCCGATGGGTGGCTAACCCCACTCAATTTTACAGTTGGTAAAGTGGTATGCAACAACGGTGCCAATCTGCTGAGATCGCTGAAACAGGGCAAAATGACACACGTGCCATGCATGGCAGACGTCCTGAACTTAGTCGCGCAGCAAATTGTTGCCAAATATGCCGCAGTCAAAGACGTCTTACGGCAGGCCAGGAAAATCTCTGGTCATTTTAGAAGATCTTACACGCTCGCCTTGCTGACGTTCGGCGGTGACACCTTCTGCCCGTCTGACTTCTGATTTGGGACTGCCCGACGCGCTGGAACTCATAGTAACATAGTACATAAGGCCGAAAAAGACATTTGTCCATCCAGTTCGGCCTGTCATCCTGCAAGTTTATCCAGAGGAAGGCAAAAAATAATAATTTGAGGTAGAAGCCAATTTTTCCCACTTAAGGGGAATAAAATAATTCCTTCCCGACTCCAATCAGGCAATCAGAATAACTCCCTGGATCAACGACCCCTTTTCTAGTAGCTATAGCCTGTAATACTATTACACTCCAGAAATACATCCAGGCCCCTATTGAATTTTTTTATTGTACTCACCATTACCACCTTCTCAGGCAGAAAGTCCCATAGTCTCACTGCTCTTACCGTAAAGAATCCTCTTCTATGTTTGTGTACAAACCTTCTTTCCTCCAGACGCAGAGGATGTCCCCTCTTCACAGTCACATTCCTGGGGATAAATAGATGATGGGATAGATCTCTGTACTGACCCCATATATATTTATACATAGTAATTAGATCTCCCCTCAGTCGTCTTTTTTCTAAAGTGAATAACCCTAATTTGAATAATCTTTCAGGGTACTGTAGTTGCCCCATTCCAGTTATTACTTTAGTTGCCCTCCTCTGGACCCTCTCCAGCTCTGCTATGTCTGCCTTGTTCACAGGAGCCCAGAACTGTACACAAAACAATAATAGAAATGGCTTTAGCTGTCTTGATGAAGGGCTGGATTCTGTAGCCCGAAACATGTTACTGTACACCTTTTTCCTGTGATTTTGGTGGATTTTATACGATGAGCCAATAAAGAACTACTTTTTACTCCACAAGTAGCTGGATTCTCTCTTTCTACAGAACTGTACACAGTATTCCATGTGTGGTCTGACTAGCGATATGTAAAGTGGTAGGACTATGTTCTTATCACGGGCATCTATGCCCCTTTTGATGCAACCCATTATCTTATTGGCCTTGGCAGCAGCTGCCTGACACTGGTTTTTGCAGCTTAGTTTGCTGTTTATTAAAATTCCTAGATCCTTTTCCATGTCAGTGTTATTGAGTGTTTTACCATTTAGTATGTACGGGTGACTTGCATTATTCCTTCCCATGTGCATAACTTTACATTTGTCAGTGGTACACCTCATCTGCCACTTATCTGCCCAAGCCTCCAATCTATCCAGATCCCTCTGTAATTGTATACTGTCCTCTTCAGTGTTAATTACTTTACACAGTTTAGTGTCATCTGCAAAAATTTATATTTTACTATGCAAGCCTTCTACAAGATCAATAATAAATATATTGAAGAAAATAGGGCCCACTACTGACCCCTGAGGTACCCCACTAGTAACAGTGACCCAATCTGAGTGTCTACCGTTAATAACCTCCCTCTGTTTCCTATCACTCAGCCAGTTACTTACCCACATACAGACGTTTTCTCCCAGTCCGAGCATTCTCATTTTATATATACGAACCTTTTATGTGGTACAGTGTCAAATGCTTTGGAGAAGTCCAGATATACGACATCCATTGATTCGCCACTGTCAAGTCTAGAACTTACCCCCTCATAGAAACTGATTAAATTAGTTTGGCATAACCGATCCCTCATGAAGCCATGCTGATATGGCGCTATTTGCTTATTTCCGTTGAGATGCTCTAAGATAGCATCTCTTAGAAAACCTTCAAACAGTTTACCCACAGCAGATGTTAAACTTGCTGGCCTATAGTTTCCAGGCTTTGTTTTTGGACCCTTTTTGAATATTGGCACCACATTTGCTATGCGCCAATCTTCTGGGACATTCCCTGTCAGTATAGAGTCTGCAAATATCGGAAATAAGGGTCTGGTTATGACATTACTTAATTCCCTTAGGATACGGGGGTGTTTGCCATCTGGTTTTGGCAATTTGTCTATTTTAATCGTTTTAAGTAGCTGTTGTACTTCTTCCTGGGTCAGATAGGACACTTTTAATGGGGAATTTATTTTTACATTCAGCATTTCATCGTGAATACATTGGAGAAAAAAAATATTTAACAGCTTTGCTTTCTCCTCATCACTCTCTACGACTCCCCTTTCATTACTCTTTAAAGGGCCGACACCTTCAGATTTATACTTTTTTACATTTATATAATTGAAGAACATTTTAGGGTTAGTTTTACTCTCTTTGGCAATTAAACTCTCGGTCTCTAGTTTGGCCGCTTTTATTTGTTTTTTACATGTTCTATTTTTTTCCTTATAGTTTTTCAGTGCTTCCATGCTACCTTCCTGTTTTAGTGATTTATATGCTTTCTTTACAGTTCTATTTTTCCACATTGGTTTCTTTTTGTTCCTTAACCTTTTATTCCCATACGGTATGTACCTCTCACAATGAGATTTTAGGATGCTTTTAAAGATATCCGATTTTGTGACTGTATTTTTTTTTTTTAGGACTTTGTCCCAGTTTGTTAGGCCTATGGCTTCTCTTAGTTGGCTAAATTTAGCTTTTTTGAAGTTTGGTATATTTGTTCCTCCCTGTTAAAACGGTCTTTTGAATGATAATTGGAAGGCTATTACTTTATGGTCACTATTTCCCAGGTGTCCCCCAACCTGCACATCTGTTGTTCTGTCAGGCCTATTGGTTAATACTAAGTCCAGTTTGGCCGTCCCTCTAGTTGGGTCCTGAACTCCACCTTGTATATGCTTGATAGGCTTCTCCAGCAGAAACGTGCCATTAGCGACTACCTGTACAAACTCTGCGGCAGGACAGGTTCTGGGGAGCATGTTTTTTTTTCACCTCACCAGTGGCTGCTCATGCGCGACGCATGCAGACTTCTGCAGCCATTTGATGAGATCACGAAACTTGTCAGTTGCAGCAGGGAGCCACCAGTGACATCGTACCTCACGCCTTCTTTTTGGAGCGTGCATTGCGTCGTGTCATTGATCAAGCCATCGAGGATCAGGATCAGGAAGATGAGGAAGTCACAATGCTGAATGAATTCCCAGGGGGGCTACTTCATCTGAGACAAGCTAGCAGGAGTCTGAAGAGGATTCAGAGAAGGATGGTGCCTGGGGGAGGAGGAGAAGGAGGAGCAGGAAGAGCAGGCTTTAAACTTTTCTGAGATCCCTGGTGTTGTCCGTGGATGGGGGGAGGAGACAGAGGACGACATTCTCCAGAGAAACAGTTGCGAGTACCAATCCTACAGTGCATGTAAGAAGAGGGCGGTTTGAAGATGTGTTGGTCATTTCGAATATGAGATCATTCTTGCAACCAACCCATCGACAGCCGTCCTCCGGATCCAACCTCATGGAACGCCTAGACTGACAGATGTCCGAATATATCAGGTTAACGGCCGATGTGGATGCTCTGAGAAGCGAAGAACCCCTGGACTACTGGGTGTGCAGGCTTGACAATTTGCCATAGAACTCTTGGCTTGCCCCTCGTCGAGTGTCCTGTCCGAAAAGAAGTTCAGCGCAGCAGGGGGGATTGTGACCGATAAGCGCACTCGCCTAGCTCTCGACAGTGTGGACTACCACACATTTCTAAAAATGAATGATGCATGGATCTTGGAGGAATTCACCACCGGTGATGACCATGTTTAATTGAATTTCCTCATGCCAGCCCACAAATATCCACCACCACCCAGAACAAATAATGGTCCCTGTCTTAGGTAAATACAGCGGCACAAAAGGCCTTTTCTGTCCTGTAAATGCCTAATGTTTGGGACCTTGGAGGAATTCAACACCTGTGATGACCACGTGTTATGGAATTTCAACTATTATCATTTGGGGGGTTTTCACGAGAGGGGGTATTTCATTAGAAAATGTTTTTAATCCAATTTTTTTATTTTTTATTTTAAACATATGTATTTGACCTCTATTTGTACTGGCCTGCAGTAAAACTGATATTTAATGACCGTCTAATATACCTCCAGCCACATAATTACTTGTTCTTTTCTTTCCAGTGAATGCCTAATGTTTGTGGCCTGTACTTCACTGGCCTGCAGTAAAATTGATATTGAATGGCCGTCTAATATACCTCCAGCCACATAATCACTTGATCATTTATTTACGTTTTATGCATAATTTTTGGGGCCTGTAATCTAACTGGCCAACAGTAAAATTGATATACGGTAACCGCCTAATGTACCTCCAGCCACATTATCAATTGTTCTTTTCTGTCCGGTGAATGCCTAATGTTTGGGGCCTGTACTACACTGGCCTACAGTAAAATTTATATTGAATGACCTTCTAATATACCTCCAGCCACATAATTACATGTTTTTTTTCTGTCCAGTGAATGCCTAATGTTTGGGACCTCGGAGGAATTCAACACCTTTTGATGACGACCACCTGTTATCGAATTTCAACTATTATCATTTGTGTTTTTTCAAGAGGGGGGATTTTGTTAGCCATGTTTTTAATCCAATTTTATATTTTCTGTTCTTTTAAACATATGTATTTGACATCCATTTGTACTGGCCTGCAGTAAAATTGATATCCAATAACCGTCTAATATACCTCTAGCCACTTAATCACTTGATGTTTTCTGTCAGGTGAATACCTAATTTTTGGGGCTGTACTCCCGTGGCCTAAAATAATTTTTTCTAGGCTCCAGCAGGCCACATTTTTAAGAGTTTCCCTTTAAGACGCATAAAAATGGTCCCTGATTAAAATGCATATTTTTTGTGGGAATTTTTGCCATTTATCCCCATCTTCTATGTCACTGTCCATGTTGTGGGACGATTTGTGCTCTTCTTGTAAGTATTTGGTGGCTGCAATAATGAGGTTCGCCTGCCATTAAAGTGACATTTGATCGGGCCATAAAGTGACATTTGATGTTCGTCCATTACTATAGTGTGGAGGTGTCGGCGGCCGAAACATCAGGAGGAGGCCACAGAGTGGCACGACGATGAGAGATTGCGCAAGTGGCACCAGCATGAGGGGGCCAGAGAGTGGCACGACAGGCTCAAATAATTTTGTACAAAATGATTTGCCAAGCATCTCTAATTTATAAGCATAGCATTAGCAATATAATACATTTTTGTACTTTATTTGGTTTTCAGAGTGCTTTTGCATGTTTTGTTCTATGTTGTGTTTTCAGCCATAGCAACGTGCACCTGCGCATTGGGATGTGCTGACTAACCCCCTTTTTTTCTTTGCAGAGAGATTTTGGAGGTGGCAGCAGCATGTGGCCACAGAGTGGCCACTTCGTCTATTCATTTAGGCTCCATTTACACGTCCGGAATTATGACCCATTCATTTCTATGGGGCCGCACGATGTGTCCGCATTTCCGGGTCCGTATTTCTAGTCCGGAAAAAAATAGAACTTGTCCTATTCTTGTCCGCAATTGCGGACAAGAATAGGCATATTATATTAGTGCCGGCGATGTGCGGTCCGCAAAATGCGGAATGCACATTGCCGGTGTCCGTGTTTTGCTGATCCGTGGATCTGCAAAACACACTACGGTCGTGTGAATGGACCCTTATAGAGAACATGGAACAGAACTGAAGGCTAAAATTTCTCAACTTTATAAAGTGTTGCTTAACCTGTAGAGGACCCGCGCTGTACATGTACGGCCCAGATGTCCGTGACTTAAGGATCAGCGCAGTACATGCAGGAGCTGCGCCCGCCCGATCAGCGGCAGGGGGCCGGCAGTCACTGATAGCCGAACCCCTGCTGCATGCGCCGGCATCGTTTAAATCACCGATACCGCCGCATTAACCCTTGATGTGCCGCGGTCAGTGCTGACCTCGGCACATGCAATGTTCTCACGGGAATCGGAGCTGCCATCGGGTCCCCGTGCTGCTGCCTTGCGGTGAAGAGCCTGTGAGATCCAGCCCCCTGGATCTCACAGGTAGGAAGCTGTATGAGTAATACACACTGTATTACACATACAGCCAATGCATTCCAATGCAGAAGTATTGAAATGCATTGTAAAGGGTATCAGACCCCAAAAGTTGAAGTCCCAGAGTGGGACAAAAAAAAAAATATTACTTTTTTTTTCACTTTAAGTTTCCCCCCCCAAAAAAAATTAAAGTTTCAAGTAAAAAATAAATAAAAATCATTTCCCCCAAAGTAAAAAAAAAAAATTTGTAAAAAATTGTGGGAAAAAACAGAACAGTTTTGCCGCGTCTGTATAGACCGTCTCTGCAACAATATCACGTGACCTAACCCCTCAGATGAACACCAAAAAATTAAAACTGTGCTAAATAAATCTTTTTTTTGTCACCTAAAAGTACAACACCAAGCGATCAAAAAGGCATATGCCTGCCAAAATAGTACCAATCTAACAGTCACCTCATCCCACAAAAAATGAGTCCCTATCTAAGACAATCGCCCAAAAACTGAAAAAACTATGGCTCTCAGACTATGGCGACACTAAAACATTATTCTTTTTCAAAAATGCTTTGTTATGTAAAACTGAAACAAACAATAGCCATATTTGGTATTAGCACGTCCGTAACAACCTGCTCTATAAAAATACCACATGATCTAACCTGTCAGATGAATGTTGTAAATAACAAACAATAAAAAATGGTGCTATTTCTTGTTACCGTGCCTCACAAAAAGTGTAATATTGAGCAACCAAAAATCATATGTACTTTAAAATAGTACCAACAAAACTGCCACCTTATCCCGTAGTTTCCAAAATGGGGTCACTTTTTGGGAGTTTCTACTCTAGGGGTGCATCAGGGGGTCTTCAAATGGGACATGGCAGCTTAAAATTATAACAGTGAAATCTGCTTTCAAAAAAACGTATGGCATTCCTTTTCTTCTGCACAACACCATGTGCCCGTACAGAAGTTTACGACCACATATGGGGCGTTTCTGTAAACTACAGAATCAGGGCCATAAATATAGAGTTTTGTTTGGCTGTTAACTCTTGCATTGTAACTGGAAAAAATGGATTCAAATGGAAAATCTGCCAAAAAAGTGAAATTCTGAAATTTAATCTCTATTTTAAAGGGGTTATCCGAGTTATTTTTTTGTTCTTTCTATGTTCCTAACTGGGCAAATGTAACAGCTTTCCAATTCACTCACTTTATCTCCAGTGGCTGGTTTCTCAGATTTCACTGAGGGTCACATGACCTGTGATGTCAGCTTCTCTCCCTGCTTTGATAAAGGTCGTTTACAAGCCTGTAAACGAAACGTCACTGTGCTGGCCACGCCCCCTTCACTCTGCTCTCTGCTAGGATTCTTAACCCCTTCAGCTGCACAGACTCAGGGCTGAAGTGTTTACTGTGTAGCTGCAGGCATGAGGAGACAAATGCTGGGCACAGGAGCTGACAGAGAAGTTCTGAAAAGCATTACAGGTAGGGGGAAGATCCTGTGTGTATTAGCAGTGTCATTATATAAGTGGAACTTGCAGTTCTACACTTACAAGTTGCTGTTTTCTCCCAGCACTCAGGGCAGCTCTTGTATCCACTCCCTTAGCAGTGTCATTATACAGCTGGGACTTGTAGTCCTACACATACAACAAGCTGCAGAGTCTCCCAGCAGGCAGACATGTCACTCAGGACAGCTCTTGTATTCACTCCCTTAGCAGTGTCATTATACAGCTGGGACTTGTAGTCCTACACATACAACATGCTGCAGAGTCTCCCAGCAGGCAGACATGTCACTCAGGGCAGCTCTTGTATCCACTCCCTTAGCAGTGTCATTATACAGCTGGGACTTGTAGTCCTACACATACAACATGCTGCAGAGTCTCCCAGCAGGCAGACATGTCATTCAGGGCAGCTCTTGTATTCACTCCCTTGGCAGTGAAGGGGGAGGGGCAGAGATTGTTTTTATTGCATGTAAACAAAGGGCCAGAAAAGAACCAGGGAAATGAGGAATTATATATATACTTTTTGCATAAAACTTGCTTAGCTCAGTTATATATCAGATATTCAGTGCTATATTATTTTTTTTCATAACTCGGATAACCCCTTTAATTCTTAGCCCCTTTAATTCTAAGGGTTAACAAAGTTTAGAAAATCAGTTTTGTATACCTTGAAGGGTGTAATTTTTAAAATGGGGTAACTTTTTTGGAGTTTCCACTCTAGGGGTTCATCAGGGGGTCTTCCATTTTGACATGGTAGCTTAAAATTATCCTAGTGAAATCTGCTTTCCAAAAACCATATGGCGTTACTTTCCTTCTGCGCAATACAGTGTGCCCGTACAGCAGTTTACGACCACATATGGGGTGTTTCTGTAAACTACAGAATTAGGGCCATAAATATTGAGTTTTGTTTGGCTGTTAACTCTTGCTTTGTAACTGGAAAAAATTGATTGAAATGGAAAATCTGCCAAAAAAGTGAAATTTTTAAATATTATCTCTATTTTTCATAAATTCTTGTGGAACACCTAAAGGGTTAACAAAGTTTGTAAAATAAGTTTTAAATACCTTGAGGGGTGTAGTTTCTAAAATGGTGTCATTTTTGGGTGGTTTCTATTATGTAAGCCTCACAAAGTGACTTCAAACCTTTGGGTTTTGGAAATTTTCAGAAAAATTTCAAGATTTGCTTCGAAAATTCTAAGCCTTCTAACGTCCCCAAAAAATTATTGGCATTCACAAAATGATCCAAACATGAAGTAGACATATAGGAAATGTAAAGTAATAACTATTTTTGGAGGTATTACTATCTATTATAAAAGTAGAGAAATTGAAATTTGCTAACTTTTCCCAATTTTTGGTAAATTTTGAATTTTTTTATAAATAAAAATTTTTGACTAAATTTTACCACTGTTATGAAGTACAATATGAGAAAACAGTCTCAGAATGGCCTGGATAAGTAAAAGCGTTTTAACCTCTTGCCGTCACGGTAAGGCCGATAGGCGTCCGGACGGCAGCGCTCTCAGTGATGCCTATTTGCATCATCTCGTGAGATCTGAGATTTCCTGTGAACGCGCGCATTCACAGGATAGCGCCGTATACAAGTTTAACTACAGCCTGCCAGCGCTGATCTTTGGCTGGCAGGCTGTAGATTTTTAAAATAACCAATCAAATAGGTATATCAGACGCTATTTTGTAAATAGCGTCTGATATACCTGCTACCTGGTCCTCTGGTGGTCCCTTTTGCTTGGATCGACCACCAGAGGACACAGGCAGCTCTGTAAGTAGCACCAAACAACACACACACATCCCACTCCCCCTGTCACTTATTAACCCCTTATTAACCCCTGATCACCCCATATAGACTCCCTGATCACCCCCCTGTCACCCCCCTGTCATTGATCACCCCCCTGTAAGGGTCCCTTATCACCGCCAGTTAGTTAGCTTCTTGTTAGGTAGTTAGCTCCCAGCCCACCGCACCGCAGTCAATGATTAGTCGCTGATTAGCGTCATCGCTGTCGCTAATAAGCACTAGTACTATATAGTATCTGTAAGTGATCAAGACTGATCGCAATCAGATCTATATCAGTACATTAGGGTCACCTTAGGCTCTACAAAAAAAGCAGTGTTCGCCCAATCAGGCCTGATCTTGTGCCCACACTTGCGTTCAGTCCGTCCCACCTCAGTGACAGAATATTTTTTTTTCTGATCACTGCAAAAACAGATTAAAATCGATGCGGCGCTATAAAGATCACTTTTGAGCTTTTTGGATCTTTATTAGCGATCGCAGCTTTAACTTGCAAGCACTCCTCTTTACTAGGCAGGTGTGCTCTTTTTCCTGGGTAGTCTCAGAGGAATACCCCCTAAATTTAGTTAGCCCAAAATGTCAAAAAAGGGGCATTTTTACGCATTTGAATTCCAAACTACTTCTCACTCTTTAGGGCCCCTAAAATGCCAGGGCAGTATAAATACCCCACAAGTGACCCCATTTTGGAAAGAAGACACCCCAAGGTATTCCGTGAGGGGCATGGCGAGTTCATAGAAGTTTTTTTTTTTGGCGCAAGTTAGCGGAAATAGATTTTTTCTTTTGTTTTTTTTTGTTTTTTCTTACAAAGTCTCATATTCCACTAACTTGTGACAAAAAAAAAAATCTTACATGAACTTACCATACCCCTCATGGAATACCTTGGGGTGTCTTCTTTCCAAAATGGGGTCACTTGTGGGGTATTTATACTGCCCTGGCATTTTAGGGGCCCTAAAGCGTGAGAAGTAGTTTGGAATCCAAATGCGTAAAAATGCCCTGTGAAATCCTAAAGGTACTCATTGGAATTTGGGCCCCTTTGTGCACCTAGGCTGCAAAAATGTGTCACACATGTGGTATCGCCGTACTCAGAAGAAGTAGGACAATGTGTTTGGGGTGTATTTTTACATATACCCATACTGTGTGTGAGAAATATCTCTGTAAATGACAACTTTTTAATTTTTTTTTATACAAAGATGTCAATTTACAGAGATATTTCTCTCACCCAGCATGGGTATATGTAAAAATACACCCCAAAACACATTGCCCTACTTCTTCTGAGTACGGCGATACCACATGTGTGACACTTTTTTGCAGCCTAGGTGCGTAAAGGGGCCGAAAGTCCAACGAGTACCTTTAGGCTTTACAGGGTTGCTCACAATTTAGCCCCGCCCAAAATGCCAGAACAGTAAACACACCCCTCAAATGACCCCATTTCGGGAAGTAGACACCCCAAGGTATTCACTGAAGGGCATAGTGAGTCCATGAGAGATTTTTTTTTTTTTGCCAGAAGTTAGCAGAAATGGAAACTTTATTATTATATTTTTTTTTCCTCAGAAAGTGTCATTTTCCGCTAACTTGTGAAAAAAAATTAAATCATACATGAACTCACCATGCCCCTCCGCAAATATTTTGGGGTGTTTTTTTCTAAAATGGGGTAATTTGGGGGGTATTTATACTATCTTGGCGTTCTAGCACCTCAAGAAACATGACAGGTGCTCAGAAAGTCAGAGCTGCTTCAAAATGCGGAAATTCACATTTTTGGACCATAGTTTGTAAACGCTATAACTTTTGTGCAAACCAATAAATATACACTCATCAAAGACATGTAGCATAATAAATTCTGACACAAACTTGTATAGAAATGTAATTATATTTGAACAATTTTACCAGAAAAAGTTAAAAATACACTTTTTTTGAAAATTGCGGTCTATGTTGATTAATATCAGAAAAATTAAAAGTCTCAGCAGCAATCAAATACCACCAAAAGAAAGCTGTATTTGTGAGAAGAAAAGGAGGTAAAATTCATTTGGGTGCCAAGTTGCATGACCGAGCAATAAACCGTTAAAGTTGTGAAGTGCCGATTTTGTAAAAAAAGGGCCTGGTCACTAGGGGGGTATAAACCTGTGGTCCTTAAATGGTTAAAGTTATCACCACATAAAGTGACACATGTCAGATTTGCAAAAAATGGCCTGGTTCCTTAAGGTAAAAAATGGCAGGGTCCTGAAGGGGTTAAAATACGATTTAATAATACACGTTCTCCAGCAAATGGATTGTCTGTGAATTTCCCTCGGAAGATTGGGATAATATATTGGCGAATTTAAGTTTACTTTCTTATAATTTTAATCAAGTTTTGGTTCAATTTAATAATAAATATTTTATAAAGTTAAGAATAAAAATTAAGTGTTGCCTAAGACAGGAGAGAATCCGCCAGTCTTCAGTTTATTTGACTACTTGGTTACCTGTAACAAAAACTACTGCATTGTGGGTGCAAAGCATTCTGTGAGGGAAAAGTCTCCAGGACACAGTACAGAAAGGATTCCAAAAACAATTTCTCTTCACCTGGAGACGAATCCTGTCAAGATTGATGCAAGAGCGGTATTGGCTGCTCATCGACCCAGATACTTCTGGGTGAACCTGCCTGGCATGAACAGGCCTCTAGTAGCTACAGACAATGAGAAGACAAAGCGTCAAGGTAGCTTTGAGCTAGGAAGAGTCAGGAAGTTCATCAAGATATGTCACTAAAGATTTTACCGCATATAACCTCAGAGCTGACCGCTGAATAAATTTAGTTTAACTGAAATACGTCAATAAAAGATTTTACTGCATATATCTGCAGCGCTGAACGCTGAATAAAATTAGTTTTTTGACCGAAATATGTCCCAAATGGTTTTACAACATATAACTTAGACTGAAATACGTCAAATATTTTACCACATAAAATGGAGCACAGAGAGGGAGAGGGTCTTTGTATTCCCCACCGCACTATACGGACATCTCAGAAATGAACCGCTGCTCCCGACAGCAGCTCCTGGGAAGGTCATGGAGAGTCCCAGTCATCCGGCATCTATTCGCTCCGCTGAAGGATTATTTTGAAAGTGTGTAGAAGCCACACGGGACCCCCACGCTGCAGATGGAGACATCAGAGAGATTTTACTGCATATAACTGCAGCGACCAAAATACTTCAATAAAGATTTTACCACATATAACCATTGCCGATGTGAACTGAGAATGTATTTTTCTTTTTGTACTGAAATACAAAATAACACATATAACCGCCGCACTGACTGACTGCTACTGCCGCTACTTCTATGAACCCCTGCACCACTACTTCCCAAGTAGGTAGGCTGCTCTACCCTGGGCAGGTTTGGCTCCCGACCTCCCACTGCTGCAACCCTGCTAACTCCCAGACATGCTTTCAACACATATAACCGGCGACGTGAACTGAGAATATATTTTTCTTTTTGTACTGAAATAGGCCAGTAAACACGTTTAGCAGAAATAAATGCACCAGTGAACTGAGAATATATTTTCCTTTCTGTCACAGTAATTAATGCGCATGCGCCGGCTAACGTCGGCCGGCACATGCGCATTAATTACTGTGATGCCGTACCAGGAATGGACATTGCAGTTGCGCCGGCCGACGGAATCAGTGCGCAGGCGCGGGATCTCGGCGAGAGAACAAGTAAGATGGGTGGGCAGAGGGAAAGACTGGGCGGGAAGCGATGATAAGGCAGAGCTGCCTGGGCACCTACGAGGTTGACGCTGCCTCTGGGCACTTGCGAGCCCTCATTTGCATATCCTACTAAAATGATTTTTGCCAGTTTTATAAGTCCACGATTGCTTATAAAGGTAATGTTTTTATCAACTGTAATGCTGCTAGAAAGCTATGGGAAGGATTAAAAAGGTGAAACTGTGATGACAGACTCCCTTTAATAGTGGCATGTAGGTCCAATAGTAGCGGCACAGCATGAAATGACTAAGCAGTAGATGCATGTGCAGCTGTTTAGTGGTAGTAGTAGTGGGGACTATGTAGCCATAATGGTAGTGGCAGTAGAGGAAATGGAAGTGGCAGTAGGGGATAAGCAGCAGGGAACAGCAGCTGCAGCATCCATATAGTATGAAATTTGATGGTAGGCAGGCAGACAGCACAATGGCATGATGGTGGCAGTAGCAGCCATGTGGTACAGAAAATAAAGGTAGGCAGACAGCGGGAAGATCTGGCTATGCAAATGAGGGCAGATCTATTCATTGGCCTCAGTCTAAGGAACGTGAAAATCATCACAGATCCATGCCCCATTCATTTTGACAAAAATGATGTTTTGGATACTGGCAGAGGACGACTTTGTCCGTCTTAGGCAAGAGAAAACAGACAGAGCATACTGGGACAGTTCGGGTCAATGTCACAGTCTGCCTGCCCAGAAGCTAATGGGATCAGGAAACTGCTATGCACCTGAAAAAGGCCAAAGTCCAGGTAGGATTGAACCTGGGCGTTGAGGCCGTAGATCTTTGTTTCTTGATTAGCCTCAGCCTGGCGAGGCATATTGACAAATGTCTCCATTATGTTGATGATACTGGACTGGCTGCTGCAGCTTCTGTTGTTTGTGGTAGCAGAGACAGCTGGAGGTGAATGACTCTGCAGGGGCGGAGACGGGCCTCAGAATCACAGGTGGCTAGCATATGTTCACCAAAAGCTGCAAACAGTGTTTGTTCTCCCCAGCAGGGTTAGAGAATCATTACAGATCACGTCTGCCTCAGTCTTTGTATTTCTGAAGTGTTTAGTGTGGATATAGCACCATCTAGTGGTGTTAAGTTATAATACACTTTGTTTTTCCTGTAACAAAAACTACTGCATTGTGGGTGCAAAGCATTCTGGAAGGGAAAAGTATCCAGGACACAGTACAGAGCTGTCCTATGCATGTCTCCTTCTCAAACTCCACCATCCTTGTATAAGCATATCTGGTGAGAGATCTACCTTTGTTTCAGGGACATGATATTATGCAGAGCTGTTCAGCTAGTTGTTATTACTCAGGGAGTTGTTATTACTGTTAGCTAGACATGCAATCTTATGTACAGGCAGCCATTTTACCATGTGCCTTCACTGATGACTGTAAATGTTATAGTACATGCTATGCTTTATACTTATACATGCCATTTTGTATTCTTGTAGTTTTACCACACTTGTACAATCTCTACAAAGAACAGTCCTCTTATTTGAAAGACAGGAATTGTGAACATGTATGAAGACAGAACAGTGTTTACTGGTAATAAAAGTAATTTAACCTCCCTTTCAGCTTGAGGGAAACATTCCCCAAATTTGCTTTTATGGAAAAGCTCTAAAAGCATGGCTATCCAGTAATCATCAGACAGTTTCATGTGAATGATACACCTTTCAGAACATAAGCAAGAAAGCGTACAGTTTGCCATTCTCGTCAGCATGCCTGAAGACCCAGTTCTTTCTAGGTATGTCCCCCATTGAGATGGTTGGTTGTCACGGTCTGTGTAGTCATCATCATCCTCCTGCTCCTCCATCACCAACTTCTCCTTCTCCTCTAGTGGCAGTTCCTCATCTTCCTCCATGAGACTTTCTTCTTGTGGGTCACCAGCTATAGGGTGGGCAGCAAGACACATAAGATGTTCTTCCTCTGTCTTCTCTTGTTGAATCAGCGTGAGATTCTGTTCTAACAAATATAAAGCAGATGACATAGTTTATGCCACAGTTGTCCCTACAGAAATATTTTGTGGCCTGTTCAAATGGTTGCTGCAAGTTCAGGAGGGCCTTTGTATAGCAAGTGAATAGACAAAGTAATCCTATTGAAGTGAATAGGGACAGCAGAGTTGTAATTACAAATACTCGCCGTTGCAGTTGTGACTATGAGCAGGTAAACAGTTAAAAGAAGGCAGCTCTCATATGAGCACCATGTTCTCTTCAAACAGCTGATTGGCGGATTGGCGGGGGTGCTGGCAGTTGACGACCAATCCCGATATTGATGGCCTATCCTGAGGATAGGTCATTAATATAAAATGCAGACAATTCATTTAAAGACAGAGGTGCAATTAAATGTATCAAATCCCTCCCCTTCCACAAACACACTACATAAATTTAGAGTGGTAAGAAATGCAATTTTTGCAGTGAAAAAAAAGTGTTAGAACTAGAGTTGAGCGGACACCTGGATGTTCGGGTTCGACAGGTTCGGCTGCACTTCACAAAAAAGTTTGAGTTCGGGAGCCGAACTTGACCCCAAACCCCATTGAAGTCAATGGGGACCCAAACTTTTGAGCACTAAAAAGGCTGTAAAAATGTCATGGTAAGGGCTGGAGGGCTGCAAATGGCATCAACATGTGATTAAAAGCATGTCAAGTGCTCTGCAAACAAAAGTGGATAGGGAAATACTTAAAATAACATAAAATACTTAAAATAATAATCTTGATCTAGGAGGACAAGGTCCATATGGAGTAGAAGGTTGAGGAGGAGGCGGATGTGGCGGTGTAGGTGGAACCGGCGGTGGAGGAGGAGGAGGTAGCCTACACTGCTTTTTGGTTTTAAATTTATTTATATTTTTTTAAATTAGGGTACACCCCAAAACATTGAGAAATATAACCTGTGATAACCCCCTCCAGTCGTGCTAAACACACGTTCAGACAATACACTGGCTGCAGGGCAGGCCAGCACCTCCAAGGCGTAAAGGGCAAGCTCAGGCAATGAGCCCAATTTGGAGACCCAGAAGTTGCTGGGGGCAGAGCCATCAGTCAGTTCGTGTAGGCGTGTACAAACATACTGCCCCACCATGTCGCACGTCTCCGTGATGTTCACGATCCAATTGGATATCTGCTCTATGAACTTTCAATGTTCTTTTTTGCGCCTACCATGTTGATCACGGTTAGCGGCGAATCAGGGTTACACGCCATAGAGGGAGCATAAGAAAGAGAGACTACATCCAAGGGAGGTCAATGGATGAAATTAAATGTAATCAAACGAAAATGTGGGACAAAGTATTGAAGCATAAGCTTCCAAGTTAAGGAGGGGGCGCGCGGCAATTACCCACTCCCGACTCGGGGAGGTAGTGACAATAAATAACAACACAGAACTCTTAAGATGCCCTGTTATTTAAATGATTAATTAAAAATTACAGTGAATGTCACTGTGGTATTTTGTGAATGGTTTGTGTGCTGTCACACGGTAGGGTACTTCTTTGGCGCACAAAAAACTAACTCAATTCGGGAACTTTTGGTGTAATGGCTTTTTATTGTGCAATGGACAACGCGTTTCGGAGTTTATAACTCCTTTCTCAAGTCTTGGGGGCGTCAGCAGCAAGGGTGGCCAGATGGCTGGGAGCCTCCTCTGGTGCGTCCTGCTGTGTAAGGCGCCTTGTCGGTGAATCAGGGTTCCAAGCTGGAGAGGGAGCGTGAGAAAGAGACCACATCCAAGGGAGGTTAATTGTTTCAAATTAAATATGATAGAGTGGAAATGTGGGAAAAAACTATTGAAGTGCAAATGTGGGACAACTTGTTAAAGTTTAAGCATTGAATGAAAGGAGGTGGCGCGCATCAATTAAAGAAGAATTTCTGAAATTTAACTCCCCGTCACCTATGCATAGCAGGGGGTTGTATACGGCAAAATTTGTAAAATGTCAACTAGCAATGTAACAGAAAATTTTTTGAAATTTATGTTCCTGTCACCTAAGCAGAGCTGCCCCAGTGATGTCCACCATCCAATTGGATATCTTCTCTATCAACTTTCGATGTTCTTTTCTGAGGCTACCATGTTGATCACGATTATCGGCGAATCAGGGTTCCACGCCGCAGAGGGAGCGTGAGAAAGAGAGATCACATCCAAGGGAGTTAAATGGATGAAATTTTAATTTTGATTGAGCGGAAAAATAGGATAAGTTATTAAAAGCAGAAGGATTGAAGGAAATGGCCAATTAAAGATGAATTTTAGAACTTTAAGTCCCTGTCACCTATGCAGAGTAGGGGTTTTTCATCTCCAGAAATGGGTTAAAGTCACCCACCAATGCAACAGATCATTTAAAAAAATTTCTGTCCCTTTCACCTATGCAGGTTTATTCACGTCAAAAATTGTAAAATGTCAATGGAACAGAAAAATTTGTGGAATTTATTAAGCTGTAAACTAGGTAGAGCAGTGTTACATCACACCCACAAATTGGTTAATTTCACCCGAAAACGTAACAGACAAATTAGTGATTTTTTTTTTCCTATCTACTAAGTAGTGCAGTGGTATATCACACCCAAAAGTTGGTGAATCTCACCCAAAAATGTAACAGACAAATTAGTGAAATGACATAAAATAAAATACGTACAAAAATAAAATAAAAAAATTGATTTATGAGGTGGAGGTCCATATGGAGTAGGAGTTTGAGGAGGCAGTGGACGGACGTAGCAGTGTAGGTGGAAGCAGCGGTGGAGGAGGACGAGGTAGCCAACACTGTTTTTTGGTTTTAATTTTTTTTTTTTTTTTATTAGGGTACACTCCAAAAGAGTGTAGAGAAAATACAAGAATGAGCAATTGCGCTGTAGTATAACAATGGCTGGTTATGGCCGGTATACATGTCTATTCTGCACAAGGTACGGACAAGTCCTGTGGGATCCATGCCTGGTTAATTTTATTGAACGTGAGCTTGTCCACATTGGCTGTGGACAGGCGGCTGCGCTTGTCTGTGATGACGCCCCCTGCCGTGTTAAACACAAGTTCAGATAATACACTGGCTGCAGGGCAGGCCAGCACCTAAAAAGGCGTAAAGGGCAAGCTCAGGCCATGTGCCCAATTTGGAGACCCAGAAGTTGAAGGGGGAGACCCGTCATTCAGTACGTGTAGGCGTGTGCACACATACTGCTCCACCATGTTGGTGAAATGCTGCCTCCTGCTAAGACGTTCCATATCAGCTGGTGGTGCTGGTTGTTGTGGCGTACTGACAAAGCTTTTCCACATTTCGGCCATGATAACCCTGCCTTCTGAGGTGCTGGCGGTGCCCCAGCTGCGTTGGCAACCTCTTCCTCCTCCTCTGCCTTTGCCTTGTGCTTCTGCTGTGCCCCCGCTGTCAGGAGGGAATGCCACCAACAGCGCATCTACCAGCGTGCGCTTGTACTCGCACATCTTACGATCACGCTCCAATGACGGAATTAAGAACATTACGTTGCCCTTGTAACGGGGATCCAGCAGCGTGGCCA
The DNA here is from genome assembly GCF_905171765.1 of Bufo bufo. Lineage (NCBI taxonomy): Eukaryota > Metazoa > Chordata > Amphibia > Anura > Bufonidae > Bufo > Bufo bufo. The sequence continues at coordinate 84,183,761 of NC_053396.1, forward strand.
CCCAGTAATCAGCACAAGTTAGAATGTGGGCAAATCGGCAGTCGTTGCGGAGACACTGCAGCATACAATCGCTCATGTGTGCCAGGCTGCCCAGAGGCAATAAAAAGTTGTCCTCTGTGGGAGGTGTATCGTCTGTGTCCTCTGTATCCCCCCATCCACACACCAGTGATGGCCATGAGCTGGTCTGGGTGCCACCCTGCTGTGAACATGGTTCCTCCTCCTCCATCTCCTCCTCCTCATCCTCCACCTCGTCATCCTCCAGAGCTGTGCCTTGGCTGGACAATTGTGTACCTGACGTTTGTGGGTGCATGAACCCACCCTCGGAGCCACTTGTGAATAACTGGCCAGAAACCCTACAAAATGATCCCTCTTCCTCCTCCTTTCTTCTCCTCCTGTGCCACATCCTATTCCATCATTGCCTGCAGCGTTTTTTCAAGGAGGCATAGAAGTGGGATAGTAACGCTGAGAATGGTGTTATCGGCACTGGCCATGTTGGTGGAGTACTCGAAACAGCGCAACAAGGAACACAGGTCTCGCATGGAGGCCCAGTCATTGGTGGTGAAGTGGTGCTGTTCCGCAGAGCGACTCACCCGTGCGTGCTGCAGCTGAAACTCCACTATCGCCTGCTGCTGCTCGCACAGTCTGGCCAGCATGTGCAAGGTGGAGTTCCACCTTGTGGGCACGTCGCATATGAGGCGGTGAGCGGGAAGGCCGAAGTTACGCTGCAGTGCTGACAGGCGAGCAGCAGCAGGGTGAGAACGCAGAAAGCGCGCACAGACGGCCCGCGCTTTATGCAGAAGCTCTGCTATATCAGGGTAATTTTTAACGAATCTCTGCACCACCAAATTCAGCACATGTGCCAGGCAAGGGATGTGCGTCAAACTGGCTATTCCCAGAGCTGCTACGAGATTTTGCCCATTATCGCACACCACCAGGCCGGGCTTGAGGCTCACTGGCACCAACCAGTTTGTCCCCCAAACAGATAAGTTTTAAAACTGCCTGCTGTCGTTTACCCCTGGCTGTGCTGAAGTTGGTGGTGAAGGTGTTACGCTGACCGGATGAGGAGCCGGTAGAGGATGAGGAAGCGGAGTAGGAGGAGGAGGAAGCAACAGGAGGCAAACTGAAGCGCCCTGCATCCTCGGTGGTGGAAGGACATGCGGCAAACTGCTATCCGCCTCAGGCACAGCCGCCACTGCATTTACCCAGTGTGCTGTTATGGAGATATAATGTCCCAGACTGTGCTTACTGTATCACGTATCCATAGTGAGGTGCACCTTGCCACAGATGGAGTTGCGTAGTGCACACCTGATTTTGTCCCCCACTTGGTTGTGCAGGGAAGGGATGGCTCGCCAGGAAAAGTAGTGGCGGCTGGGCATGACGTACTGTGGGACAGCATTTCAAAGGCCAGTAATTTTGAAATGCTGGCATTCAGTGCCAGGGATCACAGGGAGTAGGAGGGTACTTCCTCTTCCGCTCCAGTGTTTGGGAGATGGAGAGCTGAACGCTTCCGTATTGTGGAGATGCTTGGTGACCAAGATGGTGGTGTTGCTGGCAGATCCTCTGTTTGCGGGGTGGCAAGTGGCAATGTCACTCCAGAGGTGGATGAAGAGGCAGAGACTGTAGCAGAAGAGGAAGCAGGAGGAGCCAGAGACCTTTCTTGTTTTTTGAGGTGTCTACTCCACTGCAGCTCGTGCTTTGCACTTAGATGCCTGGTGATGCAGGTTGTCCTCAGGTTGAGAACATTTATGCCTCGCTTCAGGCTCTGTGTCTTGTCGTCAGCACATTGTCTGAAGAACTGCCACGCCAGGGAACTCCTTGGAGCTGGCTTTGGTGTGCTCGGTCCCTTGCTGCGGTGAGCAGTAGCAGGCGTACTGTCTAGTGGACGGCTGCTCCGCTTTTGCACCCTGCTCCCTCTTCTGCTGTGCTGGTGGCTCTGTGCGACCACCGCCTCTTCCTCCGAACTACACAGGTCATGCGCATGACCTTGATTCCATGTGGGGTCGAGGACCTCATCGTCCTCCACATTTTCCACCCAGTTTTCACCCCTGCCCTCCTTGTCAGTCTGCACACTTTCGAAAGCCCCAGCAGTTGGCACCTGTGTTTTGTCATCATCCAAGACATGCTGCGATGGTCCTCCCATGTACTCATCTTGAAAGATAAGTGGTTGGGCATCGGTGCACTCAATCTCTTCTACTTCTAGCGCAGGGCTGGGCAGGGCTCGGCAGTGGCGTCTCTAGCTTTCAAATTATGGGGGGGCACACTGGGGGCCAGGACAAAAGTTGGGGGGGGCAGCTATAACAACGATACATTTACACAGGCAGCTATAACAACGATACATTTACACAAGTATGCTTACAAATGCTGCGATACTTTACCCAATACCTAAAACCGCAATGGGGAAGAAAAACCCCAATCACTCAGATTTCAACATGTCCTAGCTGCCTGGGGATCTGTGGATGACACATACCGTTTATAGCATCTTATGCTATGTGTCATCCACAGATCGACCCCATATCAGTGTCGCCCCATTCACACATCCGAAATTTGCGTAACGGAATTGCGGACCCATTCATTTCTATAGGGAAGCACGACGTGCTGCCGTATACGGAAATGCGGACCCGCAATTCCGTTCCCGAAAAAAAATGCGGACCCGCACATTGCCGCTGTTACGGACGTCTGAATGGAGCCTAACAGTGTCATCCACAGAGTGGCACAGATCCCCCCCCCATAACCGTGTCATTTACAGCTCCCCCTCCCTATAACAGTGTCATCTACGGATTCCCCCCCCCCCGTAACAGTGTCATGACATCCACAGACCCCCAATCCCCCTCCCTATAACACTATAAGAGTATCATCCATATAATGACTCATGATATCCACAGATCACCGCTCACATTTGAACATGATTCCCCTAAACGGTAAAGTAGTAAACACTGTAATCATCCAGGCTGCACTGACATTAACTTTAAAGGGGTTCTGCACTTTCATTTAACTGACCAACTAGTACCAAAATGAATGGGGGACATTTTAGTTGGGGGGGCACATGGGGGGGCACAGCTTGATGTAGGGGGGGCCGTGGCCGCACGTTTCGCTCCTCCGCTTTCTCAGGGGGCGTATGAGAATAATAGGACAGGTTATAATTTTGGAACCACGGATCATGGATGCGGTTGGCAAACTGTGCATTAGCCGAGTTTTCAACGGAGAAACGCAGAAAATCACGAAAAATGGCGCAACGGACACGGAATAAAACAACGGTCGTGTGCATGAGGCCTTAGTGAACACTTTACTGCAACAGACTGTGTAGTTCAAACTCATTTACTGCAAAAATGATATTGTTATACCTGTTTTAGTAAACACATTCTATTACCACAATACATGTTTTTCATGTTTTTCAAGCACATTTACAGCAAAAATTGCATTATTACCAAAGTAAATTTTCAATATCAATGTTCACTGTGTTTGTAGAAGTGGAGGGGCATTTAATTGTGCCGGTCTCTTTAAATTTCAGAATGAAAAAAAACTTGCAATTTTGCTAGTACTGTTTAATAATCAGTGTACCAGTCCTATGACTTTGGATCTGTTCACTTCCTAATAAAATTGAGTGCAAAATGACAGGTCCAAGTCTTGTCATCCAAGAGTCAGAATGTGGGTAGTATGTGCAGTAGCAGCACCAGCAATCCGGACAGTAGTAGTAGTAGGCCAAAGTTCTCCCCGTATAAAAATAGGAACCACATTATTATTGATGAAAAGATTATGGACTGGATGGCTCAATCTTCCTCTCAGTCACAACACAATGTGGATGTCCCTTCTGAGTCAAACACTGTGCTTTGAAGCCAGAGGTAACAGATTTCCACCTGCTCCTCCTCCTTGCAACCCTAGAGAAGCCTTTCATTTGCATCTTCCCTGTCATCACTGCCGCTCCTAGTGGGTTGCCTTCTTTTCTCCGGAGAAGAAGCTACAAATCTCCACCATGCACCATGAAAGATAATCAAGAGAGTTTGCACTTAACTAATCAACAGGGAAACTGTTAGTGTTTGGACCATCATGAGGAGGAGGTTAAGGCGGAGGTGGAGGACCCCATGCATAGCTGTGTTGTTGGTGATGGTGGTGGTGGTAGTGACACTTGTAACCATGGTGGTGACAGTAGGGGCAGTGGTAGAAACAGTGACACTTGAAGTAAATACAGCCAAAGAGCACATGATGACACATCATAGTCTGATAAAAGTGGCCTGGAAGGTGAGGATCATAATGATTTGTTTTGTAAATATAATCAGAATTCAATGATTTGCACATCACAAAGACTCATATTTTATTCACAATAAATCATAGAACACATATCAGATGCTTAAAGTGAGGCATTTTACTATTTCATGAAAGAAATGATCTCATTTAGAACTTGATAGCAGCAACACATCTCAGAAAAGTTGGGGCAGGGCCATGCCTTTCATTGTGTCTGGAGTTTTTGGAGAGGAATGTTGTCCCATTTTTGTCTGAAGTAATATTTCAGCTGTTCAACCATTCTGATCTTCATTTCCAGATTGTCCATTTCATGATGAGCCAAATGTTTATCACTGCTGAAGGGTTTGGACTGCAGACGGGCCAGGTCAGCACCCAGACTTTTCTGCAATGCCATGCTACTGTGATGGATGTAGTACATGGTTTAGCATTGTTTTGCTGAAATATACAAGGCCTTCTCTGGGAGAATATGTTGTTCTAAAACCTATATACTGTTTAGCATTGATAGTGCTTTTCCAGATGTGTAAGCTGCCCGTGCCATAGGCAGGAATGCAAACTCATATCAGAGATGTGGGCTTTTAAACTGATGACAAGCTGGATGGTCTATCCAGTATTGACCATCGGCCTTGTCCCTTGCACACATGGATTTCTCCACCTTTTGATGATACTATGCACTTACAAATGTCAGGTGACTTGCAAATTGCTCCTCCAGCTGTTTTTTTTTATTATTACCATTTATTTTTCCAGCCTTTTCTTGCCCTGTCCAAACTTTGAGATTCAATGCTGCCATCAAATTTTAAATACGTTAAAGGGGTTATCCAGAATTTGATATTGATGGACTTTCTTCAGGATTGGTAATTAATATCAGATTAGCGGGGGTCTGATTCCATGAGTGCTTAGGCCTCTTATTAGGCCAGTGACGTCCCCATGCCTAGGTGAAGTTCAGTCCCATTCCAGTGAATAGGGCTAAACTGCAATACCAAGCTAAGCCGCTATACAATGTACAATGTTGTCCTTGGTAAGTTTTGAAAAGATCTGAGCGCAGTGACCTCTTGAAACAGCTGATCGTCGCGGTGCTGGGAGTCAGAACCCTCCAATCTGATATTGATCACCTATCTGGAGAATAGGCCATCAATATCAAATTCCTGGATAACCCCTTTAATTATTTTCATGAGATGGTAAAACGTCTTATTTTCACCATCTCTTATGTGTTCTACGTTCTATTGTGAATAAAATATAAGTTTATCAAATTTGCAAATCATTGCATTCATTATCAAGAATGTTCCTGGTAGTGCTAGTTCCTGACAATGACTGTCTAAATGTACTGCCAATCACCCGAGTGTAGAGCTTGTTCATCAGGTGCAGGCACACCAGTAACATATGATACTTTGGTTCATTTGTCATTGCTGTTTTTATCTCTACATGTATATTTCTGTCTACCAGTGCTTCCAGTAGAGAGTACCTCTAGACTGATTGTATGGAATATGACCGAAAAACCTCTGTATGCCTCCAAATTTAAAGGGGTTCTCTGGGTTCAGGGCCGAACCTGGATATAAGGTGTTCTTTATTGCTTGACTACATACAGTATGAGTGGTGCATCAGAGAATTTATTTGCTCCGATACTACCCCTGGTCACGCTGCATCACGCAGCGCAAGGCTGTCTTTGTTTTGTGCCGTGACGTACCGTGCTTCGTATTGCTATGCTAAGCAGAGACCCACCTCCAAAACAGCCTCCAGCAGTGCTATAGACCACCTATCTGTGCTGGAGACATCACCGGGCTCACTGCTAGGTGGAGGTCCCTGCTTCGCATAGAGATGTGAAGCCTGGCACGTCACCGGCTCAAAACAAATACAGTCTTGTGCTGTAGGTTGTCAAGGGGGAGCAAGAAAATGCTCAGATGCTCCACTCATATGTGGTCAAGGAATAAAAAACAGCTTATATCCAGGTTCAGCTCTGAACCCGGAGGTCTACATAAGTGGATTTAAAGGTTGGGTCCTCTGTGTGTGGTGTCCTCTAGCTGTGTGCATGAGCCCTACAATCCACACTGACATTTGCCTGTCTAAATGAATAAAGAGGGTTATGTATTTCACTTATCTGGAAAAGCATAGTGCAGTTGTATATGTGTATGTATTCATCTAGGTGTGGAGAATCAGTCACAGCAACAAGGAACCATATAAAAAAGATGAAACAAAAGCAGAAAATGTGCAGCACGGGCAAAAATTCAACTCAGTCACAGGAGATTTCTTCTATAACTAGCTGCATGTGTGTGACTAAACACGGTACTGAAACTAGTCCCACATTATACCCTGATGAGGGTCACCAACTAAAAGTGCTCTGTATATGATAGAGGTTGGTGGAAGTACTCCGGGAGGAGGAGAGGAAGTGCTTGGACTGACTAGTTGTGCCGTCTGCCAGCAGATGAGTAGTGTTCATCCAGTGCTAGGCAGGAGAAATTCCTTCTTGTCAGTCATGTAGTGCACTGTGCGTGAGATGAAGGATTCTAAGTATATCTGCCTGATGCGTCTGATCTCCTATTATAGCCTAGCATGTGGCAGCTATTACTACACTCTACGCTTCATGGGATAAGTAAATAAACTTCACGCTCAAAAATCTTAGGCTCCGTTTTTTTCCTAAATTCAAAGGCATGCAGACTCCTCTCAAACTCTTATTTTTGCATGGTATTATGACCCTCTAACTGCATGCAGACTCAATGCATTCCATTTTCTTATTATTAGATATCTGTGCCAGTATGGAGCTTGAAATCCTAACCTGTGCTGGATTCAGTAGGAAACTGAAGGTAAAATACACTTTAGCCAGAGCTACGTGTGATATCTTACAAGATAAGATTATATAGTGGGGAATTCATAATGAGGAGACATTTTGAAGTCAGTTTAGCTTTAACCTGCATTGCAGTATACAGCGTCCGAGCCACAGCGGTGTAGTGGTTAAGTGAGTGTACTAGTGATGATGTGCCAAGGATATTAGTACTTACAGTTCAGTTGTCAGCGTGCAGTGGATGGGAAGACAGCACTAAATCCTCCAGGGCACTTTCTATTGCAGGGAACACCAGCCAGATGGAAGTTGAGGTGCCCTTGATGGTAGTGGGTATCATCCACCACGGGAGATTATCAGATGGAGGCGAGGTCTTGTAGCTTCTTAGATACTCCGCCAGAAATAGGACAGTCTCTCCGGTCTCCACTTGCGCTGCGGGTTCGGTTCAGCTGCATCTGCAGAATCCGGCTCTCGCTTTGGCTTAGGAGGTTCAGGCTTTGGAAAACCCCCTTGTCCTCCCAGGGGTTGTGGCTGCTCCACTACTGGTTCCATGATGGCTCTCTGGTAACCCCATTTTCCACCTTCTGGCTGCGGATAGGGGTAAGGCGGCAGCTCCTCACCGATTCGGGCTGCGGGAAGCCATGTTTTCAGCCATAGCTCCTTCTCTCTGAGTCAGCACCGATGAAAAGTTCAATCAGGAACTGCCAGTCATCACACAAGCTCCACCTTTTCTCTAGCCCGCTCCCTAGGTTCACTTGCATAAAGCACGTTAGGTATACTGTGGCGCAGCAGTAATTTTTTTCCCGCAATTTCAAAAGGGGTGGCACCCAATGTTCCCACCGAATGGGGCATTCTGCACAGTGATGGCACAGTACAATTAATAAAGAAGCTTTAGGCAGCCATTTTAGGTGCATAAGAAAGTCCATTCACTGACAACAATCAGTTCTATTGACACAAAAATCTTCAGTATTCTCACTTTTGACCATGCAATTTGTAAATAAAGGTCTTGTATAATATCCACATGTACTTTTTAATGCAAACAGGCTATTCCTCGGTACATTAAAGCCACTTAAAGTTTTTCTCATTGATATTTTCAATACATAGTGTCAGCAATTTTTCTTCTGCTTTATAAAAACACAGGTTTATGCCAACACAGTTCTTTTAAAGGCACAGAGGCATTTTGACATCCTGTTCATATACTGTTAGCATAAGGCGCAGTGGATTTTATATCCTGTTTGTGACGCCAATTCTTGCAACAACTGAGCCACATGGGTGTAGGGGTTAAGTGAGTGTACTAGTGATGATTGCCGAGGATACTAGTACTCACAGTTCAGTTGTCCCCTGGGGCCTGCATGCACTGGATGGGAAGACAGCACTAAATCCTCTGGTGTACTCTATTGTAGGGAACACCAGCCAGATGGAAGTTGAGGTGCCCTTGATGGTAGTGGGTATGCTTAGGGTGCTTTGGTGGCTGGGCCCCTGTGTTCGTGATGCCAGCACAGTGAGGTGCAATGAGGAGATGAAACGGAATGATTAGAGAGGCAGAAGTTGAACCAAACGGGAACTTTGTCAGTTGCAGTCTTGCAGTAAATAACAGTTTAAAGCAGTACTTTGCGTTACATGAAGTTGTCAAAGATGATAAAGCTGCAAGTCCCAATCAGCAGGCTTTGCGAGGTGCAGTATGTACGTAGATGGGTTCCAGCTCAACTTGTGCAGGAGTGGTAATAATACGCTACTTGGTTCCTGATCTTGCTCAGGCTTTCTAGTCTGGCAATAATATGGATCCTCTGGTACTAATAGTATACAACCCAAGGGCGGTCTCCCTCATGGCAGGCATCAGTCTTCTGCTCCATTCTTTGAAAAGGTTGTCTGAACTATAGTCCATTAAGGACTTAAGTTGTGAGTTATGTCCAGGCGCTGGAAGTTTCTCCTGGTCATTTGGTACTGAGGAGTCCATAAGCTAAACTCACTGCTATCTCCACAAGTTCAAGTAGATTAACTTCTGGGACAAGGCCCAGGAGCACAGAGACAGTCTGTCTCCTAGTCTCCTCACTCCTCTCCTCTTAACTTCCTGTGGCTGACATATATATATATGATGTTATGGTGAACTCTAGTGTTGGAAATGTGGAATGCATGTTAACAGCCTGTGATAGGAATTTAGCAGCATTTACAATAGAAAATGTTTAGTGCAAAATGACATAAAAGGGCATATAGCAATTTGGAGTGGCCCTACATACATCACTACGAGTATCTGTGGCAAATGTATCAAATGTCAGAAATTGTCTGATAAGTTTGGTGGTGCATCTCTAAATATTATAGAGATATTACTCCAGTTTTTATGCCCCTTTCACTCACATTTTAGTAAACCTGCAACATTTGTGTAACTTTTGAGTTTCTTAAGTCTGGTCTACACCTCATTGACATAGCTAACCACACCCACTTTCAAAACTGGAATGAGTGATGCAAGTTCATAATGTTTTAGCTAGATCACCATCCTTCATCAGGGATAAGGCTTGACTTTTCCCAAAGTCTCTTATATAGGCTCTTCAGGCCATTCTATTTAACCCTTTGTCCACTGATTTTTCAATAGTGATGAGCGGCAGGTGCCATATTCGATTTCGACGAAATTCGTGAATATTCAATAGAATATTTGTTTCATATTCGTCGAAATCGAATATTCGTCCTTATTCTAGTTATCACGATTATTATGCGATTTAAATAATCGCGTATTGCGTTTTTAACTTAAAGGGATTCTGTCACCAGGTTTCACCCCTGTCAGCTAAACATATGCTGATGTTCAGGGCCTCATCAGGATTCCTAATGTGGGCTTCTAAATGTGATCCGTAGCCTTATTTTTCAAAAAAACTGGTTTTACTAACCTGTCACTCAAAGAAATAAGGTGCCCAAGGGGATGTCAGGGGATGTCAAGGGATGCAAGGTGCCCGCCGCACCCACCGCCGTTCGTGCCCAGCGCCGCCTTTCCAGACTTCTGCACCGCCTCCTAATCCTCTGTGCCGCCTCTCGCTCTCCCTCCATCCCACCTCCTCCTGCTGTAAGATCTTGCGCGTGCGCACAGGGCTCTAAAAGGCTGGCGCCAGAGTGCAGGTCATACCTGGGTTGAACGAAGTGCTGGCGCATGCGCACTTCGATTCAAGAAGCCAAATCGAGAAGTCCGCACGGGCGCATCAGGCAGAGCCCCGTGCGCACGCGCAAGATCTTACAGCAGGAGGAGGGAGGAGGGGGGATGGAGGGAGAGCGAGAGGCGGCACAGAGGATTAGGAGGCGGTGCAGAAGTCTGGAAAGGCGGCGCTGGGCACGAACGACGGTGGGTGCGGCGGGCACCTTGCATCCCTTGACATCCCCTGACATTCCCTTGGGCACCTTATTTCTTTGAGTGACAGGTTAGTAAAACCAGTTTTTTAGCAAAATAAAGCTACAGATCACATTTTGAAGCCCACATTAGGAATCCTGATGAGGCCCTGAACATCAGCATATGTTTAGCTGACAGGGGTGAAACCTGGTGACAGAATCCCTTTAAGGCTACTTTCCTATTGGTTTGATATCTAGAATTAGTGAAGATGACGAATGTATTCGTCATATTCCTCAAAACGAAGATAACGAAGTATTCTACATCTTTGTTTTAGCTACCTATTCGTCAACTTCGCTAATTCTAGCAATTAAATAGGAAAGTTGACTATAGAGACAGCTAAGTTTAATTCGCTATGCGATTATATTACTTTAAAAAAAAAAAATATTAAATAGTTAAATACTTGATTATTATAATGATTCTATTTATAAAAAAAAAAAAAAGCTAAGTAATATAATCGCATAGCGAATTAAACACAGCTGTCTCTATAGTCAACCTTCCTATTTGATTGCTTATTTATTTATTGATTGCTTATAATTAGCGAAGTTGACAAATATAGAGCTAAAACAAAAGATACAGAACACCGTATATACTCGAGTATAAGCCGACCAGAGTATAAGCCGAGCCCCTAATTTTACCCCAAAAAAATGGGAAAAATTATTGACTCGAGTATAAGACTAGGGTGGGAAATGCAGCTATAATGCAGAGTGTATGTGTATATAATGCACACACTCTACATTATATACACACATCTGCAAGAGGGTGACTCCCTGTATTTATTGCAGAGTGTGTGCATTATATACACACATACTCTGCATTAAATACAGGGAGCCATCCACAGATCTCCCCCCTAAACAGTGCCATCCACAGATCTCCCCCCTAAACAGTGCCATCCACAGATCCCCCCTCCCCTAAACAGTGCCATGATGGCACTGTTTAGGGGAGGGGGGATCTGTGGATGGCACTGTAGGGGGATCTGTGGATGGCACTGCCATCCACAGATCCCCCTACAGTGCCATCCACAGATCCCCCTACAGTGCCATCCACAGATCCCCCTACAGTGTCATCCACAGATCCCCCTACAGTGCCATCCACAGATCCCCCTACAGTGCCATCCACAGATCCCCCTCCCCGACGCTCACAGCAGTATATTTAAACTAATCAGTAACCTTTAACTTTGGATATCTTACTTTGTCTTTCCTTCGGTAATACATGCAGTGCGGGGAGCAGCGCTCACTCACTGACGTCACGCGCCTGCTCCCACTAGGCGGCGCAGGCGCGTGACGTCAGTGAGTGAGCGCCGCCCCCCGCACTGCCTGCTATTACCGGAGCTAAGACCTAGACTCGAGTATAAGACGAGGAGGCTTTTTGAGCACAAAAATATGTGCCAAAAAACTTGTCTTATACTCGAGTATATACGGAACTTCGTTATCTTCGTTTTGAGGAATATGACGAATACATTCATCATATTCGCTAATTCTACCAAGCCAACCATAGTAAACCAGGTCCAAGTTGAAATAGCAATTCGATTAATTCAAGTTATAATAATCGAATTTCGATTTTAACTTAGCACTGCTATATTCCATATTAGGCTAGAATTAACAAATATGGAATATAGCAGTGCTAAGTTGAAATCGAAATTCGATTATTATAACTTGAATTAATCGAATTGCGATTTCAACGTAATTCTCAAATCCGACAGTACATTCTAGTATGGAGACGTTCCCATGGTGATGGGGACGCTCCATGAGCACGGAAGTCGTCAGAAGCGGCAACGGGCACTGACTGGAGCAGCCAGGAAGCCAGGAATCCTAAGGACAGGTAAGAACAACTTGTGGGAAGTGGGAAAGAAAAAAATATAACCCAAAAAAAAAAAAAAAACACGAATATTCGGAATTTGTACCACTATATTTGAAATATTCGCGAATTAGCGAAGTGCCGATATTCGTTAAAAAAATTTGATATTCGAATATTCGCGCTCAACACTATTTTTCAAATACACAGCAATCTCCCTCTACCTTATTCAATGCAAACAATTCAATTTCTGAATTTAACCCTACTGGCACTAGCGTATTCATGTAAAAAATCCATCTCGTCTCTGCCCGAGACATCGTTTTTATATATAATCTCCCCCTCTGCTATTTCCTTTTACCAATTGTAATCCACTAAATATTGTTCCTATGCATTGTCCCTCATGTGTTTCTTTATAGTGCCTTGATAAGGGATGACCCTCATATTTTCTTATATGCAACCCCATACTTTTGCATAGTATTCTTTGTGTCCCTATATATATATATTTTATTACATGGACACACATATGGAAGGAGAAAGTGAAAATCCCATTAATTATTACTAGGGATGAGCGAACCCGAACTGTATAGTTCGGGTTCGTACCGAATTTTGGGTTGTCCGCGACACGGACCCGAACCCGAACATTTTCGTAAAAGTCCGGGTTCGGTGTTCGGCGCTTTCTTGGCGCTTTTTGAAAGGCTGCAAAGCAGCCAATCAACAAGCGTCATACTACTTGCCCCAAGAGGCCATCACAGCCTTGCCTACTATTGGCATGGCTGTGATTGGCCAGTGCAGCATGTGACCCAGCCTCTATATAAGCTTGGGTCACGTAGCGCTGCACATCACTCTGCTGATTCAAGCGTAGGGAGAGGTTGCTGCTGCGACGTTAGGGCGAGATTAGGCAGTGATTAACTCCTCCAAAAGACTTCATTCAGTGATCGATCTACAGCTGTGGATCATTGAAGTGCTGATATTGAATTGCTCACTTTTTTTAGGCTGCCCAGAGCGTTTTTATATCACTTTTTTCTGGGGTGATCTGCGGCCATTTTGTGGCTTGTGGTGCGCCAGCACAAGCTACCACCAAGTGCATTTAACCATCAATAGTGTGGTTATTTTTTGCAATATCCTACATCAGGTGCAGGCTGAGCCTGTGTCACCCAAGTGCATTTAACCATCAATAGTGTGGTTATTTTTTGGCCATATACTACATCAGGTGCAGGCTGAGCCTGTGTCACCCAAGTGCATTTAACCATCAATAGTGTGGTTATTTTTTGCTATATCCTACATCAGGGTCAAGCTTTCATCAAGTGCATTTAACCATCAATAGTGTGGTTATTTTTTGGCCATATACTACATCAGGGGCAAGTTGAGCCTGTCACCCAGCGCCTAAAAAATAGACCTGACATTTCTATTCCTCCAAATCAGTACAGTTTTAGCTGGTCAAGTTATATTTAGTGACCGTAAAAGCACAGTTTTTGTTCTGGGTTGAAAAACTATTCCCAAATTTGCCATTCTCAAAATAAGTAGTTTCTGCTATATCAGGCCTACTTTAAATCTATCCCAAAAAGGATATCTTAGATTCAAGGTGCTGATAGTGTCATTCTGAAAAACTTAACACACACGCTACAGTGCAGATACAAGTCTAATTCTGTGATTAAAGGTATATCTGTCACACAGCGCGTAAAAAATAGGCCTCACATTTATATTCAACCAAATCTGTCATCACTTGTGTGCCTGTACTAGTGTAATACGGTACCTAAATAGATAGCCAGACAGTGTTAGGTGTCTGTAAAAAAAGGCCTGAATTTTAATTCAATACATTGGCCCGAATAATATTTTTCTTATTGTGGTGAACGGTAACAATGAGGAAAACAACTAGTAAGGGACGCGGACGTAGACATGGTCGTGGTGGTGTTAGTGGACCCTCTGGTGCTGGGAGAGGACGTGGCCGTTCTGCCACAGCCACACGTCCTAGTGTACCAACTACCTTAGGTCCCAGTAGCCGCCAGAATTTACAGGGATATTTGGTGGGGCCCAATGCCGTTCTAAGGATGGTAAGGCCTGAGAAGGTACAGGCATTAGTCAATTGGGTGGCCGACAGTGGATCCAGAACGTTCACATTATCTCCCACCCAGTCTTCTGCAGAAAGCGCACAGATGGCGCATGAAAACCAAGCCCATCAGTCTGTCACATCACCCCCATGCATGTCAGGGAAACTGTCTGAGCCTCAAGTTATGCAGCAGTCTCTTATGCTGTTTGAAGACTCTGCTGCCAGGGTTTCCCAAGTGCATCCACCTAGCCCTTCCCCAGGGGTGGAAGAGATAGAATGCACTAACGCACAACCACTTATGTTTCCTGATGATGAGGACATGGGAATACCACCTCAGCACGTCACTGATGATGACGAAACACAGGTGCCAACTGCTGCGTCTTTCTGCAGTGTGCAGACTGAACAGGAGGTCAGGGATCAAGACTGGGTGGAAGACGATGCAGGGGACGATGAGGTACTAGACCCCACATGGAATGAAGGTCGTGCCACTGACTTTCACAGTTCGGAGGAAAAGGCAGTGGTGAGACCGAGCCAACAGCGTAGCAAAAGACAAAGAGGGAGCAGTGGGCAAAATAAGAACACCCGCCGCCAATAGACTCCGCCTGCTACTGACCGCCGCCATCTGGGACCGAGCACCCCAAAGGCAGCTTCAAGGAGTTCCCTGGCATGGCACTTCTTTAAACAATGTGCTGACGACAAGACCCGAGTGGTTTGCACGCTGTTCCATCAGAGCCTGAAGCGAGGCATTAACGTTCTGAACCTTAGCACAACCTGCATGACCAGGCACCTGCATGCAAAGCATGAACTGCAGTGGAGTAAACACCTTAAAAACAAAGAAGTCACTCAGGCTCCCCCTGCTACCTCTTCTGCTGCTGCCGCCTCGGCCTCTTCTGCTGCTGCCGCCGCCTCGGCCTCTTCCTCCGCCTCTGGAGGAACGTTGGCACCTGCCGCCCAGCAAACATGGGATGTACCACCAACACCACCACCTGCGTCACCAAGCATCTCAACCATGTCACACGGCAGCGTTCAGCTCTCCATCTCACAAACATTTGAGAGAAAGCGTAAATTCCCACCTAGCCACCCTCGATCCCTGGCCCTGAATGCCAGCATTTCTAAACTACTGGCCTATGAAATGCTGTCATTTAGGCTGGTGGACACAGACAGCTTCAAACAGCTCAGGTCGCTTGCTGTCCCACAGTATGTTGTTCCCAGCCGGCACTACTTCTCCAAGAGAGCCGTGCCTTCCCTGCACAAACAAGTGTCCAATAAAATCAAGTGTGCACTGTGCAACGCCATCTGTGGCAAGGTCCACCTAACCACAGATACGTGGACCAGTAAGCACGGCCAGGGACGCTATATCTCCCTAACTGCACACTGGGTAAATGTAGTGGCGGCTGGGCTACCAGGCGGAGAGCTGTTGTTTGGCGCACGTCCTTCCGCCGCCAAGGATCACAGGGCAACATTCTTTGCCTCCTGTCTCCTCCTCCTCCTACTCAGCTTCCTCCTCCTCTTCTTCCACCTGCTCATCCAGTCAGCCACACACCTTCACCACCAACTTCAGCACAGCCCGGGGTAAACGTCAGCAGGCCGTTCTGAAACTCATATGTTTGGGGGACAGGCCCCACACCGCACAGGAGTTGTGGCGGGTTATAGAACAACAGACCGACGAGTGGTTGCTGCCGGTGAGCCTCAAGCCCGGCCTGGTGGTGTGCGATAATGGGCGAAATCTCGTTGCAGCTCTGGGACTAGCGGGTTTGACGCACATCCCTTGCCTGGCGCATGTGCTGAATTTGGTGGTGCAGAAGTTCATTCGCAACTACCCCGACATGTCAGAGCTGCTGCATAAAGTGCGGGCCGTCTGTTCGCGCTTCCGGCGTTCACACCCTGCTGCTGCACGCCTGTCTGCGCTACAGCGTAACTTCGGCCTTCCCGCTCACCGCCTCATATGCGATGTGCCCACCAGGTGGAACTCCACCTTGCACATGCTGGACAGACTGTGCGAGCAGCAGCAGGCCATAGTGGAGTTTCAGCTGCAGCACGCACGGGTCAGTCGCACTGCGGAACAGCACCACTTCACCACCAATGACTGGGCCTCCATGCGAGACCTGTGTGCCCTGTTGCGCTGTTTCGAGTACTCCACCAACATGGCCAGTGGCGATGACGCCGTTATCAGCGTTACAATATCACTTCTATGTCTCCTTGAGAAAACACTTAGGGCGATGATGGAAGAGGAGGTGGCCCAGGAGGAAGAGGAGGAAGAGGGGTCATTTTTAGCACTTTCAGGCCAGTCTCTTCGAAGTGACTCAGAGGGAGGTTTTTTGCAACACCAGAGGCCAGGTACAAATGTGGCCAGACAGGGTCCACTACTGGAGGACGAGGAGGACGAGGATGAGGAGGAGGTGGAGGAGAATGAGGATGAAGCATGTTCACAGCGGGGTGGCACCCAAAGCAGCTCGGGCCCATCACTGGTGCGTGGCTGGGGGGAAACACAGGACGATGACGATACGCCTCCCACAGAGGACAGCTTGTCCTTACCTCTGGGCAGCCTGGCACACATGAGCGACTACATGCTGCAGTGCCTGCGCAACGACAGCAGAGTTGCCCACATTTTAACGTGTGCGGACTACTGGGTTGCCACCCTGCTGGATCCACGGTACAAAGACAATGTGCCCACCTTACTTCCTACACTGGAGCGTGATAGGAAGATGCGCGAGTACAAGCGCACGTTGGTAGACGCGCTACTGAGAGCATTCCCAAATGTCACAGGGGAACCAGTGGAAGCCCAAGGCGAAGGCAGAGGAGGAGCAAGAGGTTGCCAACGCAGCTGTGTCACGGCCAGCTCCTCTGAGGGCAGGGTTAGCATGGCAGAGATGTGGAAAAGTTTTGTCACCACGCCACAGCTAACTGCACCACCACCTGATACGGAACGTGTTAGCAGGAGGCAACATTTCACTAACATGGTGGAACAGTACCTGTGCACACCCCTCCACGTACTGACTGATGGTTCGGCCCCATTCAACTTCTGGGTCTCCAAATTGTCCACGTGGCCAGAGCTAGCCTTTTATGCCTTGGAGGTGCTGGCCTGCCCGGCGGCCAGCGTTTTGTCTGAACGTGTATTCAGCACGGCAGGGGGCGTCATTACAGACAAACGCAGCCGCCTGTCTACAGCAAATGTGGACAAGCTGACGTTCATAAAAATGAACCAGGCATGGATCCGACAGGACCTGTCCATCCCTTGTGCAGATTAGACATTAACTACCTCCCCTTAACAATATATTATTGTACTCCAGGGCACTTCCTCATTCAATCCTATTTATATTTTCATTTTACCATTATATTGCGGGGCAACCCAAAGTTGAATGAACCTCTCCTCTGTCTGGGTGCCGGGGCCTAAATGTGTGACAGTGGCCTGTTCCAGTGGTGGGTGACGTGAAGCCTGATTCTCTGCTATGACATGAAGACTGATTCTGTGCTGACATGAAGCCAGATTCTCTGTTACGCGACCTCTCTCTTTTGCCTGGGTGCCTGGGCCTAAATATGTGACAGTGGCCTGTTCCAGTGGTGGGTGTAACGCACCTAGTTGATCAGTTAGGATCTCAACTGCGGAAGCAATTGACATCCACTATTATCCCACCGCCCTTGTTTTTGGCTGTGGGATTCGCGGTTACTCAGTATGTACCCCAGGCGTCTCTCTCAGTCTTGGGCGGAGAGTTTGGGGTAACAAAATAATTTACCGCTTTCCATCTAATTAGTTACTGCTGGAAAGGAAGGTCCCCCAGTATTACAGGAGTCACAAGTTAGTATAAGCTTGTGCACAGTTCAGAGTTAGTATATAGTATGCCCTCAGTTTAGTCTATAGTATGCCATAGGTTCAGGGTTAGTATATAGCATGTCCTCAGTTTTAGTATATAATATGCAGTAGGTTCAGAGTTAGTATAGCATGTCCTCAGTTTTAGTATATACTATGCAGCAGGTTCAGAGTTAGTATAGCATGTCCTCAGTTTAGTATATAATATGCAGCAGGTTCAGAGTTAGTATAACATGTCCTCAGTTTAGTATATAATATGCAGCAGGTTCAGAGTTAGTATAGCATGTCCTCAGTTTAGTATATAATATGCAGCAGGTTCAGAGTTAGTATAGCATGTCCTCAGTTTAGTATATAATATGCAGCAGGTTCAGAGTTAGTATAGCATGTCCTCAGTTTAGTATATAATATGCAGCAGGTTCAGAGTTAGTATAGCATGTCCTCAGTTTAGTATATAATATGCAGTAGGTTCAGAGTTTGTATAGCATGTCCTGAGTTCAGTGTTGGTTTGGGAATATCGCCTCACACCAGCAGGAACCACCCCACTCTGAGTTCCAGGACCTTAATCAGAGCAGGTAACAGGCATATACTTGCGGTTAGTTGGTCCTGGCTAGGAAGCCAGCAGTGGGGAAGCCA
This sequence comes from Bufo bufo, assembly GCF_905171765.1. Taxonomy (NCBI): domain Eukaryota; kingdom Metazoa; phylum Chordata; class Amphibia; order Anura; family Bufonidae; genus Bufo; species Bufo bufo. Next base: position 84,202,419 of record NC_053396.1, read on the forward strand.
GTGGCAAGAAGGTAGGCAGTCCTTCACAATGTTGTTAGGGATCCAGGTCTGGATATGTGGACAGAGTCCTCAGATGCAATGGAGCTAGCAGGGTGCGCACTCCATTAGTGGAACACCCTGCTTAGCACCTGTCTTCTATTTAAGACCCGGAGGTAAGTGGGCGGAGTCACAGGGAGCCGCTGCGATCCAGGCTGTACTGTTACAGTACCCCCCCCCTTAAGGGACCCCTCCGGGGTACCCCACTAGGAGAGGGTCGGTTGGGAAATCTTCTATGGAACAATCTTTGGAGTCTGGGAGCATGAACGTTTTACACATCTTCCCAAGAGTCATCCTGGGGACCATACCCCTTTCATCTAACGAGATACTGGATCTTCCCCCGTCTTCTTCTGGAATCAAATGAGCTGCTCAACTTCAAATTCTTCTTCTCCTTGGACCTCTATCGGCGGCAAGGGTCGAGGATCATTTGATGGGAACGGCCTAGGTCTAAACGACTTCAGTAGTGACACGTGGAATGTGGGATGTACCTGTAATCGAGGAGGAAGGGTGAGTCTCACCGTGTTGGGGTTAATAATCCTATCTATCGGAAAAGGACCCAGGAATTGTCTTCCCAATTTCTTGGAAGGTACCCCCAACCGAAGGTTTCTTGTTGATAACCAAACCGAGTCTCCGATTTGGTAGGGAGGATTTTCTCTCCTACGACGGTCGTAGTAAAACTTCTGTCTTTCCTTTGCCCGTTGAAGGTTGTCTTTTAGCGTCTTAAGGGTAGTTTGCAAAGTGGTCAGATAATCGTCTGTGGCTGGAACGTTTGTGGGAAGGCTGGTTTGAGGAAGAGACCTAGGGTGAAATCCGTAATTAGCAAAGAATGGAGTATGTAATGTGGAGGAATTCGTAGAATTATTATAGGCGAATTCAGCGAGAGGAAGTAGGCCCTCCCAGTCATCCTGGAGAAATGAGCAGTGACATCTGAGAAACTGTTCCAGACACTGATTCACCCTTTCAGTCTGCCCATTAGTTTGGGGGTGATAGGCGGTAGACATTCTTTGGTCGATTTGAAGTCTGGAACAAAGTGCTCTCCAGAATTTGGATACGAATTGCGAACCCCTGTCTGATATGACCTGGCTAGGAATTCCATGTAACTTAATAATATTAGACAGGAATACCACGGCCGTTTCCTTGGAGGAGGGTAACTTCTTGAGGGGTACGAAGTGTGCCATCTTAGTCAGCAAATCCACTACCACCATGATGGTGTTGTTTCCTCTGGAAAGGGGAAGTTCAACTATGAAATCCATCGAGACCCATTCCCAGGGTCTGTTGGCGATGGGAAGACTCATTAGGAGACCATAAGGTCGGTTCCTGTCAGTTTTACATGAGGCACAGATCACGCACGTAGAAACGTATTCCTCAATTTGTTTGGTCATCTTTGGCCACCAGAAGTTCCTGCGTATCAGGGTTGTGGTTTTAGCAATGCCAGGGTGTCCCGCGAGGGGTAAATCATGGCAAAGTTTGATCACCTGATTGGTGAGGGAGGGTGGTATATACAGTTGGCTGTCCTTGTAAAGGAGACCCTGTTGGTTCTGCGAAAGACCAGGGGGGGTATTAGCATGGTCATTAATTAGAGCATCCTTGAGCTGGGTTTCCAACGTTATGGTGGCAAGGACGAGTTTCTTCGGTGGAATGATCCATGTGGGGGCCGTGTCTGAGGTGCGAATTTCAGCCAGTCGTGACAAGGCATCGGCCTTCCCATTTTTTGAGCCTGGTCGGTATGTAATTTGGAAGTTAAACCTGTCGAAAAAAAAACTCCACCGTACTTGGCGGCCTGATAGTGTTTTATTGGTTTTCAGGTATTGTAGATTACGGTGATCCGTATAAATTGTGATGGGGTGTATTGATCCTTCAAGTAAATGCCTCCAATTTTCCAGGGAGCATTTTATGGCGAGGAATTCCTTTTCGCCTATGGGGTAATTGAATTCGGCGGTATTTAGCATCCGGGAGTAGAACCCGATAGGATGTAACAGAGTTGAAAAAGAGCTTCGCTGGGACAGAACGGCTCCTATGGCTGCCTGGGATGCATCTACTTCCAGCACGTAGTGATAGTTCGGATTTGGGAGAGTCAGTATCGGTGCCGTAGTGAACCTGTTCTTTAATAACTCAAACGCTGATTGGGCGTCCTTGGACCAAATGAACTTCGTGTTGACACTAGTTAAGCGGGTTAGTGGTTTAGTGGTAGCGGAGAAATCTTTAATAAATTTCCTATAGAAGTTTGGGAACCCCAGGAACCGTTGAAGAGCTTTCCTGGAATCCAGGATCGGCCAATTTTGGATGCAAGTGATTTTTGAGTGATCCATCTGGATACCCTTGGGTGAAATTATGTATCCGAGGAAGGGAAGAGAAGTAGTCTCGAACACACATTTTTCCTGTTTGACGTGTAAGCTATGAACACTTAACCGTGCAAGAACCCAACGGACATGTTTCCTGTGATCGTGTAAGTTATCGGAATACACTAGTATATCATCAAGATAGATGATTACACATACGTCCAGTAGATCCCTAAAGATGTCGTTAATAAAATTTTGGAATGTGGCAGGGGCGTTGCACAACCCAAAGGGCATCACTGTATACTCGAAGAGTCCATACCGAGTGCGGAAGGCTGTCTTCCATTCATCACCTTTTCTGATCCTAATTAAGTTGTATGCGCCTCTCAAATCCAGCTTGGTGTAGATTGTTGCTGTTTGTAATCTTTCTTTGAGTTCGGATATTAGCGGCAAGGGGTACCGATTTTTGATTGTTACTTTGTTCAAGGCTCTGTAATCTATGATGGGCCTTAGGCTTGAGTCTTTGTTTCTCACGAAGAACATCCCTGCTGCTGCCGGGGAGGTTGAAGGCTGAATAAAACCTTTTCGTAAATTCTCTTCTAGGTACTGTTTGAGGTGAATAAGTTCTGGTTGTGCCAATGGATAAATTCTACCCGTGGGTATTTCACTACCCGGCAGCAAGTCTATGGGGCAAACGTAAGATCTATGGGGCGGAAGAGATTCCGCCTTCTTTGCGCTGAATACCTCAGCAAAGTCTGCGTATTGGCTGGGAACCTGGTTCACTTCCATGTGCATGAGAGATTTGAGAGGAAAGCAGGTCTCCATACAATAAGGTGACGTAAACTGAACTCTCCCCTGTTTCCATAGGAGGGTTGGCTGGTGTATTTGCAACCATGGCAACCCAAGAATCACGGGAGACAATGGAGAGTGTATGATATCAAGGGATAAGAATTCTGTGTGGTTATTTTCACATGTCACCATGAGGGGTTGAGTCTGACTGTGGATAGGACTAGAAGTGGTACCGTCAATGAAACTCACGGATATCGGAACGTTTTTTCTCATGTGGGGAATTTTATTTCGCTCAACCAGATGCATGTCGATAAAATTCCACGAAGCTCCCGTGTCCACCATGGCTTCAACGATAATCCGGTTTTGGTCCCACTGTAAGGTGAGAGACGTGTATATGTAACCACCAGTACTATTTTTTGTACTGCCTAATGTACAAAACGTGCCGCTCTTATCTTCGCACTTCTTACGTATCGCGGGGCATCCGTCAACGGTATGGTCAGCAGACGCACAGTATAAACAGAGGTTGAGGTTACGTCTCCTGGCTTTCTCTCTCTCGATCAGAGGTCCTCGGATCGCCCCAATCTCCATCATCTCTACAGCAGGACCCTGGCTGGACGGTCTTGGGTTGGGTGTGAAGCCTGAGACTCTCTCGGCTCTGCGTTCCCTCAGCCGTCTGTCAATGGTGGTGGCCTTCTGCATCAAGGCATTAAGTGTAAGTGGTAATTCTCCTCGGGCTAATTCGTCCTTCAGGGCCTCGGAAAGACCTAGGCGGAACTGATTCCTAAGAGTGAGGTCATTCCATTCAGTCTCCCTGGCCCAGCGAGTGTATTCCGCAATAAAGTCCTCTACAGGTCGTCTCCCTTGTTTAAGGCTGCGTATAGCGGTCTCAGCGGTCAGCTGTTTACTATGGTCCTCGTAGAGAAGGGCCATTTTTTCAAGGAACAGAGGGAAGGAATCCAGGACTGGGTCTTACTTTTCTAAATAAGTATTGGCCCATGCTCTGGGCTCCCCCCTGAGGTAAGAGATCATGGTAAGTACTTTTGTTCTGTCAGTTGGGTAAGTCCGGGGCTGCAGCTCAAACATTAGTTTGCACGCGTTCATGAAATCCCTGAACTGCCTTCGGTCACCCGAGAATATCTCAGGTGGGCTGACCTTGGGTTCTGGTCCATCACGGGGGTGTCCTGGCCCCTGAGTGACAAGTTGCCGTAGTGCCTGGTTTTCTAGCTGGAGATGTTGTACAGTCACGTTGAGGGTCTCCACCCTCTTAGTGAGGGTGACGAGGTGACCTGCAACCTCCGCTGGATCCATGTGGGTTCCACTAATATGTAACGCACCTAGTTGATCAGTTAGGATCTCAACTGCGGAAGCAATGGACATCCACTATTATCCCACCGCCCTTGTTTTTGGCTGTGGGATTCACGGTTACTCAGTATGTACCCCAGGCGTCTCTCTCAGTCTTGGGCGGAGAGTTTGGGGTAACAAAATCATTTACCGCTATCCATCTAATTAGTTACTGCAGGAAAGGAAGGTCCCCCAGTATTACAGGAGTCACAAGTTAGTATAAGCTTGTGCACAGTTCAGAGTTAGTATATAGTATGCCCTCAGTTTAGTCTATAGTATGCCATAGGTTCATGGTTAGTATATAGCATGTCCTCAGTTTTAGTATATAATATGCAGTAGGTTCAGAGTTAGTATAGCATGTCCTCAGTTTTAGTATATACTATGCAGCAGGTTCAGAGTTAGTATAGCATGTCCTCAGTTTAGTATATAATATGCAGCAGGTTCAGAGTTAGTATAGCATGTCCTCAGTTTAGTATATAATATGCAGCAGGTTCAGAGTTAGTATAGCATGTCCTCAGTTTAGTATATAATATTCAGCAGGTTCAGAGTTAGTATAGCATGTCCTCAGTTTAGTATATAATATGCAGCAGGTTCAGAGTTAGTATAGCATGTCCTCAGTTTAGTATATAATATGCAGCAGGTTCAGAGTTAGTATAGCATGTCCTCAGTTTAGTATATAATATGCAGTAGGTTCAGAGTTTGTATAGCATGTCCTGAGTTCAGTGTTGGTTTGGGAATATAGCCTCACACCAGCAGGAACCACCCCACTCTGAGTTCCAGGACCTTAATCAGAGCAGGTAACAGGCATATACTTGCGGTTAGTTGGTCCTGGCTAGGAAGCCAGCAGTGGGGAAGCCAGTGGCAAGAAGGTAGGCAGTCCTTCACAATGTTGTTAGGGATCCAGGTCTGGATATGTGGACAGAGTCCTCAGATGCAATGGAGCTAGCAGGGTGCGCACTCCATTAGTGGAACACACTGCTTAGCACCTGTCTTCTATTTAAGGCCCGGAGGTAAGTGGGCGGAGTCACAGGGAGCCGCTGCGATCCAGGCTGTACTGTTACAGTGGGTGACGTGAAGCCTGATTCTCCGCTATGACATAAAGACTGATTCGGTGCTGACATGAAGCCAGATTCTCTGTTACGGGACCTCTCTCCTCTGTCTGGGTGCCGGGGCCTAAATATGTGACAGTGGCCTGTTCCAGTGGTGGGTGACGTGAAGCCTGATTCTCTGCTATGACATGAAGACTGATTCTGTGCTGACATGAAGCCAGATTCTCTGTTACGGGACCTCTCTCCTCTGTCTGGGTGCCGGGGCCTAAATATGTGACAGTGGCCTGTTCCAGTGGTGGGTGACGTGAAGCCTGATTCTCTGCTATGACATGAAGACTGATTCTGTGCTGACATGAAGCCAGATTCTCTGTTATGGGACCTCTCTCCTCTGTCTGGGTGCCAGGGCCTAAATGTGTGACAGTGGCCTGTTCCAGTGGTGGGTGACGTGAAGCCTGATTCTCTGCTATGACATGAAGACTGATTCTGTGCTGACATGAAGCCAGATTCTCTGTTACGGGACCTCTCTCCTCTGTCTGGGTGCCAGGGCCTAAATGTGTGACAGTGGCCTGTTCCAGTGGTGGGTGACGTGAAGCCTGATTCTCTGCTATGACATGAAGACTGATTCTGTGCTGACATGAAGCCAGATTCTCTGTTACGGGACCTCTCTCCTCTGTCTGGGTGCCTGGGCCTAAATATGTGACAGTGGCCTGTTCCAGTGGTGGGTGACGTGAAGCCTGATTCTCTGCTATGACATGCAGACTGATTCTCTGCTGACATGAAGCCTGAATCTCTGTTATGGGACCTCTCTCCTCTGCCTAGGTGCCTGGGCCTAAATATGTGACAGTGGCCTGTTCCAGTGGTGGGTGATGTGAAGCCTGATTCTCTGCTGACATGAAGCCTGAATCTCTGTTATGGGACCTCTCTCCTCTGCCTGGGTGCCTGGGCCTAAATATGTGACAGTGGCCTGTTCCAGTGGTGGGTGACGTGAAGCCTGATTCTCTGCTATGACATGAAGACTGATTCTGTGCTGACATGAAGCCAGATTCTCTGTTACGGGACCTCTCTCTTCTGTCTGGGTGCCTGGGCCTAAATATGTGACAGTGGCCTGTTCCAGTGGTGGGTGACGTGAAGCCTGATTCTCTGCTATGACATGAAGACTGATTCTCTGCTGACATGAAGCCTGAATCTCTGTTATGGGACCTCTCTCCTCTGCCTGGGTGCCTGGGCCTAAATATGTGACAGTGGCCTGTTCCAGTGGTGGGTGACGTGAAGCCTGATTCTCTGCTATGACATGAAGACTGATTCTCTGCTGACATGAAGCCTGAATCTCTGTTATGGGACCTCTCTCCTCTGCCTGGGTGCCTGGGCCTAAATATGTGACAGTGGCCTGTTCCAGTGGTGGGTGACATGAAGCCTGATTCTCTGCTATGACATGCAGACTGATTCTCTGCTGAGATGAAGCCAGATTCTCTGTTACGGGACCTCTCTCCTCTGCCTGGGTGCCTGGGCCTAAATATCTGACAATGGACTATTCCAGTGTTGGGTGACGTAAAGCCTGATTCTCTGCTATGACATGCAGACTGATTCTCTGCTGACATGAAGCCAGATTCTCTGTTACGGGACCTCTCTCCTCTGCCTGGGTGCCGGGGCCTAAATATATGACAATGGACTGTTACAGTGGTGGGTGATGTGAAGCCAGATTCTCTGCTATGGCATGAAGACTGATTCTCTGCTGACGTGAAGCCAGATTCTCTGCTATGGGACCTCTCTCCAATTGATATTGGTTTATTTTTATATATTTTATTTTTATTTTAATTCATTTCCCTATCCACATTTGTTTGCAGGGGATTTACCTACATGTTGCTGCCTTTTGCAGCGCTCTAGCTCTTTCCTGGGCTGTTTTACAGCCTTTTTAGTGCCAAAAAGTTTGGGTCCCCATTGACTTCAATGGGGTTTGGGTTCGGGACGAAGTTCGGGTCGGGTTCGGATCCCGAACCAGAACATTTCCGGGAAGTTCGGCCGAACTTCTCGAACCCGAACATCCAGGTGTTCGCTCAACTCTAATTATTACACAATATAATAGCCAGACGAGGGTATTAAAAAGATTAAATGTAAATTAAATTAAAGGTAAATTAAAAAGCATTGTGATACTTTAAAGGGAACCTGTCACCGGGATTTTATGTATATAGCTGAGGACATGCGTTGCTAGATGGCCGCTAGCACATCCGCAATACCCAGTCCCCATAGCTCTGTGTGCTTTTATTGTGTAAAAAAAATGATTTGATACATATGCAAATTAACCTGAGATGAGTCCTGTCCTTGAGATGAGTCCTGTATGTGAGATGAGTCCTGTACGTGAGATGAGTCAGGGACAGGGCACATCTCAGGGTAATTTGCATATGTATCAAATCATTTTTTTTTTACACAATAGAAGCACACAGAGCTATGAGGACTGGGTATTGCGGATGTGCTAGTGGCCATCTAGCAACCCATGTCCTCAGCTCTATACCCAAAATCCCGGTGACAGGTTCCCTTTAAAAGAAGATAAAGGTTTGTAATAGAAAAGACAGGAGTGTAGGCAATATGGTGGCAATAAATATAAATATAAATTCAATTAAATAAAAATGAGTCAATTACCAAAAGGTTTTTATCCCTATAGAAGTTGTGTTGCGTGTAAACAATTTTTTATAAAAAATCCTGTGATCAAACAATAATAAATAGATGGTTATTTCTTGCAAGAAATAAGAGACCATATTACATGTAATAGTCAAGGTGTTATTTATTCATTAACGTGTCCATTTAATATATATAAAAAAAATATATATAAAATTATATATATCAATGAAGATATTGGGCAGTACTGCAGACAAATTGAAACACTGAGTGCCAGCGGCCGAGGAAGCGATCCAACATCCAAATCAGATTTTATATTATATATATATATATATATATATATATATATACACACACACACACTCACCTAAAGAATTATTAGGAACTCCATACTAATACGGTGTTGGACCCCCTTTTGCCTTCAGAACTGCCTTAATTCTACGTGGCATTGATTCAACAAGGTGCTGATAGAATTCTTTAGAAATGTTGGCCCATATTGATAGGATAGCATCTTGCAGTTGATGGAGATTTGAGGGATGCACATCCAGGGCACGAAGCTCCCGTTGCACCACATCCCAAAGATGCTCTATTGGGTTGAGATCTGGTGACTGTGGGGGCTATTTTAGTATAGTGAACTCATTGTCATTTTCAAGAAACCAATTTGAAATGATTCGAGCTTTGTGACATGGTGCATTATCCTGCTGGAAGTAGCCATCAGAGGATGGATACATGTTCTCATTCTGTTTACGCCAAATTCGGACTCTACCATTTGAATGTCTCAACAGAAATCGAGACTCATCAGACCAGGCAACATTTTTCCAGTCTTTAACCATCCAATTTTGGTGAGCTCGTGCAAATTGTAGCCTCTTTTTCCTATTTGTAGTGGAGATGAGTGATACCCGGTGGGGTCTTCTGCTGTTATAGCCCATCCTCCTCAAGGTTGTGCATGTTGTGGCTTCACAAATGCTTTGCTGCATACCTCGGTTGTAACGAGTGGTTATTTCAGTCAACGTTGCTCTTCTATCAGCTTGAATCAGTCGGCCCATTCTCCTCTGACCTCTAGCATCCACAAGGCATTTTTGCCCACAGGACTGCCGCATACTGGATGTTTTTCCCTTTTCATACCATTCTTTGTAAACCCTAGAAATGGTTGTGCGTGAAAATCCCAGTTTGGAGTTCAGGAGACTGTCTTGACCAGGACCACACCCCTAAATGCATTGAAGAAACTGCCATGTGATTGGTTGACTAGATAATTGCATTAATGAGAAATAGAACAGGTGTTCCTAAAAATTCTTTAGGTGAGTGTGTGTATATATATATATATTTATATATATATATATATATTTACAAAAAACAAAATGGCTGCACACCATTATATATGCAAACAATAGAGCTAAGAAATGGGGGTCATTCTACATAAAAGTGGTACAATACCGACTATAAATAAGTATACATGAATAATGGAAGCTCTTAGCGCACATACGTGTCGGGCCCATCTACCAGGCATCAAGGTGGCTTCCGCAGATGGGTCCCTATCACTAAAGAAACTGCCTAACTTTGGACTTACTTAAGCCTACAATATTCAGGGCAGTGTAGGAACCAGCTACAAACATACTGTCAAAAGTGAGGCAGTTTCTTTAGTGATAGGGACCCATCTGTGGAAGCCACCTTGACGCCTGGTAGATGGGCCCGACACGTATGTGCGCTAAGAGCTTCCATTATTCATGTATACTCATTTATAGTCGGTATTATACCATTTTTATCTAGAATGACCGCCATTTCTTAACTCTTTTGTTTGTATATATAATGGTGTGCAGCCATTTTGTTTTTTGTAATTCTGTTTGCTTCATGGATATGCACCTGTGATCCTGAAGGTTTTAGTCTATCTATCTATATATATATATATATATATATATATACACACACACACACACTGCTCAAAAAAATAAAGGGAACACAAAAATAACACATCCTAGATCTGAATTAATTAAATATTTTTCTGAAATACTTTGTTCTTTACATAGTTGAATGTGCTGACAACAAAATCACACAAAAATTAAAAAATGGAAATCAATTTTTTTAACCCATGGAGGTCTGGATTTGGAGTCACACTCAAAATTAAAGTGGAAAAACACACTACAGGCTGATCCAACTTTGATGTAATGTCCGTAAAACAAGTTAAAATGAGGCTCAGTAGTGTGTGTGTGGCCTCCACGTGCCTGTATGACCTCCCTACAACACCTGTGCATGCTCCTGATGAGGTGGCGGACGGTCTCCTGAGGGATCTCCTCCCAGACCTGGACTAAAGCATCTGCCAACTCCTGGACAGTCTGTGGTGCAACGTGACATTGGTGGATAGAGCGAGACATGATGTCCCAGATGTGCTCAATTGGATTCAGGTCTGGGGAATGGGCGGGCCAGTCCATAGCATCAATGCCTTCGTCTTGCAGGAACTGCTGACACACTCCAGCCACATGAGGTCTAGCATTGTCTTGCATTAGGAGGAACCCAGGGCCAAACGCACCAGCATATGGTCTCACAAGGGGTCTGAGGATCTCATCTCGGTACCTAATGGCAGTCAGGCTACCTCTGGCGAGCACATGGAGGGCTGTGCGGCCCTCCAAAGAAATGCCACCCCAAACCATTACTGACCCAATGCCAAACCGGTCATGCTGGAGGATGTTGCAGGCAGCAGAACGTTCTCCACGGCGTCTCCAGACTCTGTCACATGTGCTCAGTGTGAACCTGCTTTCATCTGTGAAGAGCACAGGACGCCAGTGGCGAATTTGCCAATCTTGGTGTTCTCTGGCAAATGCCAAACGTCCTGTACGGTGTAGTGCTGTAAGCACAACCCCCACCTGTGGACGTCGGGCCCTCATATCACCCTCATGGAGTCTGTTTCTGACCGTTTGAGCAGACACATGCACATTTGTGGCCTGCTGGAGGTCATTTTGCAGGGCTCTGGCAGTGCTCCTCCTGTTCCTCCTTGCACAAAGGCGGATGTAGCGGTCCTGCTGCTGGGTTGTTGCCCTCCTACGGCCTCCTCCACGTCTCCTGATGTACTGGCCTGTCTCCTGGTAGCGCCTCCATGCTCTGGACACTACGCTGACAGACACAGCAAACCTTCTTGCCACAGCTCGCATTGATGTGCCATCCTGGATAAGCTGCACTACCTGAGCCACTTGTGTGGGTTGTAGACTCTGTCTCATGCTACCACTAGAGTGAAAGCACCGCCAGCATTCAAAAGTGACCAAAACATCAGCCAGGAAGCATAGGAATTGAGAAGTAGTCTGTGGTTACCACCTGCAGAACCACTCCTTTATTGGGGGTGTCTTGTTAATTGCCTATAATTTCCACCTGTTGTCTATCCCTATGCACAACAGCATGTGAAATTGATTGTCACTCAGTATTGCTTCCTAAGTGGACAGTTTGATTTCACAGAAGTGTGATTGACTTGGAGTTACATTGTGTTGTTTAAGTGTTCCCTTTATTTTTTTGAGGGGTGTATATATATTGTGGGGATTCGCTCTGGTAGGCAGGGTAAGCGGACGCAGTACAGAGGCAAAAACAAGGTTGTAAACCAAAGTTCAGTGTTTATTCTCACACAGAAAGGAAACAAGCCAAAAGTAAATGTTCATTTTTTGGTGCCTGTTCACACCACACCACACAAAGTTCACAGTGTAAAAAGACTTCACCTGGTCAGCAGATGATTTTCACCCACAGTCCGCAGCAGGCTTTAGAGGCCTGTTTCCCCAGCCTATGGCTCTCACAAATAAATGTCCCAGTGTCTCAAACCACAGACTCCTCAGCTCCTCTGCCATGGAGGATAATCCACACACAGCTGAGCTGCTTGCTGGGTTTTTAAACCCCAGCCCAAAACCTGGCCTGGACGTGGGGAACAGCCACCCACCCTGCTCTTTGGCTGCTCCCAATAAGAACCGGCCCGGATCGGCTTTTCAGCCACACTAAGAATAAACAGTGTCAGCAAGCACTAGCTGCGGCTGACACATTAAATAACCGGTTCTTATCTCACCGAGGCCAGGAACCTCGGTGACACGTACCTTCCGTCAATGACGGACCCTTGCGCCTTCCTACAATATATATATATATATATAAAAATCCACGGCACTTCCAAAAAATAGTTAGTGTGTTTATTACACCAGGTGCAACGTTTCGGTCCTCTCAATGGAACCTTTTTCAAGCAATAATGATACAGTGGTGCACTCATGAGGTATAAATACTGCAAGCATACATAATAATACAATAATTAACATACAATGTGCAAATGCAATTGCGATGCATCAGTGATAAAAAAAAGCGACACATGAAATTATATATATATATATATATATATATACACACACACACACACACACACACACACATACATACATACATATAGTGTAAATCCATAAGAAAAATACAAAATCATAAATAAGCCCCAATATTATAAAATTAGGAAATGACATTCATATGTGAAAAGATGTCTGATAATTAAAAACAATGCAGGATTGGTGGAATGGAATCAGAGCCCTACCTGCCCAGCATAGAGTAATACATGTGGCTTGGCGTCCCGGCAACCTGACTGCGCATGTCAGGAAGTTCGACAAGGAGAGAGTGATCATGTGATACATCCCTGATCACATGATGCCGGCTCCCCCGCAACACCGTAAACATAAATGCCTGGTAAGTGAGGTGCGCGGTCATGTGAACAAAAAGAAGACACATGATCGCCATCACCATAAAAACCATATAAACAAGAACAGAAGCAGAGTAGTGCATAGAGATTCAGTATGAATCACCGCCTGCAATGCTCTGATCGCCTCGTTACTGACAACTGGGACCCCACTAAGTGCAAAGGACTCACACCACACAAAATGGATGCCCCGCCCCCTGCACACCATTTAGAGGTCCCCATTGGTCCAACCAGGAAAAACACAATTGCAATATAAAAAAAGCTAAATTGGAAAATGAACAATGGTGCAGAAAAATATAAAAAATAAATAAAAAATTATTGATGAGGCCCAAGAAAATCTCCATATCCACACAGGAAAAACAACCTAATACATATATACATAAGTAGATAATGGATGAAGCAACTTTGCATGACACAAACTGCCCAAAAATGTTCAACTGCTCCCAGAATTCTTTTTTTATAAACTGTCCTATAAAAAAATCCTTCCAGAATGAAGTTCGTCCATGCAGCTCACAACTCTGCACACCATCCCGATACAATAAAATCAAAAACAAGAAAAAGGTAATTTATACATAAAGCACCATATACAGAAAGAGGCAAACCATAGGTGACAAAAAGCCTCAAGAGAGGACTATGCAAGGATGCCAGGTCTGAAATCCACATTTAACCCATTAGGTCTCAAAGAATCCCGAGAAGGAATAAATAATTTTATGATGCTAAGAATACTTTGGGCGCAGATTCCTATTGCTCCTCTTTTTAGTGGTCTCGACACACAGGATAGAAGAAAAAAAGCATTGTTTCATTCTGATTTTTCATCGGGATGTCAGGATTTTATCCTGACATTACTACATACGGTATTGACATTGAATTATTTTTTATTTGGTGATTATTTTTCTTTACAGTTGAAGGGGACCGCCATGGGCTTGAATGTGTCGCTGACTTATGCCAACATGGCGGTCTCCTTTTATCTATGTCTCGCCCCACTTCGACCATGTATTGAGGTGGTGGAGATACATAGATGAAATTTTTTTTTATTTGGACTGGGACTGAATTACAATTGACCTGTTTTTTTTCCATTTTTGAATACCATTGACAGTGACATTAAATTTACTCTTAATTATTCTGTGGAACAGATTAATTTCCTTGACACACTCATTACCCTAAAAGGATGACCAGATATCTACTGATCTTTATGTTAAGCCAACAGATAAAAATACCCTTTTGAGTTACAATAGTGCCCACCCTAGGGCAATGGTAAAATCTCCCCAAAAACAGCAGTTTTTACGTGCCAAATGGATTGTGAGTGACGATCTACAACTTACCGTGACGCTTGACAAGATGACGACGACTTTTGTGAGAGGGGTTACCACAAATCATTACTTGAACCACATTTGGCAGCTATAAACACATTGAATCAAGTAGATTTACTTGAGCATAAGCAGGTGAATAGATCACGTCAGAGAAATCCGTTAGTGACTACCTATACGGAAGATAGTCATGCCATCAGAGAAATTGTGAATAAACATTGGTCATCCTTAGCTAGTGGACATAACAATATTGCTGCTTTTAAGCTGCCCCAACGATTATCATCTAGGAGACTGAAAAATTTGAAGGACTAATTGGTAAATACGGATATTGGTGCACAGAAAAAAACAGGCCAAAGTTTTCTATGTATCCAGAAGCAGGGTTGTTTTCCTTGCCTGCATTGCATTAACTGCCATTATATGCAAAAAGGCAATAAGTTTATACATCCTGTAACCTTTATACAATATTTTATTAAGCACTATTTGACCTGCGATACGACCTTTGTGATCTATGTGCTGTGGTGTCCATGCAAATTACTGTATATAGGGGAGACCTCTCTTGACTTCAAAACCAGTTTCAATCAACACCAGTACGCTGTCTATAAAAAACGGATGGAATTCAGTACGCTGTCTACAAAAAACATTTTTCGGAATTCAATCATCAAGAGAGTGTTCTAAAATGTATGCTAATCCATCATGTTCCTTTGTCTCGCAGGGGTGGTAATAGGTTTTTATTCTTAAAAAAAGTCAAATGTATTGAATTGCCACTCTGGATTCTTTGAGACCTAATGGGTTAAATGTGGATTTCAGACCTGGCATCCTTGCATAGTCCTCCCTTGAGGTTTTTTGTCACCTATGGTTTGCCTCTTTCTGTATATGGTGCTTCATTTACTAATTACCTTTTTCTTGTTTTTTATTTTAGTGTATCGAGATGGTGTACGGAGTTGTGAGCTGCCTGACCAGCATGGACGAACTTCATTCTGGAAGGATTTTTTATAGGACAGTTTATAAAAAAATTTGGGCAGTTGGTGTCATGCAAAGTTGCTTTATCCATTTTCTACTTATGTATATATGTATAAGTTTGTATTTCCTGTGTGGATACGGAGATTTTCTTTGGCCTCATCAATAAAAAATAATCATTTTATTTTATATTTTTCTATATTTTCTTCATTACTTCTTCCATGTGCTATGGTGGTTCTTGTGCTGCACATATAGCATGAACACCATTGGTGGTTTACAGGTTGCTGATGATATTTTTCCGCATTACATCAACGGGGAATTGTCGGCTAATTACTCCAACACTGCAGTATTTTATTTTATTTATTTATTATTCATCAATCGGGCTTTATGGATGTACTCTCAGGTTATATATCCCTTGGTGGGGATGTTGACCTTGGGGGACGATCCTTTACATGGTGGTGCGGTGTTGCGGGAGCTGCATTGTTACCGCCTGTCAGTCTGATATTTGGTTGGGGCCTTTGATATTTTCTATCTTTGTCTTTTTATTGGGTAAATTTACCATTCTTTAGAGTGGGAAGTTTTTTGCATCTCATCGGCTGCGCCATTGTTCATTTGCCAATTTAGCTTTTTTTTATTGCAATTGCATTTTTCCTGTTTGGACCAAAGGGGACCTCTAAATGGTGCGCTGGGGGCGGGGCATCCATTTTGTGTGGTGTGAGTCCTTTCCTCCTTTGCACTTAGTTGGGTCCCAGTTGTCAGTAACGAGGCGATCAGAGCATTGCAGGGGGCGATTCATACTAAATCTCTATGCGCTACTCTGCTTCTGTTTTTGTTTATATGGTTTCTGGTGATGGCGATCATGTGTCTTCTTTTTGTTCACATGACCGTTCACCTCACTTACATGGCATTTATGTTCACGGTGTTGCGGGGGAGCCGGCGTCATGTGATCAGGGATGTATCACATGATCACTCTCTCCTTGTCGAACTTCCTGACATGCGCAGTCAGGTTGCCGGGACGCCAAGCCACATGTATTACTCTATGCTGGGCAGGTAGGGCTCTGATTCCATTCCACCAATCCTGCATTGTTTTTAATTATCACAGACATTTTTTCACATATGAATGTCATTTCCTAATTATATAATATTGGGGCTTATTTATGATTTTGTATTTTTCTTATGGATTTACACTATATATATGATCATGTGTCAATTCTTTTTATCACTAATGCATCACAATATGAATTTTTTCTTGTATTATAGTGTTTTTTTGTACACATTTGTACATTGTATGTTAATTATTGTATTATTCAATTATGTATGCTGGCAGTATTTATACCTGAGAGGACTGAAACGTTGCACCTGGTGTAACGCACAAAAACCTCGGCGGATCCAGCTTCCAAGCTGTCTTACATTTAGACCTTTTTCTATGCCTGAAACAGGCATAGAAAATGATAAATGAGACGGGCCGGCTGGCCCGTCCCCTTCCCCGCCACTCCCACTTTTTTAGACCTGACATGAGCAGGAAAAAAGGCGTCGATTGTGGCACAATTAACCGATACTCCGCAATCTGCACCTGAAATATTCCTAATATAGCCATATTTCAGCTTCATAAATGGTCCCTATGTGTAAGGCAGAGACAAGATGGATTTTTAACATGAAAAACGCTAGTGCCAGTAGGGTTAAAATCAGAAATTGAATTGTTTGCATTTGAATTAGAGGATAACACGGGAGAGGGAGATTGCTGTATATTTGAAAAGTCGGTGGACAAAGGGTTAAATAGGATGGAATGAAGAGCCTATATAAGAGACATTGAGAAGAGTCAAGCCTTATCTCTGAAGGATAGAGATCTATCCGAAATGCATTGAAACGTTAACACTTCTAGGCATCCGTAGCTCACTAGGTGATGTCACTTAGCGCTCCATGTGAGCATGAGCATTCAGTACAGGAACGGAGTGGAGCCATTGGCCGGCACACGCTCCGTACAAAAAAACTATCACACCCTGGACACAAGTACCAGCATCTAAGAGAGGATAAGAGGCGTGGACTGGAATCACAACAAAGTGAAGCAAGGTATTTATTATGTATGCTGTATGTTTCACAGGCACCTCTATAGTAACGGTACACCAGTAAGGGATAGGTAATAGCATCGCGCAGTACCTGATACACAGATTTGCATCTCTTCATTATAGGCAACAGTAGCGGTACTGTTGTGGTACCACAACCCAAGTGAGGTTGAATTAGAAGGTGTAAAAGTGCTATTGTCTTCCAGAAAAAGTCTACATTTTTGTGCAAGTAAGACAAAAATAGTTTCAAAATCCCTCTTTTGTGCCTTTAAGCCACAATTCTGCAGCACAGGTCTTGATAAATTCCCCCTTAGCCTTTTGTATATCAGCAGCATTACTTATCTAATTTGGTCTTTAAGTTTTGCGACATAGCTAAAAATGATTGTGTACTGTATGTGAGGCACTCTTGACATATACAGTAGCTTTAACTTTATAGAACAATTTTTTGGGTTAAACTGTGTGACATGTGTGACCATTAAAAGTCAGCTGATGGGATAGTAGTAGGTCTATTGTGAAAAAGCCTTTTAGCCCCTTCTTGTATTATGATGCCTGATCCTGATTCTCTAGGGTATGTTCCCACATGGTGATACAGATTTTCTGCCATAGAATTACTGACTGAAAATATGCAACATGTTACAGCAGAAACAACATGAAAGGTATATTACAAAATCTCTGTTGATAAAAAAAACACAGCAGCAACCGACCAACATGTGAAATAACATGTCAAGTTGTGCTGCTGATTTTCACTACAGATTTCACCTTTTTAAACACATGGGGTGGAATGCACAGCAAATCCACAGAAATATCTACAACAAATCCACATTAACACAAGTAAATGTTGCTGTAGATTAATCTCAGATTTTGATTGTGGAAGTGTGACAAAATCACAACTAGAGATGAGCGAAGTATTGGAAAATTTGATTCGGCTGCTTCGCCGGATTTTACAGAACAATTTGTTTTGTGACAAATTACTTTGTCGCAAAGCGCATTTCTTTGTAATTAATGGGTGCAATGATACCCACTACTTGTACCCCTCAGATGCCACTTTCGTAGCTGATTACAGCATCTGACATTAATATTAATTATTGATTGAAGATCCAGCGCAAAATCTCACAGGGCCCGTGATGACGTCACCACGTTGACCACAGTGTGGACGTCATATGTCACCATGCATGGGATTTCACATGGAATATTTAATCATAATGGCGGTGGCCAGCTCTTTGTGCTCAAACAGAAGAGATAAGTATGTTTGGGTTTTTTTAACCACCATTTCAGGGAAAATCGTTTTGCTACCACGAAGCACGAGGGAATTTGGCTTCCAGGCAAATAGAATTTTCCTGGAAATTCAAATCAAAGTCCACTTTGCAGACTTGGATTCGCTCAACACTAATCACAACCATCAGAACCAGTGTCTTTGCAGTAAGGAGCAGCAATATCTTCCTAAATACTGTAGATTCTTCGCAAAGAACATCTCCTGTAAGGATTGCCTATTGCTAATGTCAGTTTCTAAGTGATGGATTATTGATTTCATGTGAATCCATATTATTAATGACTGCCACGAGTAGTCCTCTATTTCTATTGGACTCACTTGGAGAACAAGTTAAAGTCTGTTGTATGGGATTTCAACAACTACAAATTGTAAGTTATACAATGGCAACCTGAAAATGCTTTGCTATATTATTAAAGCCTTCCTCAATCATTTCATTTTAGTGTTAAGCAACTGCTTAGTAGAACCCATGGCTGCTGTTTTTTGGGACGACTTTAGAGAAGTTTGGGTATTTATAAAGCTTTGATATTTGCATCATCTGGCATTCCAACGATAACTGTAAACAACCCTTAAAACTAACAGTCTCTGTCAAAGTTATCTGAGTGACCAAATCTCCTTGGGTTCCCATATTTTTGCAAGGCACTCCTTTTTTTCCCCTTTTTTGCTCTAAATTTGTACAAAACCAAACAAAATAAAAATACAGATGTCACCAGTACATACTAAATGGTAAAACACTGGGTAACAGTGACATGGAAAAGGACTTATAAATTTTAGTGGACAACAAACTAACTTGTAGAAACCAGTGTCAAGCAGCTGCTTTGAAGGCCAATAAGATTATGGGTTGCATCAAAAGGGGCATAGATGCACGTGATTAGAACATAGTCCTGCCACTTCACTAATCACTAGTCAGACTATGGGGTGTGTACAGTTCTGGGCTCCTGTGAACAAGGCAGACATAGCAGAGCTTGGAGAGGGTTCAGAGCAGGGCAACTAAAGTAATAACTGGAATGGGTGGACTACAGTACCCAGAAAGCTTAACACAATTAAGGTATTCCGTTTAGGAAAATATATCAGTGCTCAGTACAGAGATCTCTCCCATGATATATTTATATCCAGGAATGTGACTGTGACAAGAGGACATCCTCTAAGTCTAGAGGAAAGAAGGTTTGTACACAAACAGAGGAGGATTATTTACTCTAAGAGCAGTGCGAATATGGAACTCTGTCGGAAGAGGTTGTCACTATTTTACTATATTGCTTAAAATGTTCCAAAGTGTGTTCATCTTAACTGTATGCCTTTTGGAGATCATTACATCTTCAACTTACATATCTGTTCACAGCAACAGCAGTTTTGAACAGGAGTGCTCAAAATTGTGCATGCTCTGTAATGTTATTCTGCTCTACATAGAACTGGCGCTTCGCTATTTCTTTTTATACAGTTTTCCATGTACTTTGGTCTTTACCGTGGGATTGATCCGTTGAGTGCTGCCTCCTTTTTCCTTCTCAACAAATAAGATCCACTTACAAATTTATATGTCCCCCCCATTTATCTATCTCCATTCAACACCTGTACTCTTATCCTATTGGCACCCTGCCCTTGGATTTCCATCAAGGGGACCACTCTTAACTTTTTTATATATATTCTTTTTATTAGAGATGGGACGGGGGATTCGTCGAATCCCTCGAATCTTGCTGGATTCGTGGGATTCGTGGACTCGAATCCCGATGTAATTTACCTCATACGAATCTGGTGGGAGGGACTGGGAGGAGGAGCTGGGGCCGGTGCGTTCACTGTGCTCCGGCCCCTCCGCTCCAGTACAGTTATAAAATGTGTATTCTATTAATAATAATAATTCATGCTGCCCCCTCTGTCTGTAGTACATTCAATATATCCTACTTACAGGGCTACTGACATCGTAATGCAGGCCGGCCGGGCAGACGAGCGGCAGAGTGACTGACTGACATCACCTGCCTGCGCCGCCTGCTTCATTCATAAAGCAGGCGGCGCAGGCAGGTGACGTCAGTCAGTCACTCTGCCGCTCGTCTGCCCGGCCGGCCTGCATTACGATGTCAGTAGCCCTGTAAGTCGGATATATTGAATGTACTACAGAGTGGGCAGCATGAATCATTCATTATTAATTAAATTACACACTTTATAACTGTACTGGAGCGGCAATGGGGGGTCTGTGGATTACACTGTTAAGGGGTGGGGGGTGAGGTCTGTGGATGGTACTGTTATGGGGTGTGGATGGCACTGTTATGGGGTGGGGGGGGGGTCTGTGGATGGCACTGTTATGGGGTGGGGGGGTCTGTGGATGACACTGTTATGGGGTGGGGGGGTCTGTGGGTGGCACTGTTATGGGGTGGGGGGGTCTGTGGATGGCACTGTTATGGGGTGGGGGGGTCTGTGGATGGCACTGTTATGGGGTGGGATGGTCTGTGGATGGCACTGTTATGGGGTGGGGGGGTCTGTAGATGGCACTGTTATGGGGTGGGGGGGGTCTGTGGATGGCACTGTTATGGGGTGGGGGGTCTGTGGATGGCACTGTTATGGGGTGGGGGGGGTCTGTGGATGGCACTGTTATGGGGTGGGGGGGTCTGTGGATGGCACTGTTATGGGGTGGGGGGGTCTGTGGATGGCACTGTTATGGGGTGGGGGGTCTGTGGATGGCACTGTTATGGGGTGGGGGGGTCTGTAGATGGCACTGTTATGGGGTGGGGGGGGTCTGTGGATGGCACTGTTATGGGGTGGGGGGGTCTGTGGATGGCACTGTTATGGGGTGGGGGGTCTGTGGATGGCACTGTTATGGGGTGGGGGGGGTCTGTGGATGGCACTGTTATGGGGTGTGGATGGCACTGTTATGGGGTGGGGGGTCTGTGGATGGCACTGTTATGGGGTGGGGGGGTCTGTGGATGACACTGTTATGGGGTGGGGGGTCTGTGGATGGCACTGTTATGGGGTGGGGGGTCTGTGGATGGCACTGTTATGGGGTGGGGGGGTCTGTGGATGGCACTGTTATGGGGTGGGGGGGTCTGTGGATGGCACTGTTATGGGGTGGGGGGGGGGTCTGTGGATGGCACTGTTATGGGGTGGGGGGGTCTGTGGATGGCACTGTTATGGGGTGGGGGGGTCTGTGGATGGCACTGTTATGGGGTGGGGGGGTCTGTGGATGGCACTGTTATAGGATGGGGGGTCTGTGGATGACACTGTTATAGGATGGGGGATCTGTGGATGCCAGGGGGAGAGGTGAGAGGCACTATGATACTGGCACATTGGGGGGGGGAAGCACTATGATACTGGCACATTATGAGGGGAGATGGCACTATGATACTGGCACATTATGGGGGGAGATGGCACTATGATACTGGCACATTATGGGGGGAGATGACACTATGATACTGGCACATTATGGGGGAGATGGCACTATGATACTGGCACATTATGGGGGGAGATGGCACTATAATACTGGCACATTGGGGGGAGATGGCACTATGATACCGGCACATGGGGGGGGAGGAGAGAGGCACTCCGCACTTGATACTGGCACATGATTAGGGGGGCATCTATGGGGACACTTACTGGCACATTATTGGGTGGCACTGTGGGGCCACTTCTTATTGGCACATTATTGGGGTGCACTATGGGGGCATTTACTGAGGCCACAAAGAAGGGGTATTTTATATGGGGGGCTCTGTGTGGTACTAGTATTATCAGGGGTATTATCTGTTTCTGCAGTATAGTATTGGGGAGCACAGCGGCACAGTATTGGGGGTGTTAGGATGATTTGTCCAGAAGATGGGAGGATGATGGAAAAGTAGTAAACTAAGATTTTTTTTTGTCAAACTGCAGAGACAAAAAATGGCCGAAAAATGGGGTCTGGTCTGAAGGCCTGAAAGGAGAAGATGAGGAAAGAGAACATCTACATCAAAGGAGACGTCACTGGATGTAAGAGGTATGTGGCGCTGTATTACCCTGTATGTTCTGTAGTGATAGGAGCAGGGGTCATAGCAGGGGTCATCGCGGTCATATAGGGTGCAACCGTGACTGGGAGGTGGAGGTTCAGAAAAACTTACTCGGTCTGACTTTGTTTCTTACACCGTGCGTTCACACAATTATGTACAGGATTCGTAGGATTCGAGATTCGAAAGATTCAATATATTCGAGAACTTTTTCGGATTCGGATTCGAAAAAAATTGGATTCGTCCCACCTCTACTTTTTATATTACAAACAAGAAAGCAAGCATACAGCTTGCCATTCTGGTCAGCGTGCTTGAGGACCTAGTTCTTTCCAACTCTGCTCACCACTCAGATTATTGGTCAGCATGGCTTGTGTCATTGTCATCAGCCTCGTCCCCCTGCATGTTATGACAGCTGTCAATGGCTGCCGCTGCCCTTTCTCCTGCAGGCACAGAAGCCTCCAGAGATGTGTGTCAGCCAGGTAAGTAATGATCTGACACTCCCTCTTGATTCCTGAATTCAATTGTATTACCATCCTGAGGCAATTGGAGTAGGAGGATAGACTGTAGCAGCTGGCACTGGCCTTTACAGATTGGCAGTTTTTGGGGAAATATTTTGTGCTGCAAGGATAGTATTTTGTGATGCACTGTGGTATTTGGCTCTGGTGGAGTCGTATAATGTGCCACATTATGGTATTTCTGGCCCGCCTACTTGTTTTCACCTTGCCTTCTTTTAACCACCTCCGGACCGCTGTACGCACAGACGCGTCCTGGAGGTGGTTGATTCATTCCTCCTAGCGAGACGCGAGATTTCCTTTGAACGCGCTCACACAGGCGCGCGCGCTCACAGGAACGGAAGGTAAGAGAGTTGATCTCCAGCCTGCCAGCGGCGATCGTTCGCTGGCAGGCTGGAGATGTGTTTTTTTTTAACCCTAACAGGTATATTAGACGCTGTTTTGATAACAGCGTCTAATATACCTGCTACCTGGTCCTCTGGTGGTCCCCTTTGTTTGGATCGACCACCAGAGGACACAGGTAGCTCAGTAAAGTCCCACCAAGCACCACTACACTACACTACACCCCCCCCCGTCACTTATTAACCCCTTATTAGCCCCTGATCACCCCATATAGACTCCCTGATCACACCCCTGTCATTGATTACCCCCCTGTCATTGATCAACCCCCTGTAAAGCTCCATTCAGACGTCCGCATGATTTTTACGGATCCACTGATAGATGGATCGGATCCGCAAAACGCATCCGGACGTCTGAATGAAGCCTTACAGGGGCGTGATCAATGACTGTGGTTATCACCCCATATAGACTCCCTGATCACCCCCCTGTCATTGATTACACCCCTGTCATTGATTACCCCCCTGTAAAGCTCCATTCAGACGTCCGCATGATTTTTACGGATCCACTGATAGATGGATCCGATCCGCAAAACGCATCCGGACGTCTGAATGAAGCTTTACAGGGGCATGATCAATGACTGTGGTGATCACCCCATATAGACTCCCTGATCACCCCCCTGTAAAGCTCCATTCAGATGTCCGCATGATTTTTACGGATGCACTGATAGATGGATCCGATCCGCAAAACGCATCCGGACGTCTGAATGGAGCTTTACAGGGGCATGATCAATGACTGTGGTGATCACCCCATATAGACTCCCTGATCACCCCCCTGTAAAGCTCCATTCAGATGTCCGCATGATTTTTACGGATGCACTGATAGATGGATCCGATCCGCAAAACGCATCCGGACGTCTGAATGAAGCTTTACAGGGGCATGATCAATGACTGTGGTGATCACCCCATATAGACTCCCTGATCACCCCCCTGTAAAGCTCCATTCAGATGTCCGCATGATTTTTACGGATGCACTGATAGATGGATCCGATCCGCAAAACGCATCCGGACGTCTGAATGAAGCTTTACAGGGGCATGATCAATGACTGTGGTGATCACCCCATATAGACTCCCTGATCACCCCCCTGTAAAGCTCCATTCAGATGTCCGCATGATTTTTACGGATGCACTGATAGATGGAGCCGATCCGCAAAACGCATCCGGACGTCTGAATGAAGCTTTACAGGGGCATGATCAATGACTGTGGTGATCACCCCATATAGACTCCCTGATCACCCCCCTGTAAAGCTCCATTCAGATGTCCGCATGATTTTTACGGATGCACTGATAGATGGATCCGGTCCGCAAAACGCATCCGGACGTCTGAATGAAGCTTTACAGGGGCATGATCAATGACTGTGGTGATCACCCCATATAGACTCCCTGATCACCCCCCTGTAAAGCTCCATTCAGATGTCCGCATGATTTTTACGGATGCACTGATAGATGGATCCGATCCGCAAAACGCATCCGGACGTCTGAATGAAGCTTTACAGGGGCATGATCAATGACTGTGGTGATCACCCCATATAGACTCCCTGATCACCCCCCTGTAAAGCTCCATTCAGATGTCCGCATGATTTTTACGGATGCACTGATAGATGGATCCGATCCGCAAAACGCATCCGGACGTCTGAATGAAGCTTTACAGGGGCATGATCAATGACTGTGGTTATCACCCCATATAGACTCCCTGATCACCCCCCTGTCATTGATTACACCCCTGTCATTGATCACCCCCCTGTAAAGCTCCATTCAGATGTCCGCATGATTTTTACGGATGCACTGATAGATGGATCGGATCCGCAAAACGCATCCGGACGTCTGAATGAAGCCTTACAGGGGCATGATCAATGACTGTGGTGATCACCCCATATAGACTCCCTGATCACCCCCCTGTCATTGATTACCCCCCTGTCATTGATTACCCCCCTGTAAAGCTCCATTCAGACGTCCGCATGATTTTTACGGATCCACTGATAGATGGATCGGATCCGCAAAACGCATCCGGACGTCTGAATGAAGCCTTACAGGGGCATGATCAATGACTGTGGTGATCACCCCATATAGACTCCCTGATCACCCCCCTGTCATTGATTACCCCCCTGTAAAGCTCCATTCAGATGTCCGCATGATTTTTACGGATGCACTGATAGATGGATCGGATCCGCAAAACGCATACGGACGTCTGAATGAAGCCTTACACGGGCGTGATCAATGACTGTGGTTATCACCCCATATAGACTCCCTGATCACCCCCCTGTCATTGATCACCCCCCCTGTCATTGATCACCCCCCCTGTCATTGATCACCCCCCTGTCATTGATCACCCTCTGTAAGGCTCCATTCAGACATTTTTTTGGCCCAAGTTAGCGGAATTTTTATTTATTTTTCTTACAAAGTCTCATATTCCACTAACTTGTGTCAAAAAATAAAATCTCACATGAACTCACCATACCCCTCACGGAATCCAAATGCGTAAAATTTTTTAGACATGTATATTCCAGACTTCTTCTCACGCTTTAGGGCCCCTAGAATGCCAGGGCAGTATAAATACCCCACATGTGACCCCATTTCGGAAAGAAGACACCCCCAGGTATTCCGTGAGGGGCATATTGAGTCCATGAAAGATTGAAATTTTTGTCCCAAGTTAGCGGAACGGGAGACTTTGTTAGAAAAAAATAAAAAATATCAATTTCCGCTAACTTGTGCCAAAAAAAAAAAATTTCTATGAACTCGCCATGCCCCTCATTGAATACCTTGGGGTGTCTTCTTTCCAAAATGGGGTCACATGTGGGGTATTTATACTGCCCTGGCATTCTAGGGGCCCCAAAGCGTGAGAAGAAGTCTGGTATCCAAATGTCTAAAAATGCCCTCCTAAAAGGAATTTGGGCACCTTTGCGCATCTAGGCTGCAAAAAAGTGTCACACATCTGGTATCGCCGTACTCAGGAGAAGTTGGGGAATGTGTTTTGGGGTGTCATTTTACATATACCCATGCTGGGTGAGAGAAATATCTTGGTCAAATGCCAACTTTGTATAAAAAAATGGGAAAAGTTGTCTTTTGCCAAGATATTTCTCTCACCCAGCATGGGTATATGTAAAATGACACCCCAAAACACATTCCCCAACTTCTCCTGAATACGGCGATACCACATGTGTGACACTTTTTTGCAGCCTAGGTGGGCAAAGGGGCCCATATTCCAAAGAGCACCTTTAGGATTTCACAGGTCATTTACCTACTTAACACACATTAGGGCCCCTGGAAAATGCCAGGGCAGTATAACTACCCCACAAGTGACCCCATTTTGGAAAGAAGACACCCCAAGGTATTCCGTGAGGGGCATGGCGAGTTCCTAGAATTTTTTATTTTTTGTCACAAGTTAGTGGAAAATGCTGTTTTTTTTTTTGTTTTTTTTTTTTTTATACAAAGTCTCATATTCCACTAACTTGTGACAAAAAATAAAAACTTCCATGAACTCACTATGCCCATCAGCGAATACCTTGGGGTCTCTTCTTTCCAAAATGGGGTCACTTGTGGGGTAGTTATACTGCCCTGGCATTCTAGGGGCCCAAATGTGTGGTAAGGAGTTTGAAATCAAATTCTGTAAAAAATGACCTGTGAAATCCGAAAGGTGCTCTTTGGAATATGGGCCCCTTTGCCCACCTAGGCTGCAAAAAAGTGTCACACATCTGGTATCTCCGTACTCAGGAGAAGGTGGGGAATGTGTTTTGGGGTGTCATTTTATATATACCCATGCTGGGTGAGAGAAATATCTTGGCAAACGACAACTTTTCCCATTTTTTTATACAAAGTTGGCATTTGACCAAGATATTTATCTCACCCAGCATGGGTATATGTAAAAAGACACCCCAAAACACATTCCTCAACTTCTCCTGAATACAGAGATACCAGATGTGTGACACTTTTTTGCAGCCTAGGTGGGCAAAGGGGCCCATATTCCAAAGAGCACCTTTAGGATTTCACAGGTCATTTACCTACTTACCACACATTAGGGCCCCTGGAAAATGCCAGGGCAGTATAACTACCCCACAAGTGACCCCATTTTGGAAAGAAGACACCCCAAGGTATTCCGTGAGGGGCATGGCGAGTTCCTAGAATTTTTTATTTTTTGTCACAAGTTAGTGGAAAATGCTGTTTTTTTTTTTTTTTTTTTTTTTTTTTATACAAAGTCTCATATTCCACTAACTTGTGACAAAAAATAAAAACTTCCATGAACTCACTATGCCCATCAGCGAATACCTTGGGGTCTCTTCTTTCCAAAATGGGGTCACTTGTGGGGTAGTTATACTGCCCTGGCATTCTAGGGGCCCAAATGTGTGGTAAGGAGTTTGAAATCAAATTCTGTAAAAAATGACCTGTGAAATCCGAAAGGTGCTCTTTGGAATATGGGCCCCTTTGCCCACCTAGGCTGCAAAAAAGTGTCACACATCTGGTATCTCCGTACTCAGGAGAAGGTGGGGAATGTGTTTTGGGGTGTCATTTTATATATACCCATGCTGGGTGAGAGAAATATCTTGGCAAACGACAACTTTTCCCATTTTTTTATACAAAGTTGGCATTTGACCAAGATATTTATCTCACCCAGCATGGGTATATGTAAAAAGACACCCCAAAACACATTCCTCAACTTCTCCTGAATACAGAGATACCAGATGTGTGACACTTTTTTGCAGCCTAGGTGGGCAAAGGGGCCCATATTCCAAAGAGCACCTTTAGGATTTCACAGGTCATTTACCTACTTAACACACATTAGGGCCCCTGGAAAATGCCAGGGCAGTATAACTACCCCACAAGTGACCCCATTTTGGAAAGAAGACACCCCAAGGTATTCCGTGAGGGGCATGGCGAGTTCCTAGAATTTTTTATTTTTTGTCACAAGTTAGTGGAAAATGCTGTTTTTTTTTTTTTTTTTTTTTTTTATACAAAGTCTCATATTCCACTAACTTGTGACAAAAAATAAAAACTTCCATGAACTCACTATGCCCATCAGCGAATACCTTGGGGTCTCTTCTTTCCAAAATGGGGTCACTTGTGGGGTAGTTATACTGCCCTGGCATTCTAGGGGCCCAAATGTGTGGTAAGGAGTTTGAAATCAAATTCTGTAAAAAATGACCTGTGAAATCCGAAAGGTGCTCTTTGGAATATGGGCCCCTTTGCCCACCTAGGCTGCAAAAAAGTGTCACACATCTGGTATCTCCATACTCAGGAGAAGGTGGGGAATGTGTTTTGGGGTGTCATTTTATATATACCCATGCTGGGTGAGAGAAATATCTTGGCAAACGACAACTTTTCCCATTTTTTTATACAAAGTTGGCATTTGACCAAGATATTTATCTCACCCAGCATGGGTATATGTAAAAAGACACCCCAAAACACATTCCTCAACTTCTCCTGAATACAGAGATACCAGATGTGTGACACTTTTTTGCAGCCTAGGTGGGCAAAGGGGCCCATATTCCAAAGAGCACCTTTCGGATTTCACAGGTCAATTTTTACAGAATTTGATTTCAAACTCCTTACCACACATTTGGGCCCCTAGAATGCCAGGGCAGTATAACTACCCCACAAGTGACCCCATTTTGGAAAGAAGAGACCCCAAGGTATTCGCTGATGGGCATAGTGAGTTCATGGAAGTTTTTATTTTTTGTCACAAGTTAGTGGAATATGAGACTTTGTATGAAAAAAAAAAAAAAAAAAAAATCATCATTTTCCACTAACTTGTGACAAAAAATAAAAAATTCTAGGAACTCGCCATGCCCCTCACGGAATACCTTGGGGTGTCTTCTTTCCAAAATGGGGTCACTTGTGGGGTAGTTATACTGCCCTGGCATTCTAGGGGCCCAAATGTGTGGTAAGGAGTTTGAAATCAAATTCAGTAAAAAATGACGAGTGAAATCCGAAAGGTGCTCTTTGGAATATGGGCCCCTTTGCCCACCTAGGCTGCAAAAAAGTGTCACACATCTGGTATCTCCGTACTCAGGAGAAGGTGGGGAATGTGTTTTGGGGTGTCATTTTATATATACCCATGCTGGGTGAGAGAAATATCTTGGCAAAAGACAACTTTTCCCATTTTTTTATACAAAGTTGTCATTTGACCAAGATATTTATCTCACCCAGCATGGGTATATGTAAAAAGACACCCCAAAACACATTCCTCAACTTCTCCTGAGTACGGGGATACCAGATGTGTGACACTTTTTTGCAGCCTAGGTGGGCAAAGGGGCCCATATTCCAAAGAGCACCTTTCGGATTTCACAGGTCATTTTTTACTGAATTTGATTTCAAACTCCTTACCACACATTTGGGCCCCTAGAATGCCAGGGCAGTATAACTACCCCACAAGTGACCCCATTTTGGAAAGAAGAGACCCCAAGGTATTCGCTGATGGGCATAGTGAGTTCATGGAAGTTTTTATTTTTTGTCACAAGTTAGTGGAATATGAGACTTTGTAAGAAAAAAATAAAAAAAATAAAAAATCATCATTTTCCGCTAACTTGTGACAAAAAATAAAAAGTTCTATAAACTCACTATGCCCATCAGCGAATACCTTAGGGTGTGTACTTTCAGAAATGGGGTCATTTGTGGGGTGTTTGTACTGTCTGGGCATTGTAGAACCTCAGGAAACATGACAGGTGCTCAGAAAGTCAGAGCTGCTTCAAAAAGCGGAAATTCACATTTTTGTACCATAGTTTGTAAACGCTATAACTTTTACCCAAACCATTTTTTTTCTACCCAAACATTTTTTTTTTATCAAAGACATGTAGAACTATAAATTTAGAGCAAAATTTCTATATGGATGTCGTTTTTTTTGCAAAATTTTACAACTGAAAGTGAAAAATGTCATTTTTTTGCAAAAAAAACGTTAAATTTCGATTAATAACAAAAAAAGTAAAAATGTCAGCAGCAATGAAATACCACCAAATGAAAGCTCTATTAGTGAGAAGAAAAGGAGGTAAAATTCATTTGGGTGGTAAGTTGCATGACCGAGCAATAAACGGTGAAAGTAGTGTAGGTCAGAAGTGTAAAAAGTGGCCTGGTCTTTCAGGGTGTTTAAGCACTGGGGGCTGAGGTGGTTAAGTTGGACACAGCTACAAACTACAGTCCTAACCCTAACATTGGCTACAAAACTCACTATGCTGCTGTCTCCTAAGGCACCCTCTCAAGGCAGAGGATGCCTGAGCTTAAAGGTTTCTTGGTGACCATCAATGGTGCGTGATGTCTTGTGCATTCAAAAACATGGCTGTAACAATCTAATGTTTGCTGTGAAATGAATTTGAACTATGCCATTTGAACTATTGTCATTAAATGCTTTTACTAAAACTGAACGTTATCTTGTAGTAATATTCAACAAGTTTAATAACACAGGTATAATAATGGCATTATTGCTGCAAAATGCTTTTGCTATAACTGCACATTATCTTGCAGCGATATGCAACGTGTTTAGTAACTTCAGTATAATGCACTGACATGGTTTGTAGAAAAAAACATTTGTGCATTTGTTTAGCGTTTGCTGCAGAATGTTCTTGAGGTGCTGGCAATAAGCCTGTAGGAACTTTTTTTTTAAAAGCAGTCTGTTCATGAATATAAAAAAAAAAAGAGTTTATATTTCTTACAGGCAGTATTGTAATTAAAACCAGCTGCCAGCCAGCAGATGTATAAAAAACAAAAACAAATGGGTGACCAGTCCCTTACTCCCTCAAAGCTTTTACTAAAGCTTTGCCTGATCACATTCCCTATAATCTAACCAATCATATTGTCACATCAGTAGAGTAGATATGGACAAGAGAAGACAGGAAGTAGTCTTAACTGGGAGAAGGTAGTGCGTCCGCACTTCTCCCTGTGTACTGCTCAATACTAGACTTGAGCGAACACCTATATGTTCGGGTTCGAGAAGTTCGGCCGAACTTCCCGGAAATGTTCGGGTTCAGGATCCGAACTCGACCCGAACTTAGCCCCGAACCCCATTGAAGTCAATGGGAACCCAAACTTTTCGGCACTAAAAAGACAGTAAAACAGCCCAGGAAAGGGCTAGAGGGCCGCAAAAGGCAGCAAAATGTAGGTAAATCCCCTGCAAAAAAAATGTGGATAGGGAAATGAATAAAAATAAAAATAAAATAAATAAAAATGAACCAATATCAATTGGAGAGAGGTCCCATAGCAGAGAATCAGGCTTCATGTCATAGCAGAGAATCAGGCTTCATGTCACCCACCACTGGAACAGGCCATTGTCAGATATTTTTAGGCCCCGGCACCCAGACAGAGGAGAGAGGTCCCATTGCAGAGAATCAGGCTTCCTGTCACCCACCACTGTAACAGGCCACTGTCAGATATTTAGGCCCCGGCACCCAGACAGAGGAGAGAGGTCCCATTGCAGAGAATAAGGCTTCATGTCATCCACCACTGGAACAGGCCACTGTCAGATATTTAGGCACCGGCACCCAGACGGAGGAGTGGTTCATTCAACTTTGGGTTGCCCCGCAATATAATGGTAAAATTAAAAAAAGAGGATTAAATGAAGTGCCCTGGAGTACAAAAATATATTGTTAAGGGGATGTAGTTATAAATGTCTAATCTGCACAAGGGATGGACAGGTCCTGTGGGATCCATGCCTGGTTGATTTTTATGAACGTCAGCTTGTCCACATTGGCTGTAGACAGGCGGTTTGTCTGTAATGACGCCCCCTGACGTGCTGAATACACGTTCAGACAAAACGCTGGCCGCCGGGCAGGCCAGTACCTCCAAGGCATAAAAGGCTAGTTCTGGCCACGTGGACAATTTGGAGACCCAGAAGTTGAATGGGGCCGAACCATCAGTCAGTACGTGGAGGGGTGTGCACACGTACTGTTCCACCATGTTAGTGAAATGCTGCCTCCTGCTAACACGTTCCATATCAGGTGGTGGTGCAGTTAGCTGTGGCATGGTGACAAAACTTTTCCACATC
Organism: Bufo bufo; assembly: GCF_905171765.1. Classification (NCBI taxonomy): domain Eukaryota; kingdom Metazoa; phylum Chordata; class Amphibia; order Anura; family Bufonidae; genus Bufo; species Bufo bufo. The sequence goes on from NC_053396.1 coordinate 84,234,644, forward strand.
TCTGCCATGCTAACCCTGCCCTCAGAGGAGCTGGCCGTGACACAGCTGCGTTGGCGACCTCTTGCTCCTCCTCTGCCTTCGTCTTGGGCTTCCACTTGTTCCCCTGTGACATTTGGGAATGCTCTCAGTAGCGCGTCTACCAAAATGCGCTTGTACTCGCGCATATTCCTATCACGCTCCAGTGCAGGAAGTAAGGTGGGCACATTGTCTTTGTACCGGGGATCCAGCAGGGTGGCAACCCAGTAGTCCGCACACGTTAAAAATGTGGGCAACTCTGCTTTCGTTGCGCAGGCACTGCAGCATGTACTCGCTCATGTGTGCCAGGCTGCCCAGAGGTAAGGACAAGCTGTCCTCTGTGGGAGGCGTATAGTCATCGTCCTGCGTTTCCCCCCAGCCACGCACCAGAGATGGGCCCGAGCTGCGTTGGGTGCCACCCCGCTGTGAACATGCTTCATCCTCATCCTCCTCCTCCACCTCCTCCTCATCCTCCTCGTCCTCCAGTAGTGGCCCCTGTCTGGCCACATTTGTACCTGGCCTCTGCTGTTGCAAAAAAACTTCTCTGAGTCACTTCTAAGAGACTGGCCTGAAAGTGCTAAAAATGACCCCTCTTCTTCCTCTTCCTCCTCCTCCTCCTCCTCCTTCTGGGCCACCTCCTCTTCCATCATAGCCCTAAGTGTTTTCTCAAGGAGACATAGAAGTGGTATTGTAACGCTGATAACGGTTTCATCGCCACTGGCCATGTTGGTGGAGTACTCGAAACAGCGCAACAGGGCACACAGGTCTCGCATGGAGGCCCAGTCATTGGTGGTGAAGTGGTGCTGTTCCGCAGCGCGACTGACCCGTGCGTGCTGCAGCTGAAACTCCACTATTGCCTGCTGCTGCTCGCACAGTCTGTCCAGCATGTGCAAGGTGGAGTTCCACCTGGCGGGCACGTCGCATATGAAGAGGTGAGCGGGAAGGCCGAAGTTACGCTGTAGCGCAGACAGGCGAGCAGCGGCAGGATGTGAACGCCGGAAGCGCGCACAGACGGACCGCACTTTATGCTCTGACATGTCGGGGTAGTTGTGAATGAACTTCTGCACCACCAAATTCAGCACATGCGCCAGGCAAGGGATGTGCGCAAACCGGCTAGTCCCAGAGCTGCAACGAGATTTCGCCCATTATTGCACACCACCAGGCCAGGCTTGAGGCTCACCGGCAGCAACCACTCGTCGGTCTGTTGTTCAATACCCCGCCACAACTCCTGTGCGGTGTGGGGCCTGTCCCCCAAACATATGAGTTTCAGAATGGCCTGCTGATGTTTACCCCGGGCTGTGCTGAAGTTGGTGGTGAAGGTGTGTGGCTGACTGGATGAGCAGGTGGAAGAAGAGGAGGAGGAAGCCGAGTTGGAGGAGGAGGCTACAGGAGGCAAAGAATGTTGCCCTGCGATCCTTGGCGGCAGAAGGACGTGCGCCAAACAGCTCTCCGCCTGGGGCCCAGCCGCCACTACATTTACCCAGTGTGCAGTTAGGGAGATATAGCGTCCCTGGCCGTGCTTATTGGTCCACGTATCTGTGGTTAGGTGGACCTTGCCACAGATGGCGTTGCGCAGTGCACACTTGATTTTATTGGATACTTGGTTGTGCAGGGAAGGCACGGCTCTCTTGGAGAAGTAGTGGCGGCTGGGAACAACATACTGTGGGACAGCAAGCGACATGAGCTGTTTGAAGCTGTCTGTGTCCACCAGCCTGAATGACAGCATTTAATAGGCCAGTAGTTTAGAAATGCTGGCATTCAGGGCCAGGGATCGAGGGTGGCTAGGTGGGAATTTACACTTTCTCTCAAATGTTTGTGAGATGGAGAGCTGAACGCTGCCGTGTGACATGGTTGAGATGCTTGTGACGGAGGTGGTGGTGCTGGTGGTACATCCTCTGTTTGCTGGGCGGCAGGTGCCAACGTTCCTCCAGAGGCTGAGGAAGAGGCCGAGGCAGCAGCAGAAGATGTAGCAGGGGGAGCCTGAGTGAGTTCCTTGTTTTTAAGGTGTTTACTCCACTGCAGTTCATGCTTTGCATGCAGGTGCCTGGTCATGCAGGTTGTGCTAAGGTTCAGAACGTTAATGCATTGCTTCAGGCTCTGATGGCACAGCGTGCAAACCACTCGGGTCTTGTCGTCAGCACATTGTTTGAAGAACTGCCACGCCAGGGAACTCCTTGATGCTGCCTTTGGGGTGCTCGGTCCCAGATGGTGGTGGCCATTAGCAGGCGGACTCTCTTGGCGGCGGGTGTTCTGCTTTTGCCTACTGCTCCCTCTTTTGCTACGCTGTTGGCTCAGTCTCACCACTGCCTCTTCCTCCGAACTCTGAAAGTCAGTGGCACGACCTTCATTCCATGTGGGGTCTATGACCTCATCGTCCCCTGCATCGTCTTTCACCCAGTCTTCCTCCCTAACCTCCTGTTCAGTCTGCACACTGCAAAAAGACGCAGCAGTTGGCACCTGTGTTTCATCATCAGAGACGTGCTTCCCATGTCCTCATCATCAGGAAACATAAGTGGTTGTGCGTCAGTGCATTCTATGTCTTCCACCGCTGGGGAAGGGCTAGGTGGATGCCCTTGGGAAACCCTGGCAGCAGAGTCTTCAAACAGCATAAGAGACTGCTGCATAAGTTGAGGCTCAGACAGTTTCCCTGATATGCATGGGGGTGATGTGACAGACTGATAGGCTTGGTTTTCAGGCGCCATCTGTGCGCTTTCTTCAGAAGACAGGGTGGGAGATAATGTGAACGTGCTCACCCAATTGACTAATGCCTGTACCTGCTCAGGCCTTACCATCCTTAGAACGGCATTGGGCCCCACCAAATATCGCTTTAAATTCTGGCGTCTACTGGGACCTGAGGTAGTTGGTACACTAGGACGTGTGGCTGTGGCAGAACGGCCACGTCCTCTCCCAGCACCAGAGGGTCCACTAACACCACCACGACCATGTCCGCGTCCCTTACTAGATGTTTTCCTCATTGTTAGCGTTCACCACAATAAGAAAAAAATTATTTGGCCCAATGTATTGAATTCAAATTCAGGCCTTTTTTTTTACAGGCACCTAACACTATGTGGCTATCTACTTAGGTACCGTATTACACTAATATAGGCACGGCAGTAACCACAGATTTAGCTAAATATAAATTGTAGGCCTAGTATTTAGGCGCTGGATGACAGGTATACGTTTACGGACAGAATTAGACTTGGAGATGCACGGTAGCGTTTGAAGTTATTGAGAATGACCCTATCCGCACCTTCAATCTAATATACCCTTTTATGGATAGATTTAAACTTGGCCTGCTACAGCAGAAACCACTGATTTAGGGAATTGCTAATTTGGGAATTGTATTTCAACCCAGAAAAAAAATATATCCTTTGCCAGACAGCAGACAGTATTGCAATTGGCTAGCCACAGCTGAAACACCAGATTTAGGGTACTGCTATTTTGGCAATTGTATTTCACCCCTCAATAAAATAGCAAGCACAGCCAAGCACCTGATGTAGGATATAGCAAAAAAAAACAACACACTATTGATGGTTAAATGTACTTGGTGGCAGCTTGTGCTGGCGCACCACAAGACACAAAATGGCCGCCGATCACCCCAGAAAAAAGTGACAGAAAAACGCTCTGGGCAGCCTTAAAACAGTGAGCAAATAAATAGCAGAGGTTGAATGATACACAGCTGTACATCGATCACTTCAGTAATTGTTTTTGAAGACTAAATCACTGCCTAATCTCGCCCTAACAGCAGCAGCTGCATCCTATCCCTACACTGATCAGAGCAGAGTGACGTGCGGCGCTACGTGACTCCAGCTTAAATAGAGGCTGGGTCACATGCTGCACTGGCCAATCACAGCCATGCCAATAGTAGGCATGGTGTGATGGCCTCTTGGGGCAAGTAGTATGACGCTTGTTGATTGGCTGCTTTGCAGCCTTTCAAAAAGCGCCAAGAAAGCGCCGAACACCGAACCCGAACTTTTACGAAAATGTTCGGGTTCGGGTCCGTGTCACGAACACCCCAAAATTCGGTACGAACCCGAACTATACAGTTCCAATACCTAAGAAACAAGAACCAATGGGGGGCAGTAACGTAATAATACTTAACTTTTAATATCACTGAATAAAAAAATCCCAAAGTCGGAGAACATGTCCCTACAGACAAGAGTACAAACACAAAAGGGGGGGGGTACACAACCACAGGACCCCAAACCGTGCAATGCAATAAATCAACAGCTTTGCGCCAGCTTGGGTGCATACGCCCAAGTCTCAAGGACTCTTTGGGTCTGGTGGTGCATCTTAGAGAAATAAAAGGAATGGTCTTACCAAATTCAGTAGCCAGTCAAAACTGTTCGCAGTCAATGATGAGGATGGTTAATCAGATTTTGCAGGTTCAATAACCGATTTTACTGTAGACTCGTCTAAATAAAGTAAGAGGTCAGAGGGGATGGGAGGCCTCAGAGAAACTCACCCTATTGTGCCCTACTTGACTTGTTTTGACCCTGGTAACCTCCTAACACGGAGTCCGCACCCCGCAACGGGTTGCCCCATCCGGAACCTTGGATCCCTAAAAGGCCCTACCTGAAATGGGACCTGGAGGCTAGGGGATAGGGAACTGATCAGGTGCTGGTACCAGGCAATATTAGATTATTACTTGGCTGAGATACATTCATATGTTCCAATGCGTTTCATCAGCTGAACATATCAAAATATACATAGGGGAATAAATATAGCTAAGCCCCATGAATCATCAGGTGACACAGGGCTTAGGGCTGAGTACATATATGACTGCTGAAGGGCGTATGGCATAACTCCACAGTATGACCTGAAAACAAATACAAAAAGCAAGAGGGACCCAGTCAGGAAACCACCACTACAACCCTGCAAACAAATATTTCAACACAAGCAATGACACTTACGGTAGAAGTTCCTGGGGCGCGTATGGTGACAATCCCAAAGGATAGGCATGCAAGGTGAGCATGTCCAATTTGTGGCACTCGGTTTGGCAGCACGCCAAAAGAGTTTTAAAAGGGGAGGACCAGTCATTGCGCATGCGTGCCGCAGGACGCCGACTCAAGTGACCAGCCTTTATCACATGATGCAGCATGAGTGTAGAGTTCAGGCGCGCACGCGCAGAGACACTCAGCCTGAGTAGGACCAGAGCTGCCAGTACCTGACGCGGCCTCAATGATGTAGAGAACGTCATGATGCCCTAGGAGTGAGCGCGTTGAGCCGTCAGCAATAGTGAGGTAGCGCTCTTCAGATGCATCAGTCCACAGAATGTTTTGACTTAGCCACACTTATAAGTGTGGCTATATATATATATATATATATATATACACTGCTCAAAAAAATAAAGGGAACACAAAAATAACACATCCTAGATCTGAATTAATGAAATATTCTTCTGAAATACTTTGTTCTTTACATAGTTGAATGTGCTGACAACAAAATCACCCAAAAGAAAAAAATGGAAATCAAATTTTTTAACCCATGGAGGTCTGGATTTGGAGTCACCCTCAAAATGAAAGTGGAAAAACACACTACAGGCTGATCCAACTTTGATGTAATGTCCTTAAAACAAGTCAAAATGAGGCTCAGTAGTGTGTGTGGCCTCCACGTGCCTGTATGACCTCCATACAACGCCTGTGCATGCTCCTGATGAGGTGGCGGACGGTCTCCTGAGGGATCTCCTCCCAGACCTGGACTAAAGCATCTGCCAACTCCTGGACAGTCTGTGGTGCAACGTGACGTTGGTGGATAGAGCGAGACGTGATGTCCCAGATGTGCTCAATTGGATTCAGGTCTGGGGAACGTGCGGGCCAGTCCATAGCATCAATGCCTTCGTCTTGCAGGAACTGCTGACACACTCCAGCCACATGAGGTCTAGCATTGTCTTGCATTAGGAGGAACCCAGGGCAAACCGCACCAGCATATGGTCTCACAAGGGGTCTGAGGATCTCATCTCGATACCTAATGGCAGTCAGGCTACCTCTGGCGAGCACATGGAGGGCTGTGCAGCCCTCCAAAGAAATGCCACCCCACACCATTACTGACCTAATGCCAAACCGGTCATGCTGGAAGGCAGCAGAACGTTGAAGGCAGCAGAACGTTCTCCACGGCGTCTCCAGACTCACGTCTGTCACATGTGCTCAGTGTGAACCTGCTTTCATCTGTGAAGAGCACAGGGCGCCAGTGGCGAATTTGCCAATCTTGGTGTTTTCTGGCAAATGCCAAACGTCCTGCACTGTGTTGGGCTGTAAGCACAACCCCCACCTGTGGATGTCGGGCCCTCATATCACCCTCATGGAGTCTGTTTCTGACCGTTTGAGCAGACACATGCACATTTGTGGCCTGCTGGAGATCATTTTGCAGGGCTCTGGCAGTGCTCCTCCTGTTCCTCCTTTCACAAAGGCGGAGGTAGCGGTCCTGCTGCTGGGTTGTTGCCCTCCTACGGCCTCCTCCACGTCTCCTGATGTACTGGCCTGTCTCCTGGTAGCGCCTCCATGCTCTGGACACTACGCTGACAGACACAGCAAACCTTCTTGCCACAGCTCGCATTGATGTGCCATCCTGGATAAGCTGCACTACCTGAGCCACTTGTGTGGGTTGTAGACTCTGTCTCATGCTACCACTAGAGTGAAAGCACCGCCAGCATTCAAAAGTGACCAAAACATCAGCCAGGAAGCATAGGAACTGAGAAGTGGTCAGGTCACCACCTGCAGAACCACTCCTTTATTGGGGGTGTCTTGCTAATTGCCTATAATTTCCACCTGTTGTCTATCCCATTTGCACAACAGCATGTGAAATTGATTGTCACTCAGTGTTGCTTCCTAAGTGGACAGTTTGATTTCACAGAAGTGTGATTGACTTGGAGTTACATTGTGTTGTTTAAGTGTTCCCTTTATTTTTTTGAGCAGTGTATATATATATATGTAAAGTAAATGGGGTGGAGCTAATGGTCAATGTGACCAATGTACACAGGTGCAACACCTGGTTTAGAGACCTGGGGGACGGTAAAGGAACACCCCCGGTCAAAGACAAAGAAAAGGGACATTTAGACGCAGGATTAAAAACAGGTGCTAGTAGGAATGATCAAATAATCTTTAGAGATAAAGCTATCTCAAAAGTATCAACCCACTGACCACAAATAGATAGATAGCGGGCATTGCCCAGTCCCAGGCGGAATATGAGAAACTTCAAGCCAATCAGAGAAAGCACCCGAACGGAAGTTGTTCATTCAATCCAAGGGGAATGGAGGTGTTAAGTTTAAAAATCCACCAGCATTCTCTCTGGAGGATACGTTTATCCCAGTCTCCCCCCATTGTGATTTCTTCACATGCTCAATGCCCAGGAACGTGATAGCTGAACTACGACCCCTATAAGTAGTCTGTACGTGTCTTGCAATGGGGGTATCCCTATTGTTCCTTATGTCACCAATGTGTTCGCCCATGCGCTTGCTTAATTCTCTGCGTGTCTTGCCCACATAATGCAATCCACATTCAGAGGTGAGAAGATAAATTACACCCGTGGTGTGGCAATTGATAAAATAACGTATCTGGTGGGCACTGCACGCAGAGTCAATTATGAGGGACTTGCCTTGAGTTAGAAGCCTACAGAAACTACAGTGACCACATTTAAAGCAGCCTAAAACTGGTCTATCTAGCCATGTCCGTTGTCTTTTGGGGGGGCTAAAGTGGCTACTTGCAAGTTAGTCTCTAAGGTTAGGGTCTCTTCTAAACGTAACAGAGGGATGGGGGCTAAGTACCTCCGCCAGGTCTGGGTCCATCAGTAAGGTATCCCAATTACGACTCAGGCAGCGTATCCCTTATTTTAGTCGCCGCGAATCAAAGGTACCAATCACCAGTGTGATATTTTTCGATTCACTCTCCGGGCGCGTTGCCGAGTATAGGAGTGTCGTCCACGGGCCCTTTGATAGGCCAAACGCAGTAACTTATCTGGTTAGCCCCGTTCCCGAAATCTTCTTCTCAATTCATAGCGAGACCAGAGGGTGATACAATATGTTAGTATTCCGAATATATCGCTGAAGACACATGTCTCCTCCCACCAGCCCAGGTCAAATTCACATAGGATGACGCACAATAGGCTGCCCATAGCGGTGCCCCTGAGCTGGTGGTATATCCAGCCATCGAATAGAAAAAAATTGCTAGACAAAACAAAGTCGAGCAACTTGAGGATCCACTTATTGTCACCGCCAGATCTCTGAGAAGTTCTGACAGACGTTCTTCAGTACCTCCTGCATGATGTTATTTTGTTTTGGTTTCGCTTTGACATCTCTTCTCCCTCTCCCAGCTGTCATCTATTAGCAGTGATTGCCTCCCTATAATCTCCTCCCATACTGCTTCACTTTGCTGTTTATAGTACTTCCTGGATTCTGTTCACTGCTTGAAGTTGCTATTGCTGGTTCCTCAGATAAGTCTATTTCTTTATTTGTGTTTTCCTGTTGGCTTGATCCTAGGTGACCCTGACTCCCTCCGTATTAAGTGTAGGGAGCCGGTGGTCGTGTCCCCTCACTATTATAGGGTGTTCAGGTGTCACACAGTCGAGGTACGTGGACATGCAACTTTCTATTATTGAGATCTTTGCATGGGCTGAGCAGCCAGGGAGAGCTCTAGGGCTTTAATAGGGCTCAACCTTTTGTTCTTAGTTTGGGATCAAGTCAGTCGGATCTTTATTTGTTACTTCTTGTTTTCTGCAACACCATCCATGACACTTATGTGCAGAATGTTGTTGGCCCCTAGCCTTCAGAAAATGTGCAGTAGCTTCTAAACCCTTCTCGTGAGGGATGGAAGAGTAGAGGGCCTCGGCATCTATTGAGGCCAGGAACCATTCTGGTTCAATGCACATATTATCCAATTTGGTCAGTAGATCCCCAGAGTCCCTAACATAAGAGGGTAGGGACTGTACAAACTGTCGGAGTATATGGTCAATATAGATACCACTATTCTGTGAGAGGCTGCCTACCCCTGAGACGATTGGGCGTCCCTTTATTGGTGATGCAATCTTGTGAACCTTCGGTAAACAGTAGAAGGTTACAGTCACTGGGAGAAGGATACAGGAAGTCAAATTCATCACTGCTAATTAGTTGGTCCGATTTTGCCTCGGTAAGGATTTGTCATAGGTCCTTTTGGAGGTTAATAGTGGGGTCACTGGATAGAACCTCGTAACTCTGTCATCAAGAATGGCCAAACACATTTCTCTGTATACCAGGGTATCTAGGACAAGGACATTCCCTCCTTTGTCAAAGGGTTTGATCATAACATTCCTGTCCTTCTCCAACAGCCTAATCGCATCCCTCTCCTCTCTACTGCAGTTAAACCTCATGGGAGTGGGGTTAAGCATGGAGAGTTCTGTGATAGTGTATTTTAGGAAAACGTCAATGCAAGAAACGTCCCCTAGTGGGGGCATCCTGGTACGCTTATTCTTAAGGTGTGTGAAGGGGCCCTTTCCTTCTGAATTTGTCAGTGAATTGTCCAAGTTATATAGGAGATGGACATCACCCTAGATCTCCACCGGGATGCCCAACTCCCGACTTTCTTTCTTATATCTTAGCTTGAAGTGCTTATGCCACCTCAGCTTACGAGCAAACAGGTGGAGATCCTTAGTCCAGCAAAATAGGTCGAACCTCATTGGAACAAAGGAGAGGCCTCGCCTAAGCAACTTAATTTCAGTTTGGGTAAGGGGACGGGACGACAAATTGACGACCAGTTTATCGTCAACTATTTCTGTTGTGTTGTCGCTAGCTAGGTGTTTCGGCTTCGCAGTGGGTAGTGGGTCTCCTGATCTAAAAAAAAAGGAAGAAGTGGAGGAGACAGGGGCAGATGATACAGGTTGTGATAGGCGAGTGGAGTAATTTGTATAAAATAGACTCCCTCGTCTCCTAGAGTGAAAGCTACCTCGTCCACGTCCTCTACAAACCGGATTCCAAAAAAGTTGGGACACTATACAAATCGTGAATAAAAACTGAATGCAATGATGTGGAGGTGCCAACTTCTAATATTTTATTCAGAATAGAACATAAATCACGGAACAAAAGTTTAAACTGAGAAAATGTACCATTTTAAGGAAAAAATATGTTGAATCAGAATTTCATGGTGTCAACAAATCCCCAAAAAGTTGGGACAAGGCCATTTTCACCACTGTGTGGCATCTCCCCTTCTTCTTACAACACTCAACAGACGTCTGGGGACCGAGGAGACCAGTTTCTCAAGTTTAGAAATAGGAATGCTCTCCCATTCTTGTCTAATACAGGCCTCTAACTGTTCAATCGTCTTGGGCCTTCTTTGTTGCACCTTCCTCTTTATGATGGCCCAAATGTTCTCTATAGGTGAAAGATCTGGACTGCAGACTGGTCATTTCAGTACCCGGATCCTTCTACGCAGCCATGATGTTGTGATTGATGCAGAATGTGGTCTGGCATTATCTTGTTGAAAAATGCAGGGTCTTCCCTGAAAGAGATGACGTCTGGATGGGAGCATATGTTGTTCTAGAACCTGAATATATTTTTCTGCATTGATGGTGCCTTTCCAGACATGCAAGCTGCCCATGCCACACGCACTCATGCAACCCCATACCATCAGAGATGCAGGCTTCTGAACTGAGCGTTGATAACAACTTGGGTTGTCCTTGTCCTCTTTGGTCCGGATGACATGGCGTCCCAGATTTCCAAAAAGAACTTTGAATCGTGACTCGTCTGACCACAGAACAGTCTTCCATTTTGCCACACTCCATTTTAAATGATCCCTGGCCCAGTGAAAACGCCTGAGCTTGTGGATCTTGCTTAGAAATGGCTTCTTCTTTGCACTGTAGAGTTTCAGCTGGCAACGGCGGATGGCACGGTGGATTGTGTTCACTGACAATGGTTTCTGGAAGTATTCCTGAGCCCATTCTGTGATTTCCTTTACAGTAGCATTCCTGTTTGTGGTGCAGTGTCGTTTAAGGGCCCGGAGATCACGGGCATCCAGTATGGTTTTACGGCCTTGACCCTTACGCACAGAGATTGTTCCAGATTCTCTGAATCTTCGGATGATGTTATGCACAGTTGATGATGATAGATGCAAAGTCTTTGCAATTTTTCGCTGGGTAACACCTTTCTGATATTGCTCCACTATCTTTCTGCGCAACATTGTGGGAATTGGTGATCCTCTACCCATCTTGGCTTCTGAGAGACACTGCCACTCTGAGAAGCTCTTTTTATACCCAATCATGTTGCCAATTGACCTAATTAGTGTTAATTGGTCTTCCAGCTCTTCGTTATGCTCAAATTTACTTTTTCCAGCCTCTTATTGGTACTTGTCCCAACTTTTTGGGGATTTGTTGACACCGTAAAAATTGGAATTAACGTATTTTTCCTTTAAAATTATACATTTACTCGGATTAAATGTTTTATCTGTCATCTACGTTCCATTACAAATAAAATATTGACATTTGCCATCTCCACATCATTGCATTCAGTTTTTATTCACAATTCGTTTAGTGTCCCAACTTTTTTGGAATCCGGTTTGTAGTTTTGGGGTGCCTGTCTCTTTCGTTATCAGAAGCCTCATTCTCAGTAGAGGAGAGATCAGTTTAGCCTCATTCTCAGTAGAGGAGAGATCAGTTTTGGGCCCAGTATCGGGATTAGTTAGAAATAGATATGCCTTATTATTTTTAAAGTCCTGATGATCTCTGGTAAATTGTTTATGCTTGCGTTCTTTCAGATGATATTGGTAAGGCTCGATTGTGTTCTGCAAATGGTTCTCTTTATTGCTGAACTCAGGATTCTCTTTTGTTCCTACAACGAGGTTCAACCTATTTCGCTGGACTAAGGATCTCCACCTGTTTGCTAGTAAGCTGAGGTGGCATAAGTGCTTCAAGCTAAGAGATAAGAAAGAAAGTCGGGAGTTGGGCATCTCGGTGGAGATCTTGGGTGACGTCCATCATCTCTATAAGGCTTCATTCACACGGTCCGTGAGATACCGGACTGGCATCCTGGTTAGTGCAGGAGTGCACAGCGTCATTGGTTGCTATGACGCCGTGCGCTTTGTACCACCGCCGCAGTACAGTAATACACTCGTATAGATCATAGCAACCAATGACGCTGTGCGCTTCTGCACAAAGCAGGATGCCAGTCCGGTATCTCACAGACAGTGTTCCACGGACATGTGAATGAAGCTTAACTTGGACAATTCACTGACCAATTTAGAAGGAAAGGGCCCCTTCAGTGACCTTAAGAATAAGAGCACCAGGATGCCCCCACTAGGGGACGTTTCTTGCATTGACGTTTTCCTAAACACACCATCACAGAACTTTCCATGCTTAACCCCACTCCCACGAGGTTTAACTGCAGTAGAGAGGAGAGAGATGTGATTAGGCTGTTGGAGAAGGACAAGAATGTCACGATCAAACCCTCTGACAAAGGAGGGAATGTTGTTGTCCTAGATACCCTGGTATACAGAGAAATGTGTTTGGCCATTCTTAATGACAGAGTTACGAGGTTCTATCCAGTGACCCCACTATTAACCTCCAAAAGGACCTACACCAAATCCTTACCGAGGCAAAATCGGACCAACTAATTAGCAGTGATGAATTTGACTTCCTGTATCCTTTCTACCCAGTGACTGTAATCTTCTACTGTTTACCGAAGGTTCACAAGATCACAGACATCACCCATAAAGGGACGCCCGATCGTCTCACAGGTAGGCAGCCTCTCATAGAATAGTGGTATCTACATTGACCATATACTCTGACTGTTTGTACAGTCCCTGCCCTCTTACGTTAGGGACTCTGGGGATCTACTGACCAAATTGGATAATATGTGCATTGACCAGAATGGTTCCTGTCCTCAATAGATGTCGAGGCCCTCTACTCTTCCATCCCTCACGAGAAGGGTTTAGAAGCTGCTGCACATTCTCTGAAGGCTAGGGGCCAACAACATTCTGCACATAAGTGGGTCCTCAAGTTGCTCGACTTTGTTTTGTCTAGCAATTTTTTTCTATTCGATGGCCGGATATACCTGCAGCTCAGGGGCACCGCCATGGGCAGCTCTTGTGCGCCGTACTATGCAAATTTTCTCCTGGGCTGGTGGGAGGAGTCATTTGTCTTCAGCAATATATTCGGAGTACCAACATAGTGCATCACCCTCTGGTCTCGCTACATCGATGACGTGTTTATTCTCTGGAGCGGGTCAGAGGGTGACTTCAACAGGTTGGTCCACGAACTTAACCATAATTCCCTTAATCTCAGATTCACTGCCACAATTGTTAGGGATCACCTTCCCTTCCTGGACATCTCTATCTCCAGGGACGGTAGTGGTGGTCTACAGACCTCCATCTACCGTAAACCAACGGCAACAAACTCCCTGCTTTTGTGGAACAGTTGTCATCCTGTCCCACTTAAGCGGGGAATACCCGTAGGACAATATTTGAGAGTTAGGCGGAATTGCTCTGAGCTAGGAGAGTTTAAACAACAGGCAGATGAATTGAAAAGAAGATTTTGGAACGGCGCCACCCAGATAAGTTACTGTGTTTGGCCTATCAAAGGGCACCTTGGACAAGTGCGGACGACACTCCTATACTTGACGCGCCCGGAGAGTGAATCAAAAATGAGCACACGGGTTAAGTTTTGACTGGCTACTGAACTTGGTAAGACCATTCCTTTTATTTCTCTAAGACGCACCACCAGACCCAAAGAGTCATTGAGACTTGAGCGTGTGGACCCGAGCTAGCGTAAACCTGTTGATTTATTGCATTGCACGGTTTGGGGTCCTGTGGTTGTGTCCCCTACCTCCTTTTTTGTGTTTGTACTCTTGTCTGTAGGGGCATGTTCTCCGACTTTTGGGATTTTTTTATTCGGTGATATTAAAAGTTAAGTCTTATTGCGTTACTGCCCCCCATAAATTCTTGTTTCTTAGATATGGGCAAGGACAGTGAGGGCCTCGACTGCAACTCCCCACTGTCCCTACCTACTTGCAATACAAGCCCTAGATGGCTATGCCGCAAGTGGACGATGGTCCCTACGCTACTTAAGTGCAGAGACAGAAACACAGACAGACAAACATGATACCAGAGTCGTCAGAAATGGGTTAGAACCAGACGGGCTATGTATAGCAGATAGTGATGGACAAACATCTGCAGGGACGGTTTGCGAACGCGATCAAATGTTTGCGAACCGCAAGTTTGCGGCGGGTCCCATAAATTTTAATGGCAGGCAAACCTGAAAAACCTTCAGCTCATATTTGCAGCCAAGAAATAATTACTAGAAGTGCACAAATAGTCCCACAACATGGACAGCGACATACCAGATGTATTATTCGAATTTGCGATCTCCATGAATTTTTTTTTATGCGAAATATCAGCAATATCATTTTTGCACATCAGTTATAATTATTTTATCCAATACCGTTTGTCACTGTGTGTAGCAGAGAGAACGCAGCAAAACAGCAACAAATGCTACAGTACCCAAATGCACTATATAGAAAGTATATTATTGGTATACACCCCACTTCTCTCAGTTTTTTGGGGGGGCGACTGGTATATCACACCAGTTATAATTATATTTTGTAATTGCGTTTGTTACTCTGTGTAGCTGCAGTACCGCTCACCACTGCTGCACAATACAAATCTACTATAATATGCTTTCTATGTTAGAAAGTATATTATAAGTGTATTACACCCCTCTGTACTGCACACCTATCAATAGTACACCTATACCAGTCCATAAAAGGACTTTTGTGGACCAATTTGATAGCGGTTTTGTCCATAACAGTCTGTCCCTGCTCCACACAGCAACCTTTCCCTACACTGAAAAAAGACGGAATGTAAAATGGCGGCCCGGGTCTATTTATAAGGTAGGGGGTATGTCCATGTGCTGAAACTTTTCAATTAGCTGTCCTGTACCACCTGATGGATGTGTCATGGGTCAAAGTTCTTCACAATGTAAAAGAATATGGCGGGCGCGAATATCGCCATATGTTCGCATGTTCGGCGAATTGCGAACGAGCAAAGTTCGCCGCGAACTGACAGCAAGGCCATCACTAATAGCAGAACAGGCGACGGAGAGTGGTTAGAAGACAAGCCAAGGTCAGAAACATAACTTAGCAATAAGCGAAACAGGAAGAATGAACAAGGAACCTAGCTAGTGAAACAAACAATGCTATCACTGCCAATAGTGCATGGCCAGGAAGGGATTTAAATAGAGTACTGACTCCCTGGATCAGAACCTGATAGGTCCATGACTGGGCACTCCATTGGTCAGAAACACTAACACAAAGTCAGGCTGTCAGCCTCAGTGCCAATCAGAACAAGCCCTCCCCCCACTTTCTTCCAGTGTCATGTGATCCATAAACTTCCTCCCTCATGATTTCCCTCATCAATACTAAATGGCGCCAGGGACCATTTGTACTCAATTTGAACAAAACAAATAAAAAAATCTTTAGATCCATTTGGCATTTTTGTGAAATTTGTAACAAATTTGATTCATTTTGAATTGATTTAATCTTCTCTACTCTGAGGACTTTCCAACTGCATTGTATATTGTATAATAAGAGTAATGTACCAACTCCCCATGTATCTGACAGCATCTCTCATCTTCATTCTGCAAAGGAAACACCTTCACTTTTGCATGTAATAACTACCATGTCAACCTCTCACCTCTTAATCAAGAATACTTGACTCTTCTTGGCTGTGATTCATTCTGGGCTAGAAAGAGGGCAGCTAAAACAACTATGTGAACTACAATCTCTGGAGTTCAGAAAGCAGCGGCATTAGTATTAAAAGGATTCAAGAGTGGACGCCTAGTGGCAGATTAACAGAGACAAATCTTCTCCTAGGGAAATGAACAGTGACCTTCTTTTTACACATTGTAATAGTGTTCAGATTCTGTACATTCATAGTGACCTCATCTCAGCAAGTTCAACCTCAATCAAGCCTGCAACTCTGCATTTTATCAAGAAATTTGTCATAACTGTTCTAGGCTGTTTAATTCAACTATGCCTACTGTCTGGCTCTGCACACTGGTTTAGTGCCATGATGTACCAGGATGCGGAGGACAGAATCTTGAATACTCATTGACTTGTAATGTCTGCAAGTAGTAATGGACGAATATCGGACAGGAAGTTTCGTGAACGCGTGGTCGCGATCAAAAGGGTTGCGAACCGCGCGTTCGCAGCGGGCCCCATTCACTTTAATGCCAGGTGAACCTGAAAAACCTTACTAGAAGTGCACAAATAGTCCCACAACATGGACAGTGACATACCAGAGGGGGATCAATGGCAAAAATTCTCACAAAATATATGTATTTTAAATAAGGGGCCATTTTTATGCGTCTTAAAAGGGAAACTCTCAAAATGTGCCCTGCTGGAGCCTAGAATAACTTTATTTTAGGCTACAGGAGTACAGGCCCCAAAAATTAGGCATTCACCTGACAAAAAAGAACAAGTGATTATGTGGCTGGAGGTACATTAGGCGGTCAGTGGATACCAATTTTACTATAGGCCAGTGGAGTAAAGGCCCCAAAAATTAGGCATTCACCTGACAGAAAAGAACTTGTGATGATGTGGCTGGATGTACAATAGGCGGTCACCGGCATTTTTTTTTTACTGTAGGCCAGTACAGGCCCCAAAAATTAGGCATTCACTTGACAAAAAAAACTAGTGATTATGTGTCTGGAGGTACATTGTGCAGTCACTGGATGAAAATGTTAATTTAATTTTAAGCTAGGCGAGTGCGCATATCGGTCACGATCCCCCCTGCTGCGCTCAACAGGACAGGACAGGACAGGACACTCAACAGGGGGCACCCCAAGAGTTCCATGGCAAATTGTGCTAGCTCTGGCCACAAGTCAAGCCTGCACATCCAGTAGTCCAGGGGTTCCTCGCTTCTAAGACTGTCCACATTGTCCGTTAACCCGATGTAGTCGGACACCTGTTTGTCTGGTCGTTCTTGGAGGCTGGATACGGAGGGCAGCTGTCGATGGGTTGGGTGCAAGAATGATCTTATATCCGAAGTGACCAAAACATCTTCAAACCGCCCTCTTCTTGCAGGTGCGGTAGGATTGGTTCCCGCGCCTATTTCGCTGAGGGTGAAAATTCCTTTGCCAGCGCCCGCAACAGCAGAATGCAGCATCTCTCACAGCAAGGCCTGGAAATGCTGCATTCTGCCAGCCGGTACTGGTCCTTGCCCTTTATGCTTTTTATACTGGGGTCCCCCTTCAAAACATTGGAGCATGAAGGCCCCCATTTGCACTAAATTGGAAGCGGTGGAGCGCCCTGGCTCCTGCTCATAGCCCAGGAAAATGTCGTCCTCTGTCTCCTCCCCCCAGCCACGAACAACACCAGGGATCCCTGAAAAGTGTAAAGTCCCCCTCAAAGCCTTCTCTTCTTGCTCATCCTCCTCCTCCCCCCCAGGCACCATCCTCCTCAGACTCCTTTTCACACTCCTGTTGACTTGTCTCAGATGGAGTAGCCCCCCCTGGGAATTCATCCAGCATTGCGACTTCATCTTCCTGCTCCTCAACGGCTTAATCAATGACAGGGGCGGACTGACCGGTCGGGCACTTCGGGCATGGTCCGAGGGCCCGGCCAGGATAGGGGCCCGCCGCAGCTGTGCTAAAGAGCTATTTTTCACCGCCTATTTTGCGTTCCCTCGTCACGTGACCTATACCTCCCAGGAGCCCATACATTAGAGGCTGTTTCTAGTTGGAGGAGGCTAAAAGACCTTTCATGATGTCACGACCACGTGATCCTGTGTGGGCGGAGTCAGTCTCCAGGCTGTTCAGCGGGAGGAGGTAAAGAACCTGTGATGATGTCAAGATCATGTGATCCTGTGTGGGAGGAGTCAGGCTCACAGGCTGTGCAACTGGAGGAGGTAAAGGACCTGTGATGACTTCGCGACCCTGTGATGCTGTATGGGCGAAGTCAAGCGGATCACATGATCATGTGCTGCTGTACTGGTTGGATAGTGACTAGAATAGAGTCGCTGATGGTAGGTGTGATGTCACCCAAGGAGGTGGAGACTGGTAGTCTAATGGGCAGGGCCTCTTTCTAACAACTCCAGTCTGCCTCCCCCATACATGCCGTGTACAGAAATGCAGGTGGAGGTATGTGTGTAGTCTCCGCCTTTTTATGTCATTAACCCCTTCACTACCAGCTCTCTGCTCTTGAATTACCTCCTATTCCTTATTAACACCAGGAGGCGGTTAAAGGGGGTTCTCTGAGCACAGATCTCCTGGGAGTATTATTTCTATACAGTGTAATGGACTTATATAAGGGGCCACATGACCCTGAGGCTAGTCCTGCTCCTGTGTGTGTCCTCCTGCCCCTTACCTCATCCTAGTGGTGGTCCCAGCCCTTCTGTACCTTGGTGCCTCCAATACAGCACCTGTGTTACAGTGTGTCAGCACACAGAGAGCCCTGCATACAACCTGCTGACTGTCTCCATCTAACATAAGCTTTTCCAGGGTGAGATCCACCTGAAGCTGCTCGGTTCTTTCTTTCAGCCAGATGTTCTCTGTGATTTCTGGGATCTGTCTACAAACAAGCTGTCGGAGCTGTACTCTGTGAGAATCTGTCCCTGTGTGTGTGTGTGTGTGTGTCTCCCTGTGTGTGTGTGTGTCTCCGTGTGTGTCCCCATCACCATGCACACAGTGTTCCTGTGTCTTGATGCAGCTGCAACAAGACATTCTGTGCGGGGCAAGAAGGAAAGGAGGAGGCAGCGCCGCCAGCATGGAGTCCATGGGAGAGACATAGGGAGTAGTGTTGAGTGAACTTATGTTTTAAGTTCGGCGTCTAAAGTTAGGGTTCGGGTTATTGAAGTATCCCGTTATGGATTCCGCTACCATGAACCATAACGGAATTTAGAATCCATAACGGGATACTTCAATAACCTGAACACGAACTTTAGATGCCAAACTTAAAACACAAGTTCGCTCAACACTAATAGGGAGGCACACTAAGGACGTAGGTAACAATACCACATTATCAGCACTAGTGTTATCTGCAGTTTTACATAGGACTGCAGGTAACACTACTACATTTTCTGTACTCAGATAGCCATCACTGTGTTATCTGTGGTGTTACATAGGACTGCAGGGGACATCTACAATTTTTTCTGTACTCAGAGTTATCACTGTATAGGGGGACCCACTGAGACTTTATCGCCCAAGGGCCCACATGTGCCCTGAGCCGGCACGGTGCGATGTGGGTGGGGCTCTGTGTGGGTGTGGCTTGAGGGTGGGTGGGGACACAGGGGCCCCATAATCTCTTATTGCCCAGGGGCCCCATGAGTTGTCGGTCCGCCCCTGATCAATGACAACGCAATGCATGCTCCAGAAAGAAGGCATAAGGTATGATGTAATTGATGGCTCCCTGGCTGCGACTAATCAGTTTGGTGATCTCATCAAATGACCGCAGAAGTCTGCATGCGTCGCACATGAGCAGCCACTGGCGCGGTCAAAAATAACCAAGCTCCAGGCCATTTTTTGCAAATCTGAGCAGTGTCACTTTATGCATTAATGACTCTGAGATGCTTTTACCTATCATACTGATTCAGAGACAGTTTTTTTTTTACATGTTCTACTTTATGTTAGAGGTAAATTTTCGCCGATACTTACTGTAACGGAACGCCTAGCACCCCGACCGGGTACCTCCGTTGATAGATGCTCCTAGTGCTTCCAGAGGACTCCAAGCACTCCACTTGACACCGTCAGCACTGCAGACCCCACGAACCGCCGAAGCTTGGTGGAGGTCTCGCCGTCTCCTACCCACCCTGGACCTACGACAAGGCTCCAGGCGGTGAACCTCTCCTAAATGCAGAGAGCAGGAACCATGAACAAGCTCTTACAAGAGCTTATACTCAGGGGAGTATTGTGATATAGCAATCCCCAAGAGTGTAGTTATCCCATTCCCCAAACATGAGCCAAAACTTCATGAAGGTATACAAACAGGAACTCTCTTTATTTGAACACACAAGCATTGATTTATACACATCTTCCAACAAGGTTACCACCCACAGGGTTTTGTAAAAACAGCCAATCACATGCATTTACAGTATTCAAACCTTCCCAGCAATTGTACACAAAATCCCCTTCCCTCTGTCTGTAACGCAATCAACAAAATACAATCCGTTCAGGATGCATCAGGATGCCTTCAGTTCCGGAACGGAACGTTTTTTTGGCCGGAGAAAATACTGCAGCATGCTGCGCTTTTTGCTCCGGCCAAAAATCCGGAACACTTGCCGCAAAGCCGGATCCGGAATTAATGCCCATTGAAAGGCATTAATCCGGATCCGGCCTTAAGCTAAACGTCGTTTCGGCGCATTGCCGGATCCGACATTTAGCTTTTTCTGAATGGTTACCATGGCTGCCAGGATGCTAAAGTCCTGGCAGCCATGGTAAAGTGTAGTGGGGAGCGGGGGAGCAGTATACTTACCGTCCGTGCGGCTCCCCGGGCGCTCCAGAGTGACGTCAGGGCGCCCCACGCTCATGGATGACGTGTCGCATGGACACGTCATCCATGCGTATGGGGCGCTCTGACGTCATTCTGGGATGCCCCGGGAGCCGTACGGACTGTAAGTATACTGCTCCCCCGCTCCCCACTACTACTATGGCAACCAGGACTTTAACAGCGTCCTGGGTGCCATAGTAACACTGAACGCATTTTGAAGATGGATCCATCTTCAAATGCTTTCAGTTCACTTGCGTTTTTCCGGATCCGGCGTGTAATTCCGGCAAATGGAGTACACGCCGGATCCGGACAACGCAAGTGTGAAAGAGCCCTTAAGCTGTGGTATATTACACCATCGATCACCCTCCTATTTCGGGTCATCGGAGACCCGAATGACCCGTAAACGCTTAAGGACTCGGACATCAAAGCGTACATGTACGCTCTGTTCGTAAGAGATTAAATATCTAAATGCTAAAAAACCTAGGTCTGAGCAGGTAGGTCTCCTAAATAATGGTAAAGGGGGGGTAGTCACTGAAGACAAGGAAAAGGCAGAGTTCCTAAATAGGTTTTTTAGCTCTGTATATACAAAAGAAGAGAAAGGAGCTGATATCTCTGTGGCGCCGGGCTGTTAGTACATCCAGTGATATACTCAATTGGCTAACTGTAGATATGGTCCAAGAGAAGTTAAATAGGGTAAATGAACAAAGCTCCGGGTCCAGATGGAGTACAGCCAAGAGTGCTTAAAGAGCTCAGTTAAGTCATTGCTGGGACTGGTACAGTGCCAAGTGATTGGCTCAAGGCAAACGTGGTGCCCATATTTAAAAAAAGGATCACGGTCCTCCACAGGTAATTATAGACCAGTTAGCTTAACTTCTGTTAAAGTGTTTGAAGGACTCTTAAGGGACTATATACAGGAGTATGTGAGTATAAATATTATAGTGATAACTAGCATGGGTTTACAAAGGACAGAAGTTGTCAGACTAACCTGATTTGTTTTTAGGAGGAGGTGAGTAGTAGCCTGGACAGAGGGGTGGCTGTGGATGTAGTGTTTGTGGATTTTGCAAAGGCTTTTGATAGTGTCCCTAATAGACACTTAAGTAAAGTAAGGTCTATTGGCTTGGAAAGTATCCTGTAGTTTGTAATTGGATTGAAAGCTGGCTGAAGGACCGTGTCCAGAGAGTTGTGGTCAATGATTCCTATTCAGAATAGCCCCAGGTTATAAGTGGTGTACCCCAAGGTTCAGTGCTGGGCCCTTTACTATTTAATTTAATTTAATTATTAATGCTATTGAGGACAGGATTAATAGCACCATATATATCTATTTTTGCTGATTACACTAAGCTGTGTAGAACTGTACAGTCTATGGAAGATGTCCACACACTACAAACTGACTTGAACACTGAGTGATTTGGCATCAACTTGGCAAATGAGGTTCAATGTGGACAAATGTAAAGTTATGCATCTTGGTAGTAATAATCTCTGTGCTTTATACTGTAGGTCCTAGGTGATGTTGCACTGGGAGAGTCACTTACAGAGAAGGATTTGTGTGTCCTTGTGGATGGTAGATTAAATTACAGCATACAATGTAAATTAGCTGCTTCTAAGGCCACCAGGATATTGTCATGCATTAAACGAGGCATGGACTCAAAGGGCAGGGATGTAACATTACCACTTTACAAAGCACTGGTGCGGCCTACTCTGGAATATGCAGTCCAGTTCTGGGCACCAGTACATAGAAAGGATGCACTGCAGCTGGAAAAAGTACACAGGAGAGGGACTAAAAGGATAAGGGGCATGGAGGGTCTTAGTTATGAAGAAATATTAAAAGAATTACATTTATTTAGTCTTGAGAAGAGACGTCTAAGGGGGGACATGATTAACCTATACAAGTATATAAATGGGCCATACAAAAAATACGGTGAAAAGCTGTTCAATGTAAAATGCGCTAAAAAGACAAGGGGCACTGCCTCCGACTGAAGAAGAAAAAGTTCAGTCTCCAGAAGCGTCAAAGCTTCTTTACTATGAGAACTGTGAATCTGTAGAATAGACTTCCTCAGGGCGTGGTTACAGCAGGAACAGTAGACAGTTTCAAAAAGGGTTTAGACAAATTCTTAAAAGTAAAAACATTAATGCTAATGAAAAATGTGTAGAAATCTGAGTCTCACTTCCTTCTGGGATTTGCTTCCCCACCTATCCCTTGGTTGAACTTGGACGTATGTCTTTTTTCAACCGTATTAACTATTAACTATGTATTTGTACCAATAGCGTTTGGCATTCTAGGTAGCTGCAGTATCGCAGCAGAACCGCACACAACTGCTGCACAATACAAATGCACTATAATATACTTTCTATGTTAGAAAGTATATTATAAGTATATTACACCCCTCAGCAAGTCAAACCTATCAATGGCACACCTATACCAGTCCTTAAAAGGACTTTTGTGGCCCTATTAGCTAGCATTTGGTGTCCCTAAGAGTCTGTCACTGCTCCACACAGCAACCTCTCCCTACACTGGCAATATGTTCACCAGTTTGGCGAACGAGCAAAGTTCACCGATAAACGACCGCCTGGCGAACCGCAAGGCCATCTCTAATCTCGAGGTGTTCGGCCCGAGCAACACTAGTAGACAATATACCTGTACATCAGCTCTGTGTGCATAAAAGCCTGGTTCTTCTATTTAGTTACCCCGAATTAACAAAGCAGAGATGTAAGGTATAGTACAAGTAAGTATAGTGTGAACACTATCTTTTTCATGTAACTGGAGTGAGACAAGTGGGCTGACAAAATGAGTTGAGCTGTGTAACAGCCTAGCAGACAGCTGCTAGGATAAGCAGGCTCTAAGTGATGGGTTAGCAGAGCAATGATGGAGTAGGTGACAGATCGACTTCTCTGGACAAATACTGAAAACATTTCTAGCCTTCTACCTACATCTGTTTCTCATTGTGTTTCCAAGACATCTCCCCCCAATTCCCCTTTGTATAACACTCCCCCTGAAAATCTCTGTACAGATTTATTTCTCCTATCTCCATCAGAGGCAGTGAACGAAATAAACTAAAGCCAGTGAATTGAAGAGAGAGGAAGAGAACGGTCAAAGTGGGGGTGTTCTCCTCAAATGCAGCCAACAAGCTGTATAAACTCATTTTAAAATCTGAAGAATGCAAATGTATTTTCTAACCTATGCCTTTGTTGGGGTCATCTGAAAATCACTGATCCCATGATATGCATGTTTACATAATTTATTATTATTCCCATCAACATAGGCAAACATTACATATTACATCGGACAGAAAAAAAAAATTCAAGTATGAACTTGGTTTGTACTGAATCCTATTTTACACTAAACTTTCCCATCCCTGCAGCAGTTACCAAACATCAAGTATATTTCAATGGACAGTCCTCTGACGAAGTCTCAAAATATTCTTGTATCATTTATGGGCTACTCAGTAGTATCAGAAAAAATGCAAAATTTTAAAGCCTTGGTGATCATAACAGCATAGTAAAATAACCCCCAAATTATACTCACTTTACTCTAATGCTGTAGGAAAGTACAGTCAGGTCCATAAATATTGGGACATCAACACAATTCTAAAATGTTTGGCTCTATACACCACCACAATGGATTTGAAATGAAACAAACAAGATGTGCTTTAACTGCAGACTGTCAGCTTTAAAATGAGGGTATTTACATCCAAATAAGGTGAACGGTATAGGAATTACAGCAGTTTGCATATGTGCCTCCCACTTGTTAAGGAACCAAAAGTAATGGGACATAATAATCATAAATCAAACTTTCACTTTTTAATACTTGGTTGCAAATCCTTTGCAGTCAATTACAGCCTGAAGTCTGGAACGCATAGACATCACCAGACTCTGGGTTTCATCCCTGGTGATGCTCTGCCAGGCCTCTACTGCAACTGTCTTCAGTTCCTGCTTGTTCTTGGGGCATTTTCCCTTCAGTTTTGTCTTCAGCAAGTGAAATACATGCTCAATCGGATTCAGGTCAGGTGATTGACTTGGCCATTGCATAACATTCCACTTCTTTCCCTTAAAAAACTTTTTGGTTGCTTTTGCAGTATGCTTTGGGTCATGGTCCATCTGCACTGTGAAGTGCCGTCCAATGAGTTCTGAAGCATTTGGCTGAATATTAGCAGATAATATTGCCCAAAACACTTCAGAATTCATCCTGCTGCTTTTGTCAGCAGTCACATCATCAATAAATACAGGAGAACCAGGTCCATTGGCAGCCATACATGCCCACACCATGACACTACCACCACCATGCTTCACTGATGAGGTGGTATGCTTAGGATCATGAGCAGTTTCTTTCCTTCTCCATACTCTTCTCATCACTCTGGTACAAGTTGATCTTGGTCTCATCTGTCCATAGGATGTTGTTCCAGAACTGTGAAGGCTTTTTTAGATGTAGTTTGGCAAACTCTAATCTGGCCTTCCTGTTGTTGAGGCTCACCAATGGTTTACATCTTGTGGTGAACCCTCTGTATTCACTCTTGTGAAATCTTCTCTTGATTGTTGACTTTGACACACATACACCTACCTCCTGGAGAGTGTTCTTGATCTGGCTAACTGTTGTGAACTGTGTTTTCTTTACCAGGGAAAGAATTCTTCGGTCATCCACCACAGTTGTTTTCCGTGGTCTTCCAGGTCTTTTGATGTTGCTGAGATCACCGATGCGTTCCTTCTTTTTAAGAATGTTCCAAACAGTTGTTTTGGCCACGCCTAATGTTTTTGCTATCTCTCTGATGTTGTTTTGTTTTTTCAGCCTAATGATGGCTTGCTACACTGACAGTGACAGCTCTTTGGATCTCATCTTGAGAGTTGACAGCAACAGATTCCAAATGCAAATATCACACTTGAAATGAACTCTGGACCTTTTATCTGCTCATTGTAATTGGGATAATGAAGGAATAACACACACCTGGCCATGGAATAGCTGAGAAGACAATTGTCCCATTACTTTTGGTCCCTTAACAAGTGGGAGGCACATATGCAAACTGTTGTAATTCCTACACCGTTCACCTGATTTGGATGTAAATACCCTCAAATTAAAGCTGACAGTCTGCAGTTAAGGCCTCCTGCACACAACCGTTGTGTGCACCCGTGGCCGTTGTGCCGTTTTCCGCTTTTTTTCGCGGACCCATTGACTTTCAATGGGTCCGTGGAAAAATCGGAAAATGCACGGTTTTGCAGGCGCATCCGTGATCCGTGTTTCCTGTCAGTCAAAAAAATAAGACCTGTCCTATTTTTTGGACGGACAACGGTTCACGGACCCATTCAAGTCAATGGGTCCGTGAAAGAACACGGATGCACACAAGATTGGCATCCGTGGCCGTAGGTTACTTTCATACAGACGGATCCGAAGATCCGTCTGCATAAAAGCTTTTTCAGAGCTGAGTTTTCACTTTGTGAAAACTCTGAACCGACAGTATATTCTAACACAGAGGTGTTCCCATAGTGATGGGGACGCTTCTAGTTAGAATATACTACGAACTGTGTACATGACTGCCCCCTGCTGCCTGGCAGCACCCGATCTCTTACAGGGGGCTGTGATCCGCACAATTAACCCCTCAGGTGCTGCACCTGAGGGGTTAATTGTGCATATCATAGCCCCCTATAAGAGATCAGGGGGTGCCAGGCAGGAGGGGGCAAACCGCCCTCCCTCCCCAGTTTTAATTTCATTGGTGGCCAGTGCGGCTTCCCCCCCGGCCCCCCTCCCTCTATTGTATTATTTTCATTGGTGGCCAGTGTGCGGCCCCCCCCGGCCCCCCCTCTATTGTATTAATATCATTGGTGGCCAGTGTGCGGCCTCCCCTTCCCCCCCCCCCCGATCATTGGTGGAAGCGGAGAGTTCCGATCGGAGTCCCAGTTTAATCGCTGGGGCTCCGATCGGTAACCATGGCAACCAGGACGCTACTGCAGGCCTGGTTGCCATGGTTACTTAGCAATATTACAATATTAGAAGCATCATACTTACCTGCTGCGCTGTCTGTGACCGGCCAGGAGCTCCTCCTTGTCACGGAACCATGAACCAGACGTACAACAAGAGATAAGTGAAAATAAGAAGGCTTTATTGAAAATCAAGCTATAAAGCAAAAGTCCAAACGGATGGTGAAACCGAAGCAGAGTCTTTGCGTAGCCAGAGGTCAGGAAACCAGAAGGGTAGTCAGACGAAGCCAGGATCAGGAACCAGCAGGGTAGTCAGACGAAGCCAGGATCAGGAACCAGCAGGGAAGTCAGACGAAGCCAGGATTAGGAACCAGAAGCAGCAGCAGTCTTAGAAGCATGTGAACACAGGAGGACCAAGCAAGGAACTGACGCCACAGACCTCCTATATATATGAGCTAGGCATCCAGCTCCTCCCAGTGGGAAGGAGGAGCCGCAGGGTGGAAGGCTACAAGAAACCCAGAAACCAAGATGGCCGCCAGCACATGTCAAACGAAGGAGAACAGCAAGAAGGTAAGACCATGACAGTACCTCCCCCTCAAGGGCCCCTCCTCCGCGGAGCAAAAAACGGTTTCTGAGGGAAGCGTGCGTGGAAGGCTCGGAGCAAGGCAGGAGCATGGACATCTGCGGAGGGAACCCAGGAACGCTCCTCTGGACCATAACCACGCCAATGGACCAAAAACTGCACCCGACCGCGGACCAGGCGTGAGTCCAGGATATTGCTCACCTCATACTCCTCACGATTGCCCACTTGGACCGGACGAGGCCGAGGAACCGAGGAAGTGAAACGATTACACACCAGTGGCTTCAACAGGGAGACATGAAACACGTTGGAGATCCGCATGCCAGGAGGAAGCGCAAGGGCATAGGCGACCGGGTTTACCCTGCGAATCACTCGGAAGGGACCAACAAAGCGAGGAGCCAGCTTGGGAGTGGGCACCCGAAGGTTGAGGTTGCGGGTAGACAACCATACACGGTCTCCGACCTGGTAGGAAGGAGCAGGCGCTCGTCTGCGATCAGCCTGGAGTTTCTGGCGCTGCGCAGAGGCCTCAAGGGACTTCTGGATCTGTACCCAAGAAGCACGTAGGATGGAAAGGTGATCCTCCACAGCAGGAATATCCTGGGGAGAGAATACCTCCGGTAAGACGGCAGGTTGGAACCCATAATTGGCCAAGAAGGGAGACGTCCCAGAGGAAGAGTTCACCGCCGTGTTTCTGGCAAACTCAGCCCAAGGCAGGAGGTCAACCCAATTGTCTTGGTGATCAGAGACATAGCAACGAAGGAATTGCTCCAAGGCCTGATTGGATCGTTCAGCGGCCCCATTGGACTGAGGGTGGTAGGCCGAGGAGAAGGAGAGATGAATCCCCAACTGGGAGCCAAAGGCGCGCCAGAACCTGGACACAAACTGACTCCCCCGATCCGACACAATCTCCTTGGGCAAACCGTGCAACCGGAAGACCTCCCTGGCAAAAATCGTGGCCAACTCTTGTGCAGAGGGTAACTTCTTGAGAGGAACACAGTGGCACATTTTGGAAAACCGATCCACAATCATGAGAATGACCGTATGGCCTCGGGATGCAGGGAGGTCCACAATGAAATCCATCCCCAGGTGTGACCATGGGCGCTCCCCGGTAGCTATGGGTTGCAGAAGCCCCAACGGAAGGTGCCGAGGGGACTTACTCTGGGCACAAACGGAGCATGCCGCTACATATGCGGCAATGTCGGAACGTAGGGAAGGCCACCAGAACAGACGTGAAACAGCCCAGGACAGCTGATTCTTTCCAGGATGCCCCGCGGTCTTGGAGTTATGATAGGTTCGCAACAACCGAGTGCGCAACTCCTCAGGCACAAAACATCTGCCGTTGGGTCTCCCAGAGGGAGCACCAGATTGAGCCGCCAAAATCTGCTCACCCAGAGGAGAGGTCAGGCTGGTGCGAATGGCGGCCAAGATCTGATTCGGAGGTATGACCGAGGTCGGAATCGACTCCTCCCTGGACAGCTCGGAGTACTGCCGTGATAAGGCATCCGCCCTGATGTTCTTGGAACCGGGTAGGTAGGAGACCACGTAATTAAAACGTGACAAGAACAGAGCCCATCTGGCCTGACGTGGTGTCAATCTCTTGGCCTCAGAAAGGTAGGTCAGATTCTTGTGGTCCGTCAGGATGAGAACCGGAACCACTGAACCCTCGAGCAAGTGCCTCCATTCTTTAAGGGCCTGCACGATGGCCAATAACTCCCTGTCACCAATCTGATAGTTGCACTCCGCGGGAGACAGTTTCCGGGAGTAAAACCCACAAGGAAGCAGAGGACCCTCTGGTGTTCTACGCTGAGACAGAAGGGCGCCTACTCCCGTCTCAGACGCGTCCACCTCGAGGACAAAGGGCAACCCAGGGTTGGGATGCGACAGAATGGGAGCCGACACAAAGGCGGACTTTAGGGTCTCAAAAGCTCGGATGGCCTCGAGCGGCCAGACCTGGGAATTACTGCCCTTCCTGGTCAGATCCGTGAGAGGCTTGGCCAGCATGGAAAAGTCCCTGATGAACTTCCGATAATAATTGGCGAAGCCCAAAAAGCGCTGCAGGGAACGAAGACCACTGGGCTGGGGCCACTGTAAGACAGCCGAAACCTTCTCAGGATCCATGGAGAACCCCTCAGCGGAAATGATGTACCCTAAGAAGGTTACCTGGGATCGGTGAAATTCGCATTTCTCAAGCTTACCGAACAGCTTGTTCTCTCGTAACCGTTGCAACACTCGTCTGACATCCAGAATGTGGGCCTCCATGGATTCAGAATATACCAAGATGTCATCCAAATAGACCACCACACACTGCTGCAACAGGTCACGGAAAACATCGTTGATGAATTCCTGAAAGACTGCGGGCGCATTGCACAACCCAAAGGGCATAACCAAGGATTCATAATGACCGGTCCTGGTGTTAAACGCGGTCTTCCACTCATCGCCCGCCTTGATCCTTACCAGGTTATATGCCGCCCTCAGGTCGAGTTTGGTAAAGACCGTGGCCCCTTTAAGGCGATCGAACAGCTCGGAAATCAAGGGTATCGGGTAAGCGTTCTTGATCGTGATGCGATTGAGACCCCTGTAATCGATGCAAGGCCTCAACTCACCGCCCTTCTTTTTCACAAAGAAAAATCCAGCCCCTGCCGGGGACGAGGATTTGCGAATGTGTCCGCGTGAAAGCGCCTCCCTCACGTACTCCTCCATGGCCTCATTCTCCGCTACCGACACTGGATAGACCTTGCCACGAGGAGGAACGGCACCAGATTGTAACTCTATGGCACAATCGTATGGGCGGTGCGGAGGTAGGGCAACCGCACGCACCTTATCGAATACATCCCGGTACTCCTCGTATTCAGGAGGCAACAGAGAGTCCGAGGAAGTACACAGCAACTTGGCAGGCCCATGGATGCAACTAGCCCCACACTGCGGTGACCACGAGAGGATCTCGGCCGATATCCAATCGAAAGTCGGATTATGCTTCTGGAGCCAGGGGTACCCCAAGACCACCGAGTAGTGTGGAGACGAAATAACCTGGAGGCAGACCGACTCTCTGTGAACGGCACCAATGGCTATCCCCACTGGAAGGGTCTCATGAGTCACGTGTGGCGGCAGAAGGGGTCTGCCGTCTATCGCCTCAAGAGCCAGTGGGGAACCTCGAGCTTGCAGAGGAATGGAATTGGCGGCAGCGAACATACTATCAATGAACAAACCACCAGCACCAGAGTCCACCAACGCCTGGGTCGTCACCGAGCCCCCGACCCAGGAGAGGACAACAGTGATCAGTGGTTTGTCAACACGGAAAACCGGGGACGAGGAGACTCCACCCAAGATCTGCCCCCGACAGGATCTCAGGTACGAGCGTTTCCCGGACGGTTCGGACATGCCAACCGAAAATGCCCACCGAGACCACAGTACATGCATCGGCCCTCGCGTCTCCGGAGTGCCCTCTCCCCCTCGGACAGGCGAGCAAACCCCAGCTGCATGGGTTCACCCCCAGACAAGTCATCCCCAGGAGGCGTGGGAGGAGAGGGAGGCACGGGTGGGATAGCAAACGTAGGAGCCAATCTGTTAGAAGACCTCCGCAGGCTCTCCTTAAAGGAAGGTCTCTCCCTGAGTCTGGTGTCAATCAAAATCAGGAAAGAAATAAGAGCCTTGAGCTCCACTGGTAGGTCCTTAGCTGCAACCTCATCCTTCAAGGCATCCGAGAGACCATGAGAGAAAGCAGCGACCAGAGCCTCATTATTCCAGCCCACCTCTGCTGCCAGGGTACGAAACTCAATGGCGTATTCGGCTACGGATCGTGAACCCTGTCTGATGGACATAAGGAGCTTCGCAGCAGAGGCAGCACGAGCCGGCACATCAAATACCTTCCGAAGAGAAGCAATGAAACCGGAAAACTCGGCAACCACCGGATCGTTGTTCTCCCATAAAGGGCTGGCCCAGGCCAAGGCCTTGTCTGCGAGCAGCGAGATCAAGAAGCCCACCTTTGATGTTTCAGTAGGAAAGGCATGTGGCAGCAACTCGAAATAAATGCCCACCTGGTTAAGGAAACCTCGGCACTGAGTTGGCTCTCCCCCAAAGCGCTGTGGAAGAGGGGCAGAACCGGACATACCCCGAAACACCGCAGGCGCAACAACAGGTGTCGGGGTAGACTCTGGCGCAACAACCGGAGCGGCAGTAGGAGCGAAATGAGCCGTGCGTTCAAGCAGGGTTTGCAACGCCACAGCGAACCGACCCAACAGGTGATCCTGCTGATCAAGTCTGGCAACCAGCGTGGGTAGCGAGGATGGCCCTGTACCGTCAGAATTCATGGCTTGGTCCTAATGTCACGGAACCATGAACCAGACGTACAACAAGATATAAGTGAAAATAAGAAGGCTTTATTGAAAATCAAGCTATAAAGCAAAAGTCCAAACGGATGGTGAAACCGAAGCAGAGTCTTTGCGTAGCCAGAGGTCAGGAAACCAGAAGGGTAGTCAGACGAAGCCAGGATCAGGAACCAGCAGGGAAGTCAGACGAAGCCAGGATTAGGAACCAGAAGCAGCAGCAGTCTTAGAAGCATGTGAACACAGGAGGACCAAGCAAGGAACTGACGCCACAGACCTCCTATATATATGAGCTAGGCATCCAGCTCCTCCCAGTGGGAAGGAGGAGCCGCAGGGTGGAAGGCTACAAGAAACCCAGAAACCAAGATGGCCGCCAGCACATGTCAAACGAAGGAGAACAGCAAGAAGGTAAGACCATGACACTCCTACTGGTAAGTGACAGATCATTAAGCAATGGCCGCACAGACCTGTCACTTACCAGTAGGAGGAGCTCCCGGCCGGACACAGACAGCGCAGCAGGTAAGTATGTGTCATGCCCCACTCTGACGATGTGCGGAGGTCAGGATTGCAGCACGAGTCTAGTATTTGTTTTGATGCTGTGCTGGATCCGCCTCGCATCAGGTGCACTGGGTGGAGTCATTAGTTTAAATAGTCTCCAGCCAAGGTTCTCTGAGCGGATTATACTCTTCATTGTGGTCTTGGAAGGAAGGTTGGCTGTTTGTTCCTGCTCTCAGCAGATAAGTGTATTTTCTTGTTTGGTTGTTTATGTCATCTATCCCATCCAGGTTCTGTGCGAGCTGGCAGCTCCTTTCTCCCCACTTCACCATCTCAGGGAGTTCAGGGTTCTGTTAGCATAGGCTGGTGGACACAGCAAATCTACCATCAAGATTTGGTCTGTGGGCTGAGCATTGTAGGGAAAGAGGTCAGGGATAAATTAGGAGGTGACCCTTCCCCCGTCTCTCGTCCAGAGCCTGGTTGGTGTTATCTGTTTTACTGTGCACGTCCGCCGTGACATTATAATCCGCCATACTGTGACCGCCATTTCTCAGTGTTTATGTGATGGCGTCAATTGAAGCACTGGTTGACCGCATGCAGGGTTTGTCCCTGGAGGTTGCGGATCTACGTAGTACGGTCACACAGTGTCAGAGGGTGTTGGCTTCAGGTACAGGTCAAATTGTTGGGGAGCCTAAAGTCGCTCTTCCGGAGAAATTTGCAGGGGGTACTGATGATTTTTTCCGTTTCAAGGAATCATGTAAGTTGTACTTTCGTTTGTGCCCATTTTCATCAGGTAATGAGGATCAGAGGGTGGGTATCGTCATGTCTTTGCTGAAAGGGGACGCGCAATCCTGGGCTTTTTCCCTGCCGCCCGATTCTCTGGCTCTCCGGTCGGTGGAGGAATTTTTTAAAGCCCTGGGATTGATTTACGATGACCCAGATCGAGTTTCAATGGCAGAGTCAAAATTACGTAATTTACTACAGGGTAAACATACTGCTGAGGTTTACTGCACAGAGTTTAGGAGGTGGGCTACTGAG
Organism: Bufo bufo; assembly: GCF_905171765.1. Lineage (NCBI taxonomy): Eukaryota > Metazoa > Chordata > Amphibia > Anura > Bufonidae > Bufo > Bufo bufo. The sequence continues at coordinate 84,267,432 of NC_053396.1, forward strand.
TCGGGGTGGAACGACCCCGCGTTACGTAGCCAGTTTTGTCAGGGGTTATCTGAAAGGTTGAAGGATGCTCTGGCTTTTCATGAATACCCTGATACTTTGGAAGACGCAATGTCTTTGGCGATACGTTTGTATAGACGTATCAGAGAGAGGGATAAGGGTCCCTCTGTGCAGGGGATTCCTCCCGCGTGTAGTTTTGTTCCACCAGCTGCCCAGGGAGATATTGCTTGTTATTCTGGCCTAGGAGAGGAACCCATGCAGTTAGGTCAGATATCTTTCCATTCGGATAGTAGAGACTTTCGTAAAGCGCACAATTTATGTTTCTTTTGTGGAAAGAGGGGTCATTTTGTTTTTTCTTGTCCGTATGTTGAACCACAGGGGAGAGTGATAAAGAAAAAAGAAAAAGAAAAAAAAAACTCCCTCACACTTGGTGGTATGAATGTTGTGGTGGAGCAGACTGGTGTGCAAGTTCCCTGCAGTTCCCGTTTTCTCCTTTCAGCTATGGTGGCGCTAGAGTCTCGAAATTTGTTTGTTGATGTTTTTCTTGATTGTGGTGCTGGGGTAAATTTAATTGACTTTCTGTTTCTTCAGGGTTTGGGACTAAGTATTTGCACGTTAGAGAACGAGATTCGTGTTTTTGCCATTGATTCTTCTCCTCTTTCACAAGGGAGCCTTACTCATGTTGTTCATGATATTCATTTAAGGGTGGGTGATTCACATACTGAGATTATTTCCTGTTTCGTCATGAAGGATTTGCCAGCTCCAATAGTTTTGGGGTTGCCATGGTTGTCTAAACATAACCCAACTATAGACTGGCAGGCGAGACAAATCATTGGTTGGAGCAAGTTTTGTTCGGATAATTGTCTTGTCACATCTATTTCTGAAGTGTCCGTTACGGCCTTGCCTCAGTATCTCTCAGATTTTTCGGACGTGTTTGCGGAGGGTGGGGCTCAGGAATTGCCCCCTCATCGTGACTATGATTGTCCTGTGAATCTCATTTCGGGGGCTAAGTTGCCTAAGTCTTGGCTCTACAACCTCTCTCAACCCGAGAGAGAGGTCATGCGAAAGTATGTCGCCGAGAGTTTGGCAAAGGGTCATATTAGACCATCTAAGTCTCCAGTGGCTGTAGGTTTGTTCTTCGTGAAGAAGAAAGATGGATCACTGAGACCGTGTTTGGATTTCCGGGAGCTGAATCGTATTACAGTCCGGGATCCATATCCCCTGCCTTTGATCTCTGATCTTTTTGATCAGATTGTTGGAGCCAAGGTGTTCTCCAAGTTGGATTTGAGAGGAGCATACAATCTGATCAGGATCAAGGAGGGGGATGAGTGGAAAACGGCCTTCAATACGCACGAGGGTCATTTTGAGAACCTGGTAATGCCTTTTGGGTTTGACGAATGCGCCAGCGGTATTTCAGCGATTCGTCAATGATATTTTTCATCATTTGGTGGGGAGGTTCGTAGTAGTCTACCTTGATGACATTTTAATTTATTCTCCTGATCTGAAGACCCATCAGGATCATGTGAGACAGGTTTTGACGATCCTGCGGGAGAATAAGTTATACGCCAAATTGGAGAAATGTTTGTTTGCGGTGCAAGAGCTTCCATTTTTGGGATACATGCTTTCTGATTCTGGTTTTCGTATGGACCCCGAAAAGGTCCGGGCAGTTCTGGAGTGGGACCGACCGGAGAATCAGAAAGCTTTGATGCGATTTTTGGGGTTTACGAATTATTATAGAAAATTTATTTTGAATTATTCCACGCTAGTCAAACCTCTTACTGATATGACCAAGAAGGGCGCTGATGTCTCTGTCTGGTCGGATGAGGCATTGCAGGCCTTTTCGGCTATTAAGGAGCGTTTTGCATCTGCTCCCATTCTGGTGCAGCCGGATGTATCTCAGCCATTCGTGGTCGAGGTTGATGCATCAGAGGTGGGGGTTGGGGCGGTGCTTTCGCAGGGTCCTTCTCCTGGCAAGTGGGTCCCGTGTGCCTTCTTCTCCAGGAAGCTCTCGGTCGCTGAGAGGAATTATGATGTTGGAGACAGGGAGTTGTTGGTGATCAAGTTGGCCTTTGAAGAATGGCGTCACTGGTTAGAGGGGGCTTCTCACCCCGTTACTGTGTATACAGACCATAAGAATTTGGCTTACCTGCAATCTGCCAAGCGTCTGAACCCTAGACAGGCCAGATGGTCATTGTTTTTTACCAGGTTCAATTTCGTGGTTACCTTTCGCCCAGGGGTCAAGAACGTCAAGGCAGATGCCTTGTCTCGCAGCTTCCCTGGGGGAGGTGATTCAGAAGATTCAGCGCCGATTTTGGCGGATGGAGTGGTGGTCTCCGCTCTGTACCCTGAATTGGAGATGGAGGTGTTGGGAGCTCAGGAGGGGGCTCCTGGTTCGTGTCCCCCAGGGAGGTTGTTTGTTCCTGAGGGCCTACGATACAAGGTGTTCAAGGAACATCACGATACTGTTCTCGCTGGACATCCTGGTGGTAAGTCCACCTGTGATCTGGTGTCCCGGAGGTTCTGGTGGCCAGGTTTGCGTAAGAGTATTGAGAATTACGTGGCAGCTTGTGAAACCTGCGCTCGGTCTAAGGTTGCTCATACTCGACCGCCTGGTTCACTTCTTCCATTGTCTATTCCATCTCGTCCTTGGACACATTTGTCCATGGATTTTATTACGGACCTACCGAGTTCCTCCGGGAGAACAGTGATCTTGGTGGTAGTCGATCGTTTCAGTAAAATGGTTCACTTTATACCACTAACAAGTCTGCCTAACGCTAAGACTCTTGCGCAGATTTTTGTGGATAATATTGTTAAATTGCACGGTATTCCTTCGGATATTGTCTCTGATAGGGGCACGCAGTTTGTCTCCAGGTTTTGGAGGGCGTTCTGCTCTCGACTTGGCATTCAACTTTCTTTCTCGTCGGCTTTTCATCCACAGTCGAATGGTCAGACGGAGCGTACTAATCAAAACCTGGAGACCTACTTGAGGTGCTTTGTGGCTGAGAATCAGGAGGACTGGTCCTCATTCTTGCCCTTAGCAGAATTTGCATTGAATAACCGTAGGCAGGAGTCCACAGGTAAGTCGCCATTTTTTGGCGCATACGGTTTCCATCCTCAGTTTGGTACCTTTTCTGGGTCTGGTTCCTCCGGGATGCCAGAGGAGGAGAGATTCTCTTCTGCCTTATCCTCTATCTGGCGGGGGATTCAAGGGAATTTGGAGAGGATGGGTGAGAGGTATAAACGAATGGCTGACAGGAGACGTGTGACTGGTCCGGACCTGTGTGTTGGTGATTTGGTGTGGTTGTCCACTAGGAATATCAAGTTGAGAATGCCATCTTGGAAACTGGGTCCAAGATTTGTTGGTCCATATAAGATTTCTGCTGTGATCAATCCTGTGGCATTTCGACTTGATCTGCCGCAGACTTGGAGGATCCACGATGTCTTCCACAAGTCTTTACTAAAAAAATATGTTAAACCGGTGGTACCATCGCCATTGCCTCCTCCTCCTGTTCTGGTCGAGGGAAACTTGGAGTTTGAGATCTCCAGGATTCTCGACTCAAGAGTTCTGCGGGGTTCCCTCCAGTACCTGGTTCACTGGAGGGGATACGGTCCTGAGGAGAGGATGTGGGTTCCGGCGTCAGATGTCAATGCCAGCCGTCTGGTGAGGGCCTTTCATAGGTCCCATCCGGATAAGGTTGGTCCAGGGTGTCCGGAGGTCACCCGTAGAAGGGGGGGTACTGTCATGCCCCACTCTGACGATGTGCGGAGGTCAGCCAGGATTGCAGCACGAGTCTAGTATTTGTTTTGATGCTGTGCTGGATCCGCCTCGCATCAGGTGCACTGGGTGGAGTCATTAGTTTAAATAGTCTCCAGCCAAGGTGCTCTGAGCGGATTATACTCTTCATTGTGGTCTTGGAAGGAAGGTTGGCTGTTTGTTCCTGCTCTCAGCAGATAAGTGTATTTTCTTGTTTGGTTGTTTATGTCATCTATCCCATCCAGGTTCTGTGCGAGCTGGCAGCAACTTTCTCCCCACTTCACCATCTCAGGGAGTTCAGGGTTCTGTTAGCATAGGCTGGTGGACACAGCAAATCTACCATCAAGATTTGGTCTGTGGGCTGAGCATTGTAGGGAAAGAGGTCAGGGATAAATTAGGAGGTGACCCTTCCCCCGTCTCTCGTCCAGAGCCTGGTTGGTGTTATCTGTTTTACTGTGCACGTCCGCCGTGACAGTATGATGCTTCTAATATTGTAATATTGCTAAGTAACCATGGCAACCAGGCCTGCAGTAGCATCCTGGTTGCCATGGTTACCGATCGGAGCCCCAGCGATTAAACTGGGACTCCGATCGGAACTCTCCGCTGCCACCAATGATCGGAAGGGGGGGGGGGAGAGGGGAGGCCGCACACTGGCCACCAATGATAATACAATAGAGGGGGGAGGGGGGGCCGGGGGAGGCCGCACACTGGCCACCAATGATAATACAATAGAGGGAGGGAGGGGGGGCCAGGGGGGACGGGGGAGGCCGCACACTGGCCACCAATGATAATACAATAGAGGGAGGGAGGGGGGGCCGCAGAGTGGCCAATGATAATACAATAGAGGGAGGGAGGAGGGCCGGGGGGGCCGCACACTGGCCACCAATGATATTCAAACTGGGGAGGGAGGGGGGGGCTTCCCCCTGCTGCCTGGCAGCCACTTGATCTCTTACAGGGGGCTATGATACACACAATTAACCCGTTCAGGTGCGGCACCTGAGGGGTTAATTGTGCTGATCACAGCCCCCTGTAAGAGATCAGGGGCTGCCAGGCAGCACGGGGCAGTCATGTACACAGTTTGTAGTATATTCTAACTTGAAGCGTCCCCATCACCATGGGAACGCCTCTGTGTTAGAATATACTGTCGGATATGAGTTTCACGATGTAACTCAAATCCGATGGTATATTCTAACAGAGGCGTTCCCATGGTGATGGGGACGCTTCAAGTTAAAATATACCATCGGATTGGAGAAAACTCCGATCCTATGGTATATTTACTCCTGACTTTACATTGAAAGTCAATGGGGGACGGATCCGTTTGCAATTGCACCATATTGTGTCAACGTCAAACGGATCCGTCCCCATTGACTTGCATTGTAATTCAGGACGGATCCGTTTGGCTCCCCACGGCCAGGCGGACACCAAAACGACTTTTTTCTTCATGTCCTTTGATCCTCCAAAAATCAAGGAAGACCCACAGATGAAAAAACGGTCACGGATCACGGAAAAACGAAACCCGTTTTTGCGGACCACAAAAAAAAAAACGTTTGTGTGCAGGAGGCCTAAAGCACATCTTTTTCCTTTCATTTCAAATCCATTGTGGTGGTGTATAAAGCCCAAAATTTTAGAATTGTGACTTTTTGCCATTTATAAATTTACTATTCGGATGGCTGCAGTATGAGCATAGAGAATTGTGCTTTGCACTGGCAGTAATGATAAGTTTGCTACGTATGTACATCATATATATTACATTGAGATGTCTATGACTTAGGGCTCATGCACACGACCGTATGAATTTGCGGTCCGCAAAAAATACGGACATCAGTGTGCATTCCGTATTTTGCCGAACGGAACAGCTGGCCCTTCATAGAACAGTACTATCCTTGTCTGTAATGCGGACAATAATAGGACATGTTCTATTTTTATTGCGGAACGGAAATAAGTACATACGGAAACGGAATGCACACAGAGTAACTTCTGTTTCTTTTTGCGGACCCGTTGAAGTGAATGGTACTGCATACGTCCAAAAAAAAAACACGGAACGGACACGGAAATAAAATACGTTCGTGTGCATGAGCCCTTACTGATAGTTCTTCTAAAATGGTTAGTTCAGGTCAAGGACGTTCATATGAATCAGCCCTAAACACTACACAATACATAGTGAATGATACATCAGGTAGTGCAAGTTCTTCAATCTGTGTTGGTCTAGGTAAAAAAGACATTATTCTGAGATTCCATATTCTATCTATATTGAGCAAGCTCAGATTCATTTTTAATTAATTTTAGTTGTTTTTGCACACACAAGACATGTAAAATCTAAGGGTGCTACTACATAGTGCAGATATGATGCAGTTGTCATACTGCATCCACAAACATGCATTCACAGTGTGGTTAAATAAGTTACAATTACTTTAATCATTTAGATGATTTCTGCTAAAGTGGTAAATTCTATAACTGCTCTGTGAATGTATGATAGTTGATGCGGTATTTGTATACCACACACAGTTTTCAAACTCATTACAACTGCGCTGTGTGGCAGCAGCCACAGTAATTTGTGGATCAACCTATACAAATTGTGCCCTAGTGGTAAATGATTGCCTTCTAAATCTCTTGTCTTCTGCTGGACCTCTATATGAGAAAAAGCACCCCAAATTCTGTTATCTAATTTTCCTGAAAAACGACAGTATGTGGTCACAAACTGCTTTGTTCAGGAAAGAAACAGTACCATGTGCATGTGAGACCTAGTTTGGTGATTTATACAGCACTGGATGGCAGCTGCAGAGGCTTTGAGATGAAAAAAAAAAAAAAAACTTTCAAGAAGTGACCCTATTTTAGAAACCACACCCTTCCCAGAATCTTCTAAGAGGTTTTGTGAGCATTTTGACCGTACGGGTAATTAGCAAAATTTTAATGTACATCAGATGGTAAAATGTGGAAAATGAAATTTTTAACAGATATGGCAATTTATGCCCAATATTAGAGATGAGTGAATCGAAGTTGACGAAATGGAATTTGATCCGAATTTCAGGAAAAAAATTGATTTGCACCGATTCCGAATTTCCTCACACTTTGTGGTAACAATTCACATTTTTTCCCTAAAATGACTGCTGCACGTGTGAGGACATGGAGCAAGGATCTCTGGAAAGGTGGAATCACCCATAATGCCATGCATGCAACCAATCAGCAGCCAGCCAGTCCTGTGATGTCACAGCCCTATAAATAGCCTCAGCCATCTTAGATTCTGCCATTTTCCAGTGTACTTAGTGCAGGGAGAGACGTCAGCAGCCGGTAGGGACAGTGCTAGGAAAGACTTCATTGTGCTAAAAAAAAAAAAAAAAAAAAAAAAAAAACTATTTACAACTTAAGGGAAAGATTATTCAAGGTGTAGATAAAGGATAGGGAAGAATCATTGCACAGCATTTATGTAGAACAGGGTTCAGTAGGGGAGGTTACAGCCTGGGTAATAGGAACAATCCCGTGCTGCACTGACTGGGGATCCAAATTGACATTATACAGCTCTGTAATTCCAGCAAACCGTTCTTGTTATTGTGGTGTTACAGCCATTAACAGGGTTTATTACAAGGAAATATTTCTTATTTGCCCTTGTGCGGTGCAGTTATATGTTCTAAAGCATTTTTTGGCTTGTATTAGTGGGGAAAAAAGGGGCTTATTAGCCGTTGTGTGGGGAAGTGCGAAAATTACAACCTTTTTGGCATGTATTAATGGCAGTTCAGCAGTGCAGTTTCATGTTCTAAAGCTCTTTTTTGCATATATTAGTTGCACAAAAAAGTATTTACCGTTGTTTGGTGAATTGAGAATTTTTTGGGGGGGTATTTTAATTTCCTTTTTATTTATTTATTTGATCTAACAGTATGTCAGACAGAGAAGTGCCAGGCCAGCCACTAGGTGGAGGAGACATCCGCCGCTTCCTCCACTAGGCGGGCAAGTAGTGATGAGGAGAATGGCGTGGGAGCTGGTGTTGCGAGCGGTGAGGCTCCTGACAGACTGTTGAGGAGGACATCAATGACGTGTAGACAGTACTCGATGATGATGTAGCTGATCGCACTTGGGAGCCGGGTGAATTAGGGGCTTCATCATCGGGAGAAGAGGGTGCAGCTTGCCTGTGAGGCAGCGGCGGAGCCAAGAAGTCGCTAGCGTGGCCGGGAGTCAGCAAAGTGGCAACAGTAGGAGGTTGGTAGCCAAGTGTGCCCAGGATAGACCACCCGCTACGCAAGAGCCTACCTGCCTGGAAAGTAGTGGTGCACGGGTTCACAGAAGCAGCGGCGGTAGCAGTCAGTCAATGCGTAGTGTTGGGGGTAAAATCACCTACTCGGCGGTGAGGCAGTTATTTGTTAAGCCGCTGGAGGTGACCATGGCCATATGTAGAATCTATGGGCAGAAGGTGAAGCGTGGACAGGGTGCCAATGTTGGCACTAGTGTTGATAGAGCACCAAGGTGCTTGTGTGCGCAAGTAGAACACTTTGCGATGTTCGGATGTTCTACCGAGCACAATGGAAGTCAATGGGAGAACCCCAGGCACCCCCTGCTCTGAAGAGGGGAGGGTGTTGGCACTAGCTCGGATTAGGAGTCCCTGCTCTGACTCCATATATAGCTATATCCATATATGGAGTCAGTGCTTGGGGACACCCCAGTGTATTTAAATCTCCCAACGTTGTACATTAGAGGCAAGGACCTTATCCACTCAGCTATAAAGCTTAATGCTAAACTGTGTCAGATAAACCTCATAGTAGTTTCCGATGTAGTGAAAATTCTTATGCAGCAGAAGATTTAATTTATATTTGTGTAGGTTAACATGTAGCTGTATAGTGTAGTGGTTAACCTCATTGTCTCTAATGTACAAGATAGGGAGTTCTAATCCTGGCAGAAGCATTTCAGAAATAGAGATTACATTTATATATTTTTTTGTAATTGTAAAAATGAATGGCACAAAATAAATGTGTAATTACAAAAAAAATAAAAAATATATAATAAAAAAAATATATAATATTTATACTTCTGATATACTGTATATGAATGCATAATATTTGGGAAGATACTATTGAGGATTTTAGCCATAATATATTTACATATATTTAATATTTAGAACATATAATATATTATAATATATGTAAATATATTATGGTTAAAACCATATATAGGTAAGGCTGACTTGTCACCCTATATTTATGGGAGGGGGCGAAGGGCCTTTAAATACGGCGGCACACTCTCCCTAGCCGCACCACATATCGCAGTGCAGGGGGGTGTGCTCATCAACAACATTTCCACCTCAGTTTCGGACATGCAGGCTAGGCTGATTGCGGTAGAATCTAGGGAACTGGAATCCAGTTCCTCTGCCCCTCTCGTTCCAATTGCCTCTACTTCACATTTCTCAGGTAGGGTCCCAAACATGTCTGAGGTAGCTCCATCACATTTCATTCCTGACATTAAAAAAAGATATCCTTGGGGTGAGGACGTTAACCTTGCTGCAATTCTCATAGCCACGCACGACACAGTAGATAACAAGACCATCGCTTGTGGCAACGTTTATATCGTCCTCAAAGCCAGGGACACCAGTCTTAACAAAAAATTCCAGAATTTGTGCTAGCCTTTAGCTTGTACTGGGACATAATCAGTTCAGCCCAACCTGAGAGACGAGAGGAATCGGACACCTATCTGGACAGGGTCACAGAGTTAGGACTCAAGTACGGTGGGCACGCTTTTTATGACTATCACCGTTCGTTCTCTGCTAAGGCTGCCGCCACCCTCGCTCAATTCCGGGTTCACTGGTTTAGTCACCTTTCCCCAGTCCACTTGGGAGGGACCCAATCTACTGTCAGCTGCCGGGGATCCCGACTCAGTAGGGGCCCTAATTCGGTCATAACAAAAAAAATTCTCCAATAAAAAATGTTTGATTTACGACCTCTCCGCGCCTCAAGGTTCCAGCCTTCCTAGTCTCAATTCCCTAGTCCCCTCCAAAGAATTCTCCATGCAATATTCTTCAGTCAATGAGGCTATCCAACTCATCCTCCAGGTAGGTAGAGGGGCTTGGTTAGCCAAAGCAGACATCCCAGACGCTTTCAAGTTGCAGCCTGTCTGATCGCAGCTTTGGAAGTTTTATGGCATCAAGTGGCAATATCTTTACCATTTTGCAAACCGCTTGATCTTCGGGTCCAAGAGCAGCCCCTGGCTTTTTGACCAATTCACACAGGCTCTGCATTGGATCTTGGTCAACTGTTGCGATTGTCCGCTGGTCATCCATTATCTAGATGATTTCCTGTTGATAGAAAAACCAGACTGCAGGCCTAGCAAACTTAAGTCCCTTCTCCAAGTCTAAGAACTTAATGTCCCGGTTGCACCTTGACGGTAATTACCTTCCTGGGTATAGTTTTAGATGCCATTAAAAAGGAAGCCAGGCTACCAGAGGAGAAGGTCTCAAAAATTAAGGAAGCCATCTCCAAATCAGTAGGTTCCAGAGTTTTCACAAAAGTAGAATTACAATCTTTGCTAGGTATGTTAAATTTCACTACCAGAGTCATGCCCCAAGGCAGGGCTTTCACGTCCAGGCTATTGCAGTTACTTCCCTCAGCCCCCGAGCAAGACAGCCCCATATGTTTAGACGCCTAAGCAATAGCCGATTTGGCCATGTGGAACACGTTCCTCGCCAGTTGGAATGGAGTCTCCCCGTTTGTTCTTTATTGGGGTCCCACATCGGCTACGGTTTTTTAGGATGCCGCCTCTTCCGGGGGTTTCAGGGCAATTTGCGGGAATCAGTGGTTTGCAGGTTCTTGGCCCCCAGAAGTCTATTTAGTTAAGGATTCTTTGAAGTCTTCTCCATTACTAGAAGTCTACCCAATCGTTGCGGCTGCACAAGTATGGGGCAGGCAATGGGCCAATTCTTCGGTAGTTTTCGTCACTGACAACCAGGCGGTAGTTAACATCACCAAGGGCTGACAAAGTCACTTTTTATCATGTCTTTTGTCTGCAGGGTGGTCTGGCTTTCCCTGTGCCATAATTTTCATGTATCATGCAGGCACATTCAGGGTACACAAAATCTCGCTGCAGATGGTTTATCGTGTTTTAATTTTCATAATTTTTTCCATGCAATGCCCGAGGCAGAACGAGTGGGATTCTCCCCTCCTGCTTTCCAAACCTTGAGCATCGATTAAAATCTTACATTTCTTCAGCCAAGTCCCTCATGCAAAAGTCTGTCTGTCAACACGGCTAGGAATTATAAAACCGGATGGAACGTTTTTAACCAATTCACACTCCTTCACCCAAGAGAAAATACCGACAATATCACGTACATCAGGGCCGGCTCCAGGTTCATGTGGGCCCTTGGGGGATAAATCCCAGTGGGCCCCCATGAGGCATTTTTTAACATTTACGTGTCCCCCTGTGGCTCCCACACGATATAATGACCCCCAGTGGCCCCTATACAGTATAATGACCACTAGTGGCCCTTCACACAGTATAATGAACCCCCAATTCCCCCCCCCCACTGTATAATGACCCCCAGTGGCCCTGCATTCAGAATAATAACCCCCATTCGCCCCCATTCAGAATAATGACCCCCCAGTAGCCCCCACACTGGGGGAATACTGTATGAAGGGGGCTCTGGGGGTCATTATACTGAATGGAGGGTCATTGGGGATCATTATACTAAATGGGGGACACTGGGGGTCATTATACTATGTAAAGGGCCTTCACAGTATAATGACCCCACAGTGGCCCTCCATTCAGAATAATGACCCCCAGTCGCCCCCACACTGGGGGTTATACTGTATGGAGGGGGCACTCTGGGTCATTATATTGAATGGGGGCTCTGGTGGTCATTATACTAAATGGAGGGTCAATGGGGATCATTATACTAAATGGGGGGCACTGGGAGTCATTATACTGTGTAAGGGGCCCTCACAGTGTAATAAATCCTGCAGAGTCCAGTAAAAAATGCATACGTTAACGTATATTTTTTTTCTACCATGGAACTGTATGGTGAATGGATGCCACTGTACGGCATCAGTCTGAGGCATCTGTTAATGCATACATTTTTGGTATTCATTAAATGGATGGCACAAATAGGATGTGAACCCAGCCCTAGTGTCAGAATAAGCACCAGTACACAGCGGTGCAGCGTGGCGGAGAGGGGAGGCCGCCATGTACAGAGCGCTAACTGGTCCTGGTGGTCAGGGATGAGGAATGTGTTTCCCAAGGATCATTTTCTGCTGGGAAATACAGGGAACGGTATAATACACTAGAATCTATATAATATAAAGATATTAACCCTACCCCCGAATAATAATACAATTAGGGCTTATATCTGACACAGATTGTGGCGCAAAGGTCCTTAGCACCGCAATCTGTATCTTTTCTCGCTCATGCCAGGTCTAAAAAAAGTGGTGTGGGCAGGGAAGGGATACAGTTATGGCCATGTGTAGTATACGGGAGTTGTAATACCCGTTACTACCAAAGGTCACTTGGTGTGCTGTCGTCCCTCCTAATTATGGGAAGTTGCTTTATGTCAGTTTTATATAATGTAATGTAATGTGTGTATTTTCCTGTCGCTGAAACTTGCACTTACGGGCCTGCTAGGGGTGTCATTCCTACTTCTAGTCCATAGAGGGAGCTAGGGAGCCCTAGTTTATATAAGGCCAGACCAGGAAGTGCAGGGGAGACGGAGTCTAGTGTCTGTAATCTACAGATGGAGATTAGATAATGTCTGAGACAAGTCCAGGCCTGAAGCCTGCTGTTCAGGAGAAGATTCCCTCCTGAATTCCTACATGCTGAAGCAGGAATACCTTAGCCTGAGGAACCATTCAGAAGCTAGGAGAGACTGAGGCAAATATCAGAGGAGCCAGAGGTATTGAGGAAACAGAGGAGGTACTTATGAAAGCCATAATCAAGGATATAAAGCCAGTATTAGGTTAATGGGCCTTGGTGAAGAATTGCTATATTCCAGGATCAGACAGAATTAGAGTGCTAGCTCCTGTGCTGCGAATCCTGTGTTTTACACTCTGTAATTACCCTGCTGTACTGAATTGCCTGCATCGACCGAATTGCAAAATCGACTGTATGCTGAGGAACTGCGTTTCCAATATTGTCTCTGCCTGCAACCTACTAAAGTTGAAGTTCTGTTTAACACCGCGTTTCCTCAAATTATTTCCTGCATCCGCAAACGGCGTGCCACCGTTTACTTGGCACTGGCGTCACGAACTATTCCTACCTATACCTGCCCTTGCAGAGAGTCAGCTGTACCAGGTTAGTGTATATTGCACTACTACACCCAGAAACACCTACTACGCACAACTTGAGTACACTGCACCTTCTCTTTTGGCGTCACGAACAGGATACGCACGCTTTCTAGTGCAAGAAGCGTGAACTTTGTGCCTTATACAAGTGCCCTGTGACCAAAGTGACAATTTTCCTGTTTAATGAAAGTGGACTTTGTGGACTGAAAATAGTACCCAAAGTGTTCCAAAAACCTCTAAAAAGCGCTGTGCAGGGTTGCGCTACCCAGAGGAAGAAAATCGCCGCATTGGATTGTGGTTTTGTGGACTTTAAACATTCCTGCTTGCTGTCAGTGAACAGACAGCGTTTGTACCTAAAGATGGCCGCTGAGCTGGCTGAATTTACTGCTGCGTCACCTTCATCCCGAAAAGGCGGGAAAAATTGGCGCCTTTCTGAGGAAAAGGCGGGAAGAAGGTCAAGGGCAGGCGCCACGGCTTATCTGGACATTTGCATGTCTGCCAGCATGGACACCGCCTTCCCTATATTGAGATACCTGGGGGGCGGCTCCCCAGTGCAATGGGAGGAGCTGGCTACTCTAATTGACGCGACCCTATCGCTCTCCTCAGTAGGATCGAGCATGTTGGATTGTGAGCAGAGTGTTGCTGCAGCGTCCGCACCTATGATTGGAAAAATGACCGACACCGGTGTAGAGCCAGAGGAGGCTCCACCGGCCTACGCTCCGGGACCGGAGCAACCTGCCTGCCGCACCAGGGAGAAAGAACCCGAGCCCTACTATGGCTCATGGAGGGACTTTTTTCAGCCATCGTTTAAATGGTCGTCCCTGATGGCGGAGATTCGGGAGGCCGCTATCAAGCGGAATACCAAGACAAAGATCGTGTATGAGGAGCTAACCAAGACCATACATGAAAGACACACGCACACCCAACCCCGCCTGGAAAGGAGAAAGGGAGTGGTGCTGTCGTTTGACAAATCCCGTGGCTACGGGTTTATTCAGGACTATCTTACTGGCAGAGACCTCTATGTCAATCGAAGGTCTGTCAAGAGAGACTACCTCCCTTCGTACCAGCACAGCCTCCGCGAGGGAGAGGAAGTGGAGTACACCCCTGCCGAGGGCCTGCGAGGCCCCTATGCGACTGCTGTGACCCGTCCGAAGCGAGGACCTGAGGATTGGGAGGCAGAAGAAGAAGACCACTCTGGCTGCGAGCGAGAACCGGAACGCTCTCCAGAGCCGGCCCATCACGCCTTTCAGGAGCGGAGCTCCTTCATCGGGCCGAACGTCTTCTGGCAGCCAACCGTGTTGGAGAAATGGGTGAGTCCCTACCCTTCCCCCGAGCTGCCACGTCGGGAGAAGACACTATCTGAGCTGGAGCAGCAAAGAGGATTGAGTGCTACCTTCCAGAACATCCGGATGGGACGGAGACCTGAGGCAAGTCCAGAACCTGAAGAGGCCGAGTCTGCATCAGCGGTGACTGTACCTGCGCCGGCGGCGCCAGCAGAGAACAGCGACTCCGACACCGAGAGTATTGGTGAGCAGATCGTCCGGCTGGAGGAGAAGTTGCGGGAGTTGCGTAAGACCTACACCGCCAGGATCCAGACGCCGCCGAAGAAGGATGAGGTAAGGGTGCCTGTCACCACCCGCCGACCGCCTTCTGTTGTCACCGCTCCATCAGTGCCCCAGACCGGACCCGCGATTGCTGTGAATTGCTGCACCCAGAGCACCGGACCGCTTGCTGCGGCGGTACCAAGTATGTCACACCCTGCAGTGATTATGCCAGGGCCGGCACGGCCCACCAGAGGGTTCACCCCTAGGCCTATGGGGCCAATACCTATTAGGGGCCCCTTTACCCTGCAGCTACCCCCTGATACAGTCATGTGGGCCCATCCTCCTGTAGAGGAATACTACAGAAGATACCTCCCTGCAGAGCCAAGTAGCTACAATATGCCACTGTAGTCAGCCTGCTAGGCCCTTGATTCATTTCTTCAGAAGGTGATGTTAACCCTTCCAGGACAGGAGTCCTATGTTGCTGGCCCTTTGTTGCAGCTGCCAATTTGTCCACGGCCCAGTGGTAGGTGTTGACCACTGAAATCAGAAAGTCAGCAAGGCCACGTTTGTTTCCAGGACCTCCTGCCTGCTTTTGTTACCCCACACCAAGTTGTGCCTGTTCCTTTGTTGCACCTTTTACCCTTCACCCCCTTTTCAGGTTGATCAGGGGCATTACAGCACTTGTCTTTGCTGTCCATTTTATTGTGCAACCTGATACTAAGGAACCGTGCCCGGAGACAGACTCAAAAGATACCTGAGCCTCTGAGATTCTTACTCTTTTAAAAGTATTGTGCCCAGAGATGGACTCCACCGCACGAGAGCCTCTGTGATTTAATAAGAAATAACCTGGGTACGGACTCATGTTTGTTCTTTGAGCCTCCAAGAACTTTTATACTGTTTTATCCATTTTGCTGTTCTATAATGGACTTATTCATTGTCATGGACTATCCTGGTTATAATGTTACGCTGTGCCAGGTCAGCGCCCCCGTTCCATTCACTATCCTGAGAGAAGAGAACGACGCCCCTTGTCACTACCCTTCACCTTTGCCAATTGGACCTGATGTAAATGTAAATGCAGATGAATTACATGTATGAATGCCTGCATGTCTCTATTTTCTATTTCAGGTAGAGATTCCAGTTGGGCGACCCATGATGGAGTACGAGGTCGTACTCAGCTTAAAGCAGTGGGGTATGTAGTATACGGGAGTTGTAATACCCGTTACTACCAAAGGTCACTTGGTGTGCTGTCGTCCCTCCTAATTATGGGAAGTTGCTTTATGTCAGTTTTATATAATGTAATGTAATGTGTGTATTTTCCTGTCGCTGAAACTTGCACTTACGGGCCTGCTAGGGGTGTCATTCCTACTTCTAGTCCATAGAGGGAGCTAGGGAGCCCTAGTTTATATAAGGCCAGACCAGGAAGTGCAGGGGAGACGGAGTCTAGTGTCTGTAATCTACAGATGGAGATTAGATAATGTCTGAGACAAGTCCAGGCCTGAAGCCTGCTGTTCAGGAGAAGATTCCCTCCTGAATTCCTACATGCTGAAGCAGGAATACCTTAGCCTGAGGAACCATTCAGAAGCTAGGAGAGACTGAGGCAAATATCAGAGGAGCCAGAGGTATTGAGGAAACAGAGGAGGTACTTATGAAAGCCATAATCAAGGATATAAAGCCAGTATTAGGTTAATGGGCCTTGGTGAAGAATTGCTATATTCCAGGATCAGACAGAATTAGAGTGCTAGCTCCTGTGCTGCGAATCCTGTGTTTTACACTCTGTAATTACCCTGCTGTACTGAATTGCCTGCATCGACCGAATTGCAAAATCGACTGTATGCTGAGGAACTGCGTTTCCAATATTGTCTCTGCCTGCAACCTACTAAAGTTGAAGTTCTGTTTAACACCGCGTTTCCTCAAATTATTTCCTGCATCCGCAAACGGCGTGCCACCGTTTACTTGGCACTGGCGTCACGAACTATTCCTACCTATACCTGCCCTTGCAGAGAGTCAGCTGTACCAGGTTAGTGTATATTGCACTACTACACCCAGAAACACCTACTACGCACAACTTGAGTACACTGCACATGCAGTTATTGGATACCACCACCATATAGTGATAACACCACCATACAATGATAAAACCACCATACATTGACCGGATAAAAGGGTATAAGAGGGCACAGTACAGGGAATGACTATGGGCACTGTACAGAGTGTGGTAAGAGGGCACAATGCAGGGTATAAAGGGGCACAGTACGGGGTGGGGGGCACAGTCACATGACCCTGTGACGTTAGAAGGTCCTTATGGTGAATGCGGTTCAGATGCCACCATAATGAGAGGCAGAGGAGTGAGAAAGGGGCCCTGGATGGACAGGAGGGGTGGACACAGCAAATAGGTGGAAGGGGCTCTGAGGGGGATTCATATAAGTAGTGGCAGGAGGTCTGTGCAGGGCGGCAATAGGAGATAGGAGGGTGGGACAGGAGCTCTGGATACATGAGGGACGAAAGGAGACAGCAGGGGCTCCATGAGGATGAGATAGGACAGGATATGGGGGGGGGGGCAGGTGTCATGGAGACAAACAGCTTAATGAAACAGTAAAACCACTAAATAGAATGAAGCAGCAGATCGAAGATTCCCCCTTCCTTCTGTCCCACAGAGAAGAGACAGTCACAGTGCAGACTTACTCACAGACTGTCTTCACACTTCTCTTCTCCAGCCCTGCGGTCTCTCTCCTCAGGCAGCATGTCCTGTGTAGAGGGGGCGTGTTCTGAGTCTCAGCCTCATGTTACTCAGAGGGCCCACCAGAGGGGTACTGCGTAAGTGAAATGACAGCAGTGAGAGCTTCCATTTGTATTGATGGAAGTGCTCATAGTAGCTCAGTGGGCCCCCCCAGGAGCATTGGGCACCGGCACTTGCCGGGGGATGCCGGCCCTGATGTACATCATGGCTTTTATGGCTTACTGCCACACCGACCTCAAACTTTCCTACAACACGATTAAATTGTATCTAGCCAGGGTCCAGCATTTTCTCATGGTGGAAGATCCAGACAGCCGGTCGTTTTCATGTCCCGGGCTATAAGAGACACCCTTAGGGGTATACAGAACAGTCACAAATAAACAGCCAGTATCAGGAGAGCTTTTCAGGAAATTATCCATCTCCCTAGATGGCAATCCTTTTGGGCTCCTTTCCAGCACAGTCGTTAAAGCGGCCATGTATCTCGGTTTTAATGGGTTTTTGAGGCCAGGGGAATTCACCAGCGCTTCTGCCAAAGCCAAAGGTTTAACTAGGGGTCATCTAGTCTGGTGTAACGACCATTTTATACTGCATATTTTCTTCCAAAACATCCCAAGTCAGGCCGCCGGTAGAAATTAAGTACTTCCAGACTTCCAACGAATGGTGCCCCGTCCGAGTTTTCCAGAAATTGTTGACGGTTTTGGGCGACTCTGCCCCGGACAGCCCATTGCTTCCACTCAAGGTCAGGTCCATCACCTCATCCCAGTTCATCTCACACATCTGCATGCTTGCGGCCGGTTTAGGTCACGACCCCAAAACCATTTCATGGCATTCTTTCCGCATCGGGGCCGCATCCGCGGCATCTAAGCACAATGTCCCAAGCCACATTATTCGAAAAATGGGTCGCTGACATTCTTCGTGTTATGCTCTGTACATTCCGAATCCTCACGCGGAAATATCCGAAGCTTTCCGTAGTTTGGTTTTATGACTTGCTTGCACTTGTTAATAAAATTCTTTCCCTACCCTACATGGCTTGCTTTCTGCCCCCTTATAGGCCTACCCTCCTTCATGGCTATGGGCACTCCACCAGCCATCCAGTTCAGGTCAATAAATCAATAGTCAGGACAGGTTAGTCCCTGCCAATTGTTACAGTCCAGGTTCCTCCTCCTCCGTAGCCTTGACCTCAAATCGATTATAAAAAAAAATCTGAAATGTTTCTGCCGGGATTTAAACTCCCTACCTTGTACATTAGAGGCAAGGAGGATAACCACTACACTATACAGCTAAATGTTAACCTGCACAGAAATATAAAATAAGTATTCTGCTGAATAGGAATTTTCACGACATCAGAAACTACTATGAGGTGTTTCTGACACAGTTTAGCATTCAGCTTCATAGCTCAGTGGATAAGGCCTCTAATGAACAAGGGGTTGGGAGTTCAAATCCCAGCAAAAACCCGGTTTCAGGCAGTCAAGCCTCCACCTCCTCAGCTGAAGGGAGCAGTCTGTCCTTCCCATCATCTGCTGGGTCTGAGGTTCCTGCTCCTCCTCGTCACTCATTCTGTCAGCAATCGATCACCGAAGTGATTGCTAAGAGACAAAATTATGTGTGCACTCATCCAATGGTGCAGAAGCTGAATGTGCTCTTGTCCAATTTGCTGGTCCCTCCCTTTCCAAGTGGTGGATTATGCACTGTTTCAGAGAACTGATGGCTTGTGCTGAGCCGAGGTAGAGAGTTCCAAGCCATCATTTCTTTGCCAAAAAGCATCAGCCCTGCACAAATATGTAGCACAGAAAGTGGGCCAGTCCTTGAGCCTGTCGGTGTCTTCCAAAGTGCATGGCAGCGCCGACATGTGAAGCTACAACTATGGTCAGGGACAATACATGTCCCACTGGCTGAATGTGGTTCCTGCACAGCCACACCAGCAACTTGGCCAGGTCACGCCGCTTCCGCCTACACGTCATGCCTTTGCTCCTGCGACAATGTCCGCCTCTGACTCCTCATCCTCCACCATGTCCTCAGCCTCCACTGCAGGGACAATTCACAGTGCCCCTCCAGCATACCAGATGGGCACGGCAGGGTCATGCTGTTCTGCACCTTGTTTGCCTGGGTGAACGGAGTCACACAGCGGAGGAACTGCTCCATGTCCTTCATCAAGAAATCGAATCCTGGCTTTCTCCACGACACTCAAAATCGGAACCATGGTGGCTGACAACGGGAAGAACATGTTGTTGGAGCTGCATCAAAGAGGGCTGAGCCATGCGCCCTGCATGGCACACGTGTTCAATCTGGTTGTCAAGCGGTTCCTGAAGTCTTCCACCCATCTGCAAGACATCCTAAAAATTGCCAGGAAACTTTGCATGCACTTCAGCCACTCGTACACCACAAAGCACACCCTTCTTGAGCTGCAGCAGCAGAACGGAATCCCCCAACATAGGCTGATATGCAATGTTTCCACCCATTGGAATTCCACCCTCCATATGTTGGACCGACTATATGAACAGAAAGACCATAAAGGATTTCTTGATGATCCAAGCGGACAGGAGTACCCCTGTGTAACTTTGATGTCTGCCAGTGGCAGCTCATGCGTGACACCTGCTGTTTGCTCAGGCCCTTTGAGGAGGCAAAGTTATTTGTCAGTCACCAGGACAGGAGAGGAGGAGCAGGGTCAGCCAAAGAAGCTAAAGCGCGATGAGGAAGATGAGCCAGAGGACCCAGACACACCGTGGCAGTATGAAGTGGAGATGGAGGCAGGGAGTTCCTCCGAATCACTTGCACAAATAGCCCCATGCATGATCACTTGCTTGCATAGTGACAGCTGAATTGTCACCATTTGACAGAGGGATGACTTTTGGCTCTCCACCTTGCCTTGTTGGACCCTCACTACCGGTCCAAAATGGGGGACTTTTTTTACACCTGCTGAGAGGAGGACAAATTGAACTCCTATAGAGACATCCTATGTAGTCAGTTGGCCACTGCCTATCTGAGCCATGGTCAATCTTCTCACAGGTATGAAAGGGGGGGCCTCTGCGCTCACGTTCCTCTGCCATGGCTGCCGTGGCAGGGGGGGGTAGGAGCAGTTCCAGCTCTATCAGCAGCAACTTGAGTCGAAAGCTGCTAACCAGCAACTCTATTCACCTGCATAGTGAAAAAACGACTCACCAGCAGCAGCAGCTAGACCTGGAGCAGGACCTGACTCGGACAGTAATCTGCCACCCCAAGTTAAAGATCCGCTGGACTACTGGGCAGCCAAACTGAAATTGTGGCCGCAACTGGCAGAGTTTGCCCTGGAAAAGCTGTCCTGCCCAGCCAGTAGTGTGGCATCAAAGCGGGTATTTAGTCTGACAGGATTTCCACCCAACAATGCCTGATGCATCAGACTAGATCATCCATGGTGCCGCACCAACACTTTGACAAAAGAGAATGGTTTCGTCTCGTTGTCTGCCTCAGTTACTATTCTGATGCTGCCACCCGCCTTATGCCACACATCTGATGCCAAGTGCTCCTTCTTTCACCCACCATCTTCAGCTGGTACTCGTATTGCCACCCACCTCCCCACTCTGTCACCAGGTCACTCTGGTCTCCTGATGCTGCTGCTACCTCCACACTGTCATCTTACCACTCTGTGGTCTCCTGATGCTGCCGTCACCTCCACACTGTCATTGGGCCACTCTGTGGTCTCTACATGCTGTTCCCACCCTCCCCACTTCATGACTGGGCCACTATTTTGCCTTTCACCCTGGCTGACATCATTTATTTGACCCTTCTTCTGGTCTGTCAGAAGGAAAGAAAAATGAGAAGCACAGCGGATCCTGTATGTGTAGCAGCTGTAAGGCCTGTATGGTCCCATCAGAATTGGCTTGCTATTTGGTAGCCAAAAGCAGGAGTGGGTACAAAACACAGAAGACATGCAAATATTCCATTCACATGACATCTGTTTTGGATCCACTGCTGTTTTTTTGGGCATTAGCAATACTGATGGATTAGTGACCAAATGCTGACCGAGTAAAGGCAGATGCTCCGTGGACAGGATCTGTTTTTTGAGGGTTATTGTTCTGATGGATCAGAGGAAGGGCAAAATAATCAGTGACGTCAACACAAGCTTACTGCTAACACTCTCTCTAGTTCACACTTGAGTTATTTTGTCAGTTTTGGCCCTGTGATTGCCCAAATAAGTGAAGTGTGCAGTGATTCTAAGAGCGACCCCTGTCATCTGCATGTCATACTGACTCACAGTATATTTCACTACCACAGCAGACTCCCTATGCATGTTACTGCAAGGAACAGTGTTCTATACCACTATAAAGGCTCTCTGCAGCCAGGAAATAGCCGTTATTTAACCCGAATCACCGCAAAAATTCGGATCAAACCAAATTTTTGGAAAAATTATGCGAACCGGACAAATTTTTAAAATTTGCTTATCTCTACCCAATATGTTGTGCCCAGCATATGCCATTGTGAAAATTCAGCCCTCTTGTTATTACGCTGTGCTTCCTGGTTTTAGAAACACCCAACATGTGGCCCTAATCTTTTGAGTGTACATACTACAGGGCTCAGGAGCATCATGCACACTTGAGGCCTAATGTTGTGATTTAAGCACCTTGTGCTGATGACTGTAGAGGTTCTGGGGTGAAATAATAAATGGAACCCCAGAGAAGTCACCCCATTTTGGAAACTCCACCTTTCAAAAGCATTAAGAAATGGAGTCAACATTTTTTACACCATAGCTAATCTGCCAGCATTGCATTTTTCACTGATATTGGTGGCTACAGCATGTGCCTGGCCCCTGCCTCTGATGGTGCAGACAGTTCCTGTGCCCATCCAATCAGAGTGCCGTATTTATACTGCACTCCAGCATAAGCCCCATGACTTGGTAACTATCAGGTTAATAACTTTATTGGTGAGGCAGGGTGACCATATTGGTGTGTGGGTACTCCACCATTAACTTGCATGTTCAGCTGAGCATGATTGTTATTTCTAAAAGGAGCAGGGAATTAGCATGTCTGCCAATGGATTATCTCATGCAAAAACAAAGGGTCAGAGATGTTGCAATCCAGCATGCCTGATCCTTCTTTCTCCAATGTTGTTATAACCTACAGTTTTAGAGGCGCTATGTACAAGCAAGGTTACCCACTAAGTGGCAAAATGTCACTTAAAGGGTTTATTTTAAGCGCCTGAGGCTGCCTCACTGTGCAGGCGCAACCAATATACATTGTGGATTGTATCCAGGCTAGGATCACGTGCTGAATGTACGGCAACTGATCCAGGAAGTACCTGCAATGCAATTGCACAGGGGAGCGCAGTGCTGGCTAGGTAGGAATATTTTCCCCATTATCACTGTCAAAGTGCTTAGTCACATGAAGGGGGGGTGGGGGCATTAAAAAATAATTTAAAAAATGCAGATAAACTGTTTAAGAGTACAACTACACTAAGGCTAGTGAATTGCTGCAGCTATCTACATGACCATTATTTATCATCATCAACTAGAGACAGGAAGCAGTGGGGACGTCTTAGTGAATAAATGGAACTTTATGTATAATTCGATTTCACTTGTTCTATATGAAATCAAAGGTTGATAAACACTTTCTGCATAGTAACCCTCACCATTTATATGCAGTCTGCTCCTTCTAACAGAAATAAATTTAGATCTAAGTTGACTGACTCCAATATTTATAGAACTTAAGAGCCTTTCACATGGGCAGCCAATGAGGGCACCCCGTATAATGGTGAAACCTGATGAATGGGGAAACACTCGTTTATCAGATGAAAGCATCTCTGATGTGGCACACAAAATCACTATTTCTTGGCAACATATTGTCCTGTGTGAACAGCAATCTGCTGCCCAGGAAAAGTGTGTCTGAACTAGTGTTGACGGCGAATATTCGAATCACAAATTTTTATCGTGAATATCGGCACTTAGAGAATTTGCAAAGATCTAGAATATAGTGCTATATCTTCTTAATCGCGAAGTCTAGATTTTTTTCCATCAGTTCCCTCCTGCTTCTTGCTTGTGGGCCAATGAGAAGGCTGCAATATCTTTGTCTGAGCTTAGCAACATCCCTAGCAACCAATAGGAAAGTTGCCTACCCCTCACTATATAAGAACCTCCCCAGCAGCCATTTTCTGCTGCTTTTTGCGAGAGAGAGAGAGAGAGAGATGTCATTGCTGTGCCCTGCTGAGTCATCTGGATCCTTATTTAATTACATTAGATAGTTAGCTCATATATATAATACAGATAGTGGAAGATAGTCAGTGTAGGGTAGATAGTTATATAGTATAGCTGATAGGAATTGCTGTGCTATTATAGGGATTAATGTCTAGCAGCTTGAAAAATGTAGCAAAAGTGAGCCACACCTGTATTGCACGTGCGCAATACGCGCATATTACATTACAGATATTCGCAATTAAGAAAATAATGACTGGAGATCATGAATTCTAGAATTTAAGACCAAAACTTCGCGAAATATCACAAAAGTTTATATTGCCCATGTTGCGCATCACTACTGTGAACAAGCTATTGCTGTACTAGTGACATCTTGTTCCCATACATTGGGGATGATTGCTCCATGTAAATGCAGCACTCACCTCCCCTCAAGATTAGGCAATTATGGGGAATGAATGGCTTATGTAAAGTGGCCTTTGCAGGGACCACAAAATTCACTGTTAAACCCAGTACAATGCCTTGTAAGCAGTGGTGTACCACCCATATAGGCAGACCACGCCATTGCTATGGGGCCCGGAGCGCAGGGGGGCCCCGGAGCACACTGAAGGCCCCGCCCCCTCCATTTATATTTTAGCCAGTACTGTAGTACACACTGTGGCGCAGGCGCATCAGGCCCACGGCACTTGCCTTTGATCGGCGGCACCCCCGGCACCCCCCCCCCCGTCTTGTATTCACCAGCCTCACTAGTCACTTCAGGAACTTGATTCTCCTGGCCAGGCCGCGGGTGTGTTCTAGACTTCACACTGGCCAATCAGCGCAAGTCAGCTGCACAAAGAGGCAGCTGCTGATTGGCCAGTGTTTGCAGCAGGAGCGATGCAATACATACCCATACAGAGCGTGACTGGAGTGAGAGAAGTAGGCTGTGCACCTGACCGGACACGGAGTCCCGGACGGTGGTCTATTTGGTTGGTGCCTGTGGTTTGTTGTGTATGGGAAGCGAAGGGATAGATTAATGCAGCATTGCTTGCCAGGCAGCAAGAGAACTCATAGGGAGGGGTGACTCAGAGGACAGTCTGCTTTCCTCCTACTCTGTCCTGTATGAGCCTCCCCCCCCCTGAATCCTCTATGAGCCCCCCTAATGTCCCCATTACCCCAAAATGCCCAGGGGGGGGGGGGATAGGAGACAAGCACACTGTTCGCTGGTAGCAAAGGGGTTAAGATGTGGGGGATGGCCTACGTCTGGAAGGAGGAGTGATGTGTATGCGGGCTCCTGCCCTGCACTCACTCAGCTGTGCTCACATACATATTGCGCCCTGTGTCCACTGTCCTGTGCCCACTCTGCTAAAACCTGACATAGCCCATCTATGCACGGCTTTACCAAAGCAGACAGGCAGGAGCAGTGATGTGTGATGTAATCATATTTATTGTATGTATGTATGTCTGTCCCTGTGTCTGTTTGTGTCACCATCACTATGCCCACAGTGTTCCTATGTCTTGACGCAGCTGCATCAGGACGTTCTGTGCGGGGCAAGAGAAAGATGAAGGAAGAGGAGGCAGCACCGCCAGCATGGAGTCCGTGGGAGAGGCACAGGGAGGCACACTAAGGACACAGGTAACACTACCACATTATCAGCACTAGTGTTATCTGTGGTTTTACATAGGACTGCAGGTAACACTACTACATTTTTCGGTAATCAGAGAGCCATCACTGTGTTATCTGTATTCAGAGAGCTATCACTGTGTTATTTGTGGTGTTACTTAGGACTACAGGTGACATCTACTACATTATCTGTACTCAGAGAGTTATCACTGTGTTATTTGTAATGTTACATAGGACTGCAGATAAAAGTTTTATGGAATATCCACAGGAGTCCCATAGATTCAGATACCACAGGGTTTTGTTCCTACGGCATTCCCTTTGCCACAAAACTGTCCTGTGCCCTTCATTCTCTGGGTCAGTACGAATACGTACGAATGTATGTATACATTTCTTTATTGGCAAATGGGGGTGGAGCCAGGACAGGAAGTGGGTGGGCGGGGTTAGGGGGCCCAATTCAGATTCTTGCTATGGGGCCCAGTGATTTCTATGTACGCCCCTGCTTGTAGGGCCACCTCAGCTCAATGTAATGATACCTTTCAAATTAGCGATCTACTGCTTCATTCTGGAGAAAGTACTTTTAATTCATATAGAAGTGTCCAGCTAAGTGTAGCCAGGAGGGATGGGGGTCCAAACTCCTCTGTGCTCCCTTGCCAGCCCTTCGTTCTTCTTCCAGATTAACAGGGCCAGGTGAAATGACTGTAGGAACCTGGCTCTATCAAGAAAGAGAATCAGAAGCTGGCAGAAGATGCATGGGGTGCACAGATGGTCATTTTCAAATGGATTGTATGTTTTTTTTTTTTCAGAATGAAGTAATGGTTCGCTTAGTGAAAGGTAGCATTACATTCAGCTAAGCTAGCCCTACAAGTAATTTTTCTTGGTTTAACAGTAAATTTCCTGGTGACAGACAACCTTTAAGATGTGACCCTAAAGGGTCCATTCACATGACCGTACGTGTTTTGTGGTTTGCGGAATGCACACAACCAGCCCTATGACAGAAATGCCTATTCTTTTCTGGCAAGAATAGGGCATGCTCTATCTTTTTTGCAGGGCTGCGGGACCCATAAATAAGTTTTTATGAATGGACCCTAATCCTGAGAGATCCGAGGTCACTAACCTGTAAAGAGCTAATAGCTGCTAGCTTTATTAAATGATTTTAACTGCTTCACTGTGAAATTACTAGATGACAACAGGGAACATTTATTAACATGAGTAGAAAGGAAAATTGGTCGTCATGAGCAACTGCTCCAATCAATTTACAGCTTGCACATAAAAAGCCATTGGTAAATGAGAGCTGAAAGCTGATTGGCTGGCTGTAGATCTATTGTTGAATCCTTGGTAATTTTTCCATAGACGATTTATGAACAAGAGCATCATTAGTAGAGTTGAGCGAACACCTGGATGTTCGGGTTCGAGAAGTTCGGCCGAACTTCACGGAAATGTTCGGGTTCGGGATCCGAACCCGAACCCCATTGAAGTCAATGGGGACCCGAACTTTTGGGCACTAAAAAGGCTGTAAAACAGCCCAGGAAAGAGCTAGAGGGCTGCAAAAGGCAGCAACATGTAGGTAAATCCCCTGCAAACAAATGTGGATAGGAAAATGAATTAAAATAAAAATAAAAAAAATAAAAATGACCCAATATCAATTGGACAGAGGTCCCATAGCAGAGAATCTGGCTTCACGTCAGCAGAGAATCAGTCTCTTCATGCCATAGCAAAGAATCTGGCTTCATGTCAGCACAGAATCAGTCTCTTCATGCCATAGCAGAGAATCTGGCTTCATGTCAGCACAGAATCAGTCTTCATGTCATAGCAGAGAATCAGGCTTCACGTCACCCACCACTGGAACAGGCCACTGTCACACATTTAGGCCCCGGCACCCAGACAGAGGAGAGAGGTCCTGTAACAGAGAATCTGGCCTTATGTCAGCACAGAATCTGTCTTCATGTCATAGCAGAGAATCAGGCATCACGTCACCCACCACTGGAACAGGCCACTGTCACACATTTAGGCCCAGGCACCCAGGCAGAGGAGAGAGGTCCCGTAACAGAGAATCTGGCCTTATGTCAGCGCAGAATCAGTCTTCATGTCATAGCAGAGAATCAGGCTTCACGTCACCCACCACTGGAACAGGCCACTGTCACACATTTAGGCCCCGGCACCCAGACAGAGGAGAGCGGTCCCGTAACAGCGAATCTGGCCTTATGTCAGCGCAGAATCTGTATTCATGTCGTAGCAGAGAATCAGGCTTCACGTCACCCACCACTGGAACAGGCCACTGTCACATATTTAGGTCCAGGCACCCAGGCAGAGGAGAGAGGTCGCGTAACAGAGAATCTGGCTTCATGTCAGCATAGAATAAGTCTTCATGTCATAGCAGAGAATCAGGCTTCACGTCACCCACCACTGGAACAGGCCACTGTCACACATTTAGGCCCCGGCACCCAGACAGAGGAGAGGTTCATTCAACTTTGGGTTGCCCCGCAATATAATGGTAAAATGAAATTAAAAATAGTATTGAATGAGGAAGTGCCCTGGAGTAGAATAATATATTGTTAAGGGGAGGTAGTTAATATCTAATCTGCACAAGGGATGGACATGTCCTGTGGGATCCATGCCTGGTTCATTTTTGAGAACGTCAGCTTGTCCACATTGGCTGTAGACAGGCGGCTGCGTTTGTCTGTAATGACGCCCCCTGCCGTGCTGAATACACGTTCAGACAAAACGCTGGCCGCCGGGCAGGCCAGCACCTCCAAGGCATAAAAGGCTAGCTCTGGCCACGTGGACAATTTGGAGACCCAGAAGTTGAATGGGGCCGAACCATCAGTCAGTACGTGGAGGGGTGTGCACAGGTACTGTTCCACCATGTTAGTGAAATGTTGCCTCCTGCTAACACGTTCCGTATCAGGTGGTGGTGCACTTAGCTGTGGCGTGTTGACAAAACTTTTCCACATCTCTGCCATGCTAACCCTGCCCTCAGAGGAGCTGGGCGTGACACAGCTGCGTTGGCGACCTCTTGCTCCTCCTCTGCCTTCGCCTTGGGCTTCCACTGGTTCCCCTATGACATTTGGGAATGCTCTCAGTAGCGCGTCTACCAATGTGCGCTTGTACTCACGCATCTTCCTATCACGCTCCAGTGTAGGAAGTAAGGTGGGCACATTGTCTTTGTACCAGGGATCCAGCAGGGTGGCAACCCAGTAGTCCGCACACGTTAAAATGTGGGCAACTCTGCTGTCGTTGCGCAGGCACTGCAGCATGTAGTCGCTCATGTGTGCCAGGCTGCCCAGAGGTAAGGACAAGTTGTCCTCTGTGGGAGGCGTATCGTCATCGTCCTGTGTTTCCCCCCAGGCACGCACCAGTGATGGGCCCGAAGCTGCTTTGGGTGCCACCCCGCTGTGAACATGCTTCATCCTCATCCTCTTCCACCTCCTCCTCATCCTCGTCCTCCTCGTCCTCCAGTAGTGGGCCCTGTCTGGCCACATTTGTACCTGGCCTCTGGTGTAGCAAAAAACCTCTTTCTGAGTCACTTCGAAGAGACTGGCCTGAAAGTGCTAAAAATGACCCCTCTTCCTCCTCTTCCTCCTGGGCCACCTTCTCTTCCATCATCGCCCTAAGTGTTTTCTCAAGGAGATATAGAAGTGGTATTGTAACGCTGATAACGGCGTCATCGCCACTGGCCATGTTGGTGGAGTACTCGAAACAGCGCAACAGGGCACACAGGTCGCGCATGGAGGCCCAGTCATTGGTGGTGAAGTGTGTCTGATCCACAGTGCGACTGACCCGTGAGTGCTGCAGCTGAAACTCCACTATGGCCTGCTGCTGCTCGCACAGTCTGTCCAGCATATGCAAGGTGGAGTTCCACCTGGTGGGTACGTCGCATATGAGGCGGTGAGCGGGAAGGCCGAAGTTACGCTGTAGCGCAGACAGGCGAGCAGCGGCAGGGTGTGAACGCCGGAAGCGTGAACAGACGGCCCGCACTTTATGCAGCAGCTCTGACATGTCGGGGTAGTTGCGAATGAACTTCTGCACCACCAAATTCAGCACATGCGCCAGGCACGGGATGTGCGTCAAACCGGCTAGTCCCAGAGCTGCAACGAGATTTCGCCCATTATCGCACACCACCAGGCCGGGCTTGAGGCTCACCGGCAGCAACCACTCGTCGGTCTGTTGTTCTATACCCCGCCACAACTCCTGTGCGGTGTGGGGCCTGTCCCCCAAACATATGAGTTTCAGAATGGCCTGCTGACGTTTACCCCATGCTGTGCTGAAGTTGGTGGTGAAGGTGTGTGGCTGACTGGATGAGCAGGTGGAAGAAGAGGAGGAGGAAGCTGAGTAGGAGAAGGAGGAGACAGGAGGCAAAGAATGTTGCCCTGCGATCCTTGGCGGCGGAAGGACGTGCGCCATACAGCTCTCCGCCTGGGGCCCAGCCGCCACTACATTTACCCAGTGTGCAGTTAGGGAGATATAGCGTCCCTGGCCGTGCTTACTGGTCCACGTATCTGTGGTTAGGTGGACCTTGCCACAGATGGCGTTGCGCAGTGCACACTTGATTTTATCGGACACTTGTTTGTGCAGGGAAAGCACGGCTCTCTTGGAGAAGTAGTGGCGGCTGGGAACAACATACTGTGGGACAGCAAGTGACATGAGCTGTTTGAAGCTGTGTGTGTCCACCAGCCTAAATGACAGCATTTCATAGGCCAGTAGTTTAGAAATGCTGGCATTCAGGGCCAGGGATCGAGGGTGGCTAGGTGGGAATTTACGCTTTCTCTCAAATGTTTGTGAGATGGAGAGCTGAACGCTGCCGTGTGACATGGTTGAGATGCTTGGTGACGCAGGTGGTGGTGTTGGTGGTACATCCCATGTTTGCTGGGCGGCAGGTGCCAACGTTCCTCCAGAGGCAGAGGAAGAGGCCGAGGCGGCGGCAGCAGCAGCAGAAGAGGCCGAGGCGGCGGCAGCAGCAGAAGAGGCCGAGGCGGCAGCAGCAGAAGAGGTAGCAGGGGGAGCCTGAGTGACTTCCTTGTTTTTAAGGTGTTTACTCCACTGCAGTTCATGCTTTGCATGCAGGTGCCTGGTCATGCAGGTTGTGCTAAGGTTCAGAACGTTAATGCCTCGCTTCAGGCTCTGATGGCACAGCGTGCAAACCACTCGGGTCTTGTCGTCAGTACATTGTTTGAAGAAGTGCCATGCCAGGGAACTCCATGAAGCTGCCTTTGGGGTGCTCGGTCCGAGATGGCGGCGGTCAGTAGCAGGCGGAGTCTCTTGTCGGCGGGTGTTCTGATTTTGCCCACTGCTCCCTCTTTTGCTACGCTGTTGGCTCGGTCTCACCACTGCCTCTTCCTCCGAACTCTGAAAGTCAGTGGCACGACCTTCATTCCATGTGGGGTCTAGGACCTCATCGTCCCCTGCATCGTCTTCCACCCAGTCTTGACCCCTGACCTCCTGTTCAGTCTGCACACTGCAGAAAGACGCAGCAGTTGGCACCTGTGTTTCGTCATCATCAGAGACGTGCTGAGGTGGTATTCCCATGTCCTCATCATCAGGAAACATAAGTGGTTGTGCGTTAGTGCATTCTATCTCTTCCACCCCTGGTGAAGGGCTAGGTGGATGCCCTTGGGAAACCCTGGCAGCAGAGTCTTCAAACAGCATAAGAGACTGCTGCATAACTTGAGGCTCAGACAGTTTCCCTGATATGCATGGGGGTGATGTGACAGACTGATGGGCTTGGTTTTCATGCGCCATCTGTGCGCTTTCTGCAGAAGACTGGGTGGGAGATAATGTGAACGTGCTGGATGCACTGTCGGCCACCCAATTGACTAATGCCTGTACCTGCTCAGG
Organism: Bufo bufo; assembly: GCF_905171765.1. NCBI lineage: Eukaryota > Metazoa > Chordata > Amphibia > Anura > Bufonidae > Bufo > Bufo bufo. The sequence continues at coordinate 84,298,298 of NC_053396.1, forward strand.
CCTTACCATCCTTAGAACGGCATTGGGCCCCACCAAATATCCCTGTAAATTCTGGCGGCTACTGGGACCTGAGGTAGTTGGTACACTAGGACGTGTGGCTGTAGCAGAACGGCCACGTCCTCTCCCAGCACCAGAGGGTCCACTAACACCACCACGACCATGTCCACGTCCGCGTCCGCGTCCCTTATTAGATGTTTTCCTCATTGTTCCCGTTCACCACAATTTTGAGAATGGCAAATTTGGGAATAGTTTTTCAACCCAGAACAAAAAGTGTGCTTTTACGGTCACTACAAATAACTTGACCAGCTAAAACAGTACAGATTTGGTTGAATAGAAATGTGAGGCCTGTTTTTTTTTGCGCTGTGTGACACGTATAGGTTTAATCACAGAATCAGACTTCTATCTGCACGGTAGCGTGTGTCTTAGGTTTTTCTGAATAACACTATCAGTACCTTCAATGTAAGATATCCTTTTTGGGATAGATTTCAAGTAGGCCTCAAATACCAGAAACTAGTTATTTTGAGAATGGCAAATTTGGGAATAGTTTTTCAATCCAGAAAATAAAAAGTGCTTTTACGGTCACTACAAATAACTTGACCAGCTAAAACAGTACAGATTTGGTTGAATAGAGATGTGAGGCCTGTTTTTTTTTTTGCGCTGTTTGACAGGTATAGGTTTAATCACAGAATCAGACTTTATCTGCACGCTAGCGTGTGTCTTAGGTTTTTCTGAATGACACTATCAATACCTTCAATGTAAGATTTTCTTTTTGGGATAGATTTCAAGTAGGCCTCAAATACCAGAAACTAGTTATTTTGAGAATGGCAAATTTGGGAAGGCTTTTTCAACCCAGAACAAAAAGTCTGCTTTTACGGTCACTACAAATAACTTGACCAGCTAAAACAGTGCAGATTTGGTTGAATAGAGATGTGAGACCTGTTTTTTTATGCGCTGTGTGACAGGTATAGGTTTAATCACAGAATCACACTTCTATCAGCACGCTAGCGTGTGTCTTAGGTTTTTCTGAATGACACTATCAATACCTTCAATGTAAGATTTTCTTTTTGGGATAGATTTCAAGTAGGCCTCAAATTCCAGAAACTAGTTATTTTGAGAATGGCAAATTTGGGAATGCTTTTTCAACCCAGAAAAAAAAGTGTGCTTTTACGGTCAATACAAATAACTTGACCAGCTAAAACAGTACAGATTTGGTTGAATAGAAATGTCAGGTCTATTTTTTAGGCGCTGGGTGACAGGCTCAACTTGCCCCTGATGTAATATATGGCCAAAAAATAACCACACTGTTGATGGTTAAATGCACTTGGGTGACACAGGCTCAGCCTGCACCAGATGTAGTATATGGCCAAAATATAATCAGACTGTTGATGGTTAAATGCACTTGGGTGACACAGGCTCAGCCTGCACCAGATGTAGTATATGGCCAAAAAATAATCAGACTGTTGATGGTTAAATGCACTTGGGTGACACAGGCTCAGCCTGCAGCTGATGTAGGATATAGCACAAAATAACCACACTATCGATGGTTAAATACACTTGGGTGACACAGGCTCAGCCTGCAGCTGATGTAGTATATGGCCAAAAAATAACCAGACGGTAATGGTTAAATGCACTTCGGTGACACAGGCCCAGCCTGCAGCTTATGTAGGATATAGCACAAAATAACCACACTATCGATGGTTAAATACACTTGGTGATAGCTCGTGCTGGCGCACCACAAGTCACAAAATGGCTGCCGATCACCCCAGAAAAAAAGTGATCTAAAAACGCTCTGGGCAGCCTCAAAAAAGTGAGCAAGTCAATAATAGCACTTCAATGATCCACAGCTGCAGATCGATCACAGAATGAAGTCTTTTGGAGGAGTTAATCTGCCTAATCTCGCCCTAACGTCGCAGCTGCAACCTCTCCCTATACTGATCATAGCAGAGTGACGTGCGGCGCTACGTGACTCCAGCTTAAATAGAGGCTGGGTCACATGGTGCACTGGCCAATCACAGCCATGCCAATAGTAGGCATGGCTGTGATGGCCTCTTGGGCCAAGTAGTATGACGCTTGTTGATTGGCTGCTTTGCAGCCTTTCAAAAAGCTCCAAGAAAGCGCCGAACACCGAACCCGGACTTTTACGAAAATGTTCGGGTTCGGGTCCGTGTCACGGACACCCCAAAATTCGGTACGAACCCGAACTATACAGTTCGGGTTCGCTCATCCCTAATCATTAGCTATGAGTCCTGCAGTGCATATCTCTTATCTTTTATATTAGAAAATTGAGTTTCTGTCTGTCTGTCCTGACGTCTGTCTTTCTGTGCGATCAAACAACTGGAGCGATCTTCACGAAATTTGGCACATCAGGTGTTCGGAAAGGTTTCAGACCAGGTCTCAGCTCTCTAGGACCTACCGTTCCTGAGATATTCCTAAAATGTGACCTGCATTAGCAAATTCAAGCTTGCAAGTCTCTCTCTTCATATCACAACTTCCATACACACGGTCACATGTCCCTTATCAGCCAATAGAAGCTTGCAGGCCCTTAGTCTCCACATATACACAGTTTTACTCCAGGTTTCCCTAACAACCCAGCCATTTTTCTTCACTGCTATAGGCTAGGGCTACAGGCAGACAATAAGTTGCACGACACATAGGGCACAACTATGCTGCTATATGCATCCATCTTGGATGGATATTTGCGACTGTCGTGTTGCAGTGTGACACCATAGCCCAGGGATGGCCAACCTGCGGCTCTCCAGCTGTTTCAAAACTACAACTCCCAGCATCCCCAGACAGCCTACATCTATCAGCTTACAGCAGGGCATGATGGGAATTGTAGTTTTACAACAGCTGGAGAGCCGCAGGTTGGCCATGTCTGCCATAGCCTATCATTATAAAAATTGTTGCGCGACAACAGTACGACAAAATGTTGCGACACATGTCATGTAGCCCTAGCCTTAAATGGGAAGGGCACTGTGGAGGTCACTGTTAAGGGGGCAGGGGCCACTACTAAAGGGGCAGCTGCTGTGGAGGTCACTTAAAGGGAATCTGTCACTAGCAATTTACCCCAATTTTTTTTTCATGAATCCATGTTTAACAGAGTACCTTTTTTCCATCTGTCAGATTCTTTTGATTGTCAGTCTTGTCATTTCTTCAAAAAATCGATTCTTGTGATATGTAAATGATGCTGTAAGGAGCCCAGAGGGGCGTTCTTCTTTCTCCACGGTGCCCAGGAACGCCCCTCTGAAATGCCGTGCCCGCCGAAATTTCAAATCTAATAACGCCTCCAAGTTCATCTAAATCCCCTCCCAGAGGCGCGGCTAAGTGCTCAACACCCCCCCCCTCCTCAGCGCCGCGCTCTGCGGCAAACACCCCGATCCTCCTCTCGCCGGCATCCCAAATCCCGCGCAGGCGCTGTGACGGCGATTGCCTGCGCTATGATGAGATGAGTGACGGCACTGCGCCTGCGCGGGATTTGGGATGCCGGCGAGAGGAGGATCGGGGTGTTTGCCGCAGAGCGCGGCGCTGAGGAGGGGGGGGTGTTGAGCACTTAGCCGCGCCTCTGGGAGGGGATTTAGATGAACTTGGAGGCGTTATTAGATTTGAAATTTCGGCGGGCACGGCACTTCAGAGGGGCGTTCCTGGGCACCGTGGAGTAAGAAGAACGCCCCTCTGGGCTCCTTACAGCGTCATTTACATATCACAAGAATCGATTTTTTTAAGAAATGACAAGACTGACAATCAAAAGAATCAGACAGATGGAAAAAAGGTACTCTGTTAAACATGGATTCATGAAAAAAAAAATTGCTAAATTGCTAGTGACAGATTCCCTTTAAGTCAGCAGGATACTGTGGTGGTCACTGTTAAGGGAGCAGGGAACAGTGAAGGTCACAGATAAGGGGCAGGGTACTGTATAGGTCACTGTGAAGGGGGAAGGCACCTGAGGAGGTCACAGATAAGGGGCAGGGAACAGTGGAGGTCACAGATAAGGGGCAGGGAACAGTGGAGGTCACAGATAAGGGGCAGGGTACTGTATAGGTCACTGCTAAGGGGGCAGGCCCCTGAGGAGGTCAGTGTCAAGGGAGTGGGGAGCTGTAAATCTCACTGTTAAAGGGGAGGGGTGCTGTGAAAGTCAAATTTAAGGGTATGGGTTGCTGTGGAATTCACTGTTAAGGGGACAGTGTACTGTAGAAGTCACTGTTATGGGGGATACTGTCGATATCTTGACACACAGAAACATTGATTGAAATAGATGAAATATACCTGTGCGAAGCCGGGTCCTTCTGCTAGTAGAATATAAAGATCTAAAATATTACAAGGATTGTTATCTAACCAATATATTCTGCCTTTTACAGACTAGCTGTGCTCATTGAGTGATGCTAGAGACAGTTTACACTTATATCCTGCATACATTTTAGTGTCTAGTTCTTAGTTTTATATACAGTATACACTGTATATATTTTTTTCATTACTGCCATATTTCATGTCTGCCCTAAGCTTAGTGTGAAGAGAATGGGGATCATCTCTTAGACACAAGGCTACCCTTTTCCCAAATGTCATCTGAGTTGTGTGGTCTTTTCTGGTCATATGACATGTGGTTTGATGATGTCATCACCTCAGGTTTCTGTAAACATGTCAAAACAGATCTGCTGAAGAACAAGCAGAACAAAATCTAAGGGATTTAGGGTAAGACTGGAGGAGTAAACTAAACTCTGCCCACAGTGTGTCTGTCTGTGTGTGGGGGGGGGGGGGGGGCAGGTATGTCTAGGGTATAACAGGAACTCAATCTACAGTCCTTCAATATAATATAAGAATGCTAGCTGTTAGAACTTTGCTAGACAGTACTATGATCCAAACATACATTATAACATAGTATTACTATTCATTTCTGGACGTGGTTACATCATTTTGCAGTGAAGAAAACAGCAACAATGCAGATGAGTAAGTGGACACTAATGCCTCATTCACACATCAGTGTTTGGTCAGTGATTTCCATCAGCGATTGGGAGCCAAAACCAGGTGCAGCTCTAAACACAGAACAGGTGCAGATTTTTCCCTTATACCTGATATCTGAAGGCTCCAATCCTGGTTCTGGCTCACAATCACTGATGGAAATCACTGACCAAAACACTGGCGTGTGAATGAGGCTTAAGACATCAACTGCATTTAGGGGCGGACTGACCGGTCGGGCACTTCGGACACGGTCCGAGGGCCCGGCCGGGATGGGGGCCCGCCGCAGAATAACATTATGTGTTAATGTTATGCCCCAGGGCTCCAGTCTTGTCGCCATTTGCGACTAGAGCCGCGCCGCAGCTCTGAATAATACAGCGGCGGGGCACAGGAGCTGAACTATCATGTTCTCAACAGCAGCGCAGTGGAAGAGTCTCTCCCTCCCCCTGTGCTGCTGCCGCCGCGGCCAATAAGAAGAGGGACAGGGGGAGGGGCTGTGGCCACTGCGCCACCAATGAAGATAACTGAGCTGTTAATACAAATACAGGAGGCGGTGCCGGAATCAAATAGCCGGCACCCGACCTCTGTGACAGGGAGCGGCACCTGAGGGGTTAACTGCCGCTGATCGTAGCTCCCTGTCATAGAGGTCGGGTGCCGCTATGTGATTCCGGCACCCGCTACCTGTATTTGTATTAACAGCTCAGTTATCTTCATTGGTGGCCCCCCCCCAGTATAATAAACATTGAGTGCGGCCCCCCCAGTATAATAAACATTGAGTGCGGCCCCCCTTCAGTATAATAAACATTGAGTGCGGCCCCCCCCCAGTATAATAAACATTGAGTGCGGCCCCCCCCAGTATAATAAACATTGAGTGCGGCCCCCCCAGTATAATAAACATTGAGTGCGGCCCCCCCCAGTATAATAAACATTGAGTGCGGCCCCCCCAGTATAATAAACATTGAGTGCGGCCCCCCCCCAGTATAATAAACATTGAGTGCGGCCCCCCCCCCCTATAATAAACATTGGTGGCGCAGTGGGCAGTGCCAATGAGGGTTAAAAAAATAAATAAAAAATTAACTCACCTCCTCCAATTGATCGCATAGCAGCCGGTCGCCAGTCTCCTGTACTTTCTTCAGGACCTGTGGTGACGTCACTGAGCTCCATCACATGGTCCATTACCATGGTGATGGATCATGTGATGTATCATGTGATGAGCACAGTGATGTCACCACAGGTCCTGAAGAAAGTACAGGAGACCGGCTGCTACGCGATCAATTGGAGGAGGTGAGTTAATTTTTATTTATTTTTTTAACCCTCATTGGCACTGCCCATCAATGTTTATATATTTATTATACTAGGGAGGGGGGGGGCGCACTGCCCACCAATGTTTATATATTTATTATACTAGGGAGGGGGGGGGGGCACACTGCCCACCAATGTTTATATATTTATTATACTAGGGAGGGGGGCGCACTGCACCACCAATGTTTATATGTTTATTATACTAGGGAGGGGGGGCGCACTGCGCCACCAATGTTTATTATACTGGGGTGTTGGGGGGGGGGCGCACTGCACCCCCAATGTTTATATGTTTAATATACTAGGGAGGGGGGGCGCACTGCGCCACCAATGTTTATATGTTTATTATACTAGGGAGGGGGGGCGCACTGCGCCACCAATGTTTATTATGTTGGGGGGGACGCACTGCGCCACCAATGTTTATTATATTGACCTTCTACTACGCATTCTGCATTAAAGAATGCTATTATTTTCCCTTATAACCATGTTGTTATAAGGGAAAGTAATACAGTGAATAGACTTTCATCCTAGCAACCATGCGTGAAAATCGCACGGTTCAACCGGAAGGATGGATCCGGCATTCCGGTATTTTGAATGCCGGATACGGCACTAATACATTCCTATGGGGAAAAATGCTGAATCCGGCATTCAGGCAAATCTTCTGTTTTTTTCGCCAGAGATAAAACCGTAGAATGCTGCGGTTTTATCTTTTGCCTGATCAGTCAAAAAGACTGACCTGAAGACATCTTTTCCGGAATAGAGCCCCTGTGACGGAACTCTATGCCGGAAATGAAAAACGCTAGTGTGAAAGTACCCTAAAATATTAAGTTTAAATCCCCCCTTTCCCAATTTTATATATAAAATATATAAACAATAAATAAACATATTACATAGCGCTGTGTCCGAAAAGTCCAAACTATTAAATTATTAAAAAATATCTCCTATGCGGTGAGCATTCGCCATTTTTAGTCACCTTGTCACCCCAAAAAATAGGATAGGACTTTTCTATTATGGGCCGAACGTTTCATAAAATGCGAAATGCACGCGTCTTTTTTTTGCACGGTATTGAGTATCGCAATACTTTTTTATGGTGACGAAAGCGAATCAAAACTTTGGTATTGAAACAACCCTACGCCAATCCGATCGGCGTAGCGTTGTCACGATACCAAAATTTTGATTTAGTTTTGATTTGGCGAATAAAAATTTCATTTGGCGACTAAATTTTTCAGTCCAGGAGCTAATGGCTACTAGGTATTTTTTTTAGTCTGGAGCACTGTGCCCAGCACCCCGATTCCGAATGTTATGCTGGCCTGGTAATGGCAGCGGGGCCCGGTGCAGTCACTGTATTCTATTACACAGGGCCCGCTCACTGTAATACTAATTTTCATATGTGAACAACTTGAAATCCTCTGCGATCCTCTCCCTCTCTGTACTCACAAACTCAGTAGCAGGCCGGGCGGCAGCGCAACTCACTGACGTCACGCGCCTGCTCCTCCCACTTTATGAATGAAGCAGGAGGAGCCAGTGCCGTTGCTAGGACTGGTGTCACCCGGTGCGGTAGAAAATGGTGTCACCACCCCCCCCCCCCCCCCCCCCCGAAGCAATAATTTTTTAGCCATATATGGGGGCTATGGTGGTGCTGCTGCCATAGGGGGCATCCGTTAGCTCAGCAGACCCCCCCTAGCAGTCAGAGCCTGGTCTCGGGAGGGGCACTTCCAGATTATTTTCTGTCCATCACCACAAAACAATGGTGCTAATAGAACAGACTACACATTGTAGCGGTATACTGTATATTGTGTGACGTCAGTGAGTTGCTACTGAGTTTGTGAGTACAGAGAGCTCACAGGGAGAGGATCGCAGAGGATTTCAAGTTGTTCACATATGAATATTAGTATTACAGTGAGCGGGGCCCGGTGTAATAGAATACAGTGACTGCACCGGGCCCCGCTGCCATTACAACACCAGATGCCGGCCCCCAGACCCTGTATTGGGGATCATTCACTCACAGGGACACTGTTATGGGGGGGATCTGTGAATGACACATATATAGCATAGGTGCTATATATGTGTCACCCACAGATCCCCCCCACAACAGTGCCATCCACAGAGCCCCCACAACAGTGCCATCCACAGAGCCCCCACAACAGTGCCATCCACAGAGCCCCCACAACAGTGCCATCCACAGAGCCCCCACAACAGTGTCATCCACAGAGCCCCCACAACAGTGTCATCCACAGAGCCCCCACAGCAGTGTCATCCACAGAGCCCCCACAACAGTGCCATCCACAGAGCCCCCACAACAGTGCCATCCACAGAGCCCCCACAACAGTGCCATCCACAGAGCCCCCACAACAGTGCCATCCACAAAGCCCCCATAACAGTGTCATCCACAGATCCCCATAACAGTGCCATCCACAGAGCCCCCATAACACCTTTTGGTTCAAAATATTTTTTAATTTGGCTATTCCCCACCCCTCTTGTAATTGTTCCGCTACTTGTGGGCTGCGCGGGAATGAGTTCAGTCACTTCGGTGCGCAATCCCGTCCTGCAGCGCGTGATCCCGCAAGACCCGCCGCTATAGGTCTCGCGGGATCACGCGCCGCAAGATGGGATTGCGCACCGAAGTGACTGAACTCATGCCCATGTAGCCCGCAAGTAGCGGATCAGTAGAACAAGTACAAGGTGGGTGGGGGGATGATCTGTGGGGTTGCCCAGACAGCTAGGCCCTTCACAGTAGTTATTAACCCCTTTCAGCAGTCCCCCATTCACTGAAGGGGGGACTGCTGAAAGGGATTAATAACTACTGTGAAGGGCCTCCCACCCCTTTCACAGTAGTTATGCCCAGATATGTGCCCCCTTCACAGTAGTTATGCCCACACTGCTTCTAACAGAGGCTCACTAATAGACGCTGAGATTAGATCACCCCATATGAGAGCATTGAATCAATGCTTTCCTATGGGGAAAAATCTGACCCTGGAGGTCATCATGCAGAGTGTGAGGACGTCCAGCGTCAGATACCGGACCAAAGGTCTGTTTTACGCCAGGAAGCCCTCAGGTGGCTGCCAGCGACTAGAGGCTGACTTATTGCTGGAACGTAACAATGCAGCTTCTCTAGAACATTGCAGCTCGATTTGCAAAAGGGACACTGTACCCAGACCACATCAATGAGCTGAAGGGGTCTGGGTGCCTTTTGTGTCACTTTAACTTTGAAATCTTATTAAAGATTGTGTAGGGTGTGACTGGAGGCGGGACAAGGGTGGGGCTTGCAGCAGAACATGGGTGGGGCTTGTAAGGGGGCCCTTGATTTATTTTGCCCGGGGGCCCTGAGGGTTCTCAGTCCGCCCCTGACTGCATTAATATCATCATTTAGTAGTAATCACAGAATCAAACATCATACAAGATTAGAGAAAAATAAAATAAAGACAAAGTTGCAGCATCCAGTTCACGCTCATTATAATTGTGGTAACTCTTATGCCTCATTCACATGTCAGTGTTCGGTCAGTGATTTCCATCAGTTATTGTGAGCCAAAACCTGGTGTGGCTCTAAACACAGAACAGGTGCAGATCTTTTCCTTATACCTCATGTCTGTGGAGGCTCCAGTCCTGGTTTTGGCTCACAATCACTGATGGAAATCACTGTCCAAAACACTGACGTGTGAATGAGGGTTTAGGCAAGCAAGTGCGGATGCAGTGCGATTTTCACGCATGGTTGCTAGGTGATGATCGGGATGGGGACCCGATCTTTATTATTTTCCCTTATAACATGGTATAACAAGGGAAAACAATAGCACTCCCAATACAGAATGCGTAGTAAAATGTGGATTGAGTGATAAAAAAATAAAATTATTAACTCACTTCCTCCTCTTGATCGCGTAGTTGCCGATCTCTTACTTCCTAAATCATGAGCTGCCGGCTAAAGGACCTGTGGTGGAAAACAAGTAAGGGTTGGGTGTGTTAGAGGATAACATCCAGACGTGTGACCGTTTTCTACAGTCCCAAAATAAGCACCAATCCTTCTCTGTGTATAGGTGCCAGATGGTGGTCAATGACATATGAGAGCAGATATCCGGATTAAAATGGTCTCAACTCTAGTTGGTGAACCAATTGGTCTAAAAGAACACATGAAAATGAGGCCACAAACACAGGAGTTATTAACATAAGTCACTAGAGAATTTAAAAGATAGTGATCAAATAGATAAGTGAGAGCAAAATGAATAAAAGCACCGAAAAAATATATATAGAATTATAAAGGTGTAAAAAGTATTGACTCACTTCACAGGGGGATGGTCTGTAGGATAACCTCAAGACAACTACAGATCCTCATACCCTCCAGCCAGTATAGTATACATAGGGAAGAATTCCATTTCAGCCAGAAAAATAATGACTAATTTTTGCACAAACATTTGTGACTTTTTGCCATTTTGTGCCACTCTTGTATGTAGGTGGAAAATTGAGTGCAGTTAGCCATGTTGATTAGGTGTATGCCGCTTTGCTGTTGTGTTTATATCAGGGCTGGGCGACTGCCCATATGTGTTTTTACAGCAGCCATTAATGTGTAATGTGCTTTAAACCTGTACATTTGTCTTTTTATGTTGCAGCCGCTTTAGCCTGGCACTGTGTCATATGCTGGGTGGAATGGGTACCCAGCTGTCTACTGACAGCTGGGCACCTGCTCTAATGGCAAGAATAAGAGAAACCAATCCCAGCCATTTAACCCCTGTGGTCCATCGCATCCAAGTGGTTTCAGAGGAAGGGACTCCCTCCATCACTCAACAGCCCCCTGCAAATGCGATCATGGGTGTCAATTAATGTTGATCGAGCACCAAAGTGCTCGGGCGCTCGAGTAGAACACCTCGGGATGCTGACGTGCTCAACCGAGCACAATGGAAGTCAATGGGAGAACCCGAGCATTAAACCAGGCATCCACTGCTCTGAAGAGGGGAGGGTGTCTGGTTCACATGAAAAGGTCAGAAATTGATAAAAACACCACTGAAATGGTTCGGGAACAGCATGGGGAGGATGTCTTGATGCATTTTGAACTCCCAGGTTGTTACTGGGAACAATGTTGTCCGAGTAGTACGCCAATTTTACAGACTAATAATACGCACAAAACCGAAGATCAAATTGATTTGAGGAAAAAATGTTAGGAATCCTTCTTTCCTTTATATTTACTTGTATATAAAGTGGAAGAGGCACTCTGATACAACCTGTATATCACATAAAGGAGGGCCTCATTCACATTGTGGTACAATTGTTCAGGTAGTGGGACTCCTACACTTATAAAGCCTATGCACTAAGTGAAAGGGCTGCCAAAATTACAAGGAACCGGTACTCCAATACACCCTTTGTTACACATAATTGAAAAATTATGATTGTTGGCCTGCTTGTGACCCTCAAAAACAATAGGGGTGAGGGCAGCCTAATAAGCATGTTGATATGACGGAGGAGGACGAGAAAACAATATTGCTTACCGGTAATCGTTTCTCGATACCCATGACGGCACCCCATGCGACTCAGGACCTCCCACCTGGACAGGAAACCTCAGAAGATAAAAGGTTCACACCCCCACCAAGCCCCAGTGGAAGAAATAAATTGTACTCCGTATAGAGCTGTGGTAGGAATTCCTAACATTCAAGGCACATACACCCATATTACATCATCTAGGTATATAAATATATACACAAAGAAAAAAAAATTCTCTATATACATTTTTTTTTTTTTTTTTTTTTTTTTTTTTTGGGAAGGGAATTTAAGGGGGTGCTGTCATGGGTATTGAGAAAAACGATTACCGGTAAGCAATATTGTTTTCCCCTCACCCATGACGGCACCCCATGCGAGAGAGACTTTAAATTGGAATTTAGGAAGGGATCACAGCCTGAAGAACCCTCTTACCGAAGGATGCATCAGAGTGAAGCTGCAGTCTATAGTGTTTAAGGAATGTATGCGGGGAACTCCATGTGGCTGCTCTACAAATCTGCGCCAAGGAGGCATCCTCCCTTTCTGCCCAGGAGGTCGAGACTGCTCTAGTAGAGTGGGCCCCAAAGCCTGACGGAGGGGAAAGCCCCAAGGAAACAAGCTTTTACTATGGCTTTTTTAATCCATCTAGAAATGACAGCAGAGGATACTTTGCGTCCCTTGTTTTTTTCCAAAAACTGGATCAGAAGATTCTCATCCAGCCTCCAAGAAGAAGTTGCCTCTAGATATGCTATCAGGCACATTCTAACATCTAGACAGTGGAATTTTTCTTCTGAGCTGTTGGAAGGATTCTGAAAAAAAGGGAATACAATATCCTGATTTCTGTGGAAGTCTGAAACTACCTTAGGCAGGAAAGATGGCAAGGGTCTAGTAATTACTTAGTTCTCTTGAATCGTAGTATAGGGAGGAAAGGCTGAAAAGGCTTGTATCTCTGAGACCCTTCTCGCAGAGGTGATAGCTAGAAGAAAGGCTGTTTTTATGGGGGGAATGACAATCGGGAGATCAGACAGAGGCTCAAAAGGTTCTTGGGAAAAAGCTGTCAATACCCTATTTAGGTCCCATGGAGGGGATAGGGGTCTTAGGGAAGGATGGAGTCTGGCAGCTGCTGACAGGAAGCGCTTGATCGAAGGATGGACCGCTAGTTTGTAGTCAAAAAAATAGCTCAATGCTGCTACTTGAACTCTTAAGGTAGATGCCTTGAGTCCCTTATCTAAACCTGCCTGCAGGAAGTCAAGGATCTTTGGGATTTTGGGAGGAATGAAAGGATCTGGACTGGATCCTAAAAAGGAGGAAAAGATTCTCCAGACCCTGTTATACTTCCTAGTTGTTGTTACCTTCCTGCTACCTAACAAGGTTGAGACTACTCTATCAGAAAGGCCTCTCCCTAACCAGATTTCCCTGTCAATTTCCAAGCTGCCAGCTGGAGAATCTCTGGATTGGGGTGAAGGACAGGACCCTCGGAGAGAAGATCCTCTCTTGGAGGAATGATCCAAGGAGGACCCGTTGTCAGGCTTATCAGGGTTGAATACCAGCTCCTCTTCGGCCATCTTGGAGCTATTAGTATGATGGAGGCTCCTTACCTCTGTACTTTCTTCAGGACTTGAGGAATCAGGGCAAATGGAGGGAAGGCGTACCCGAACTCCTGATTCCAGTCCTGTGCCAGACCATCTATTGCTGTAGGATTTTCTGAATAGTTGAGGGAGAAGAATCTTTCCACCTTTTTGTTTTTCCGGGATGCAAACAGATCTATTGTAGGAAGTCCAAATCTTATTATAATCTGAGAAAAAGTTTCTGCGCTCAGACTCCATTCCCCTTGACAGCTTGTTTTGGCTTAGGTAATCTGCCAGGAGATTCTCTTTCCCTTTTAGATGGATTGCAGATAGAAAAAGATTCCTCCCTTCTGCTAGTTGAAAAATTTTGTGGCAGAGGGAGAGAAGGGACGCCACTCGCGTCCCCCCCTGGTGGTTTATATAAGCCACTGTTGTTGCGTTGTCTGAATAAAAGACCACCTTCCTGTGCGAGATCTCTGGAATCGCTACTTTTAGGGCCCTTTCCACTGCTTTGAGTTCTTTGAAGTTTGAAGTGGAATTCCTTGTTTTTAAATCCCACCTTCCCTGCCAGCATCTTCCTTGTGAATGTGCACCCCATCCCCAGGGACTGGCATCCGTTGTTATCGAAATTGGGTTTGGAAAAGACCAGGGTCTTCCTTCTGAAAGGTTTCTTTGGGATGTCCACCACAGAAGGGATGACCTTGCTCTGGAGGATAGATGGAACTTTTTCTCCAGTTTTTGCGGGAGTCCATCCCAGGCCTGTAGGATATCTGCCTGTAGTAGTCTTGTATGAATTTGGGCGAAGGGCACCGCCAGAATTGTAGCCGTCAAGTGCCCCAAAACCATCATTGCTTGCCTGAAAGAACAGTGGAAGAAACGAAACAGAGCCCAGACATGTTCTATGGTCGATGACACCTTTGTTTGTGGAATGATTGTTTTCTGGGATTTGGAATCCAGACTCATTCCTAGAAAAGTGCAAACTTGAGATGGAGTTAAATATGATTTTTCCTGATTTATCTTCCACCCGAGGTCGTTTAACAGTGAGCACACCAGGGTCAGATCTTTCTGTAATGCCTCTTTTGCGTGAGAGATGAATAATAAGTCGTCCAGATATGGTATTAAAACTATTTTGGACAGTCTGAGGAAAGGCCACCATCTCTGCCACCAACTTCGTGAAAATTCTCGGGGCCTGAGAGACACCGAAGGGGAGCGCCTTGTACTGTAGATGCAGTAGATGACCTTGTACATGGACTGCAGTTCTTAAAATTTTTGGGGAGGATGCATGAATTGGTATATGATAGTACACATCTTCTAGGTCTATGCTGGCCATCCAAAAGTCCTTGAATAACAGATCCACAGTAGTTTTTAATGTTTCCATACGAATTTTTTTGTATTTTAGAAACTTGTTTAGTTTTTTTAAGTTCAATATCATGCGGAAGGAACCATTGGGTTTTTTGACTAAAAATAGAGGGGAGTAAAATCCCCTGCCTTTCCTCCCTCTTCGGTACTTGGCATACTACTCCTTTGTTTATCAGTAGTTGGACTTCTGATTCTAGGGACTTGGACTTTTGCAAATCCCTGGGGAGAGGGGTCTGAACAAAAAAATCTTGAGGATAGGAGAGGAACTCCAAACGGAATCCCTTCCCTAATTCTCCCAGAACCCACTTGTTCTGAGTAATCCTTAACCAAACCAGGAGAAAGGATGACAGTCTTCCCCCAACCTGGAATCTGGTGTCATTGCTTCTCTTTAGGTCTGCTATCTTGGGTCCTAAAAAGAAATCCTCCTGATTTCCTCTGAAGTCTGTCTTTTTATTTTTTGTCGTATGGCCTTCCTCTTTGTCTCCTAAATCCATGCTGGGGTTTACGAAAAAGGGAATTCTTTTGAGGAATGGGAAACCCTTTTTTCTTGTCTGACGCCTTTTCTAGGATGTCGTCCAGACAGGATCCAAAAAGTCTGTTGCCTTCACATGGAAGGGAGCAGAGTCTAGCTTTTGAGCCGTGATCCCCTTTCCAAGATTTGAGCCATGTTGCCCTTTCAGCTGCGTTAGTCATAGCAGAGGACTTTGCAGCAAACCGGATGACGTCTGTAGATGTGTCTGTTAAAAAATCTGCAGCCTTAGAAAAAGTAGGTAGTGAAGCTAGGATCTCTTCTCTGGATTTCTTTTCTTTAAGGTGAATTTCCAGTTGGTCTAACCAAAGACGCAGAGACCTAGATACCCAAGTGGCTGCGATAGCCGGTCTAAGGCATGTGGCTGCCGTCTCCCAAGCCAGTTTTAAATAGATATCAGCTTTCTTATCTAACGGATCAGCCAGGCAACCCAGGTCTTCAAAAGGAAGAGACGCTTTTTTTAGCTATTTTGGCGACCGGGGAATCCACGGTCCGAGCCTTATCGAACACTGTGGACACCGATTCGTCATATGGGTATTTCCTCTTAACAGAATTGGGGATGAAGAATTTCCTGTCAGGGTTCTTCCATTCTTTCCTAATTAAGGCCTGTAAATTTCCGTGAATTGTAAATACTCTGTGCTTCTTTGGGCCTTGGGCTTGAAAGGCTTTGTCCGCAACTGACTTAGATTGTTTAATATCCTCCAGTTGCATGGTAGATCACTGCCTTTAGTAATGGCTGCGTATCCTCAGTAGGAAAAAAGGATCTCCCAGAATATTCCCCTTCTGAAGAATCAGTTGCTGGAAAATAATTGCCCTGATTCTTTATCTTCATTGCCGGAAGAGTCATTATCTGAACGGTCATACTCCGGGGATTTATCTGGGGATCTGGGACGACTCTTACTGAACGCTTTAAGAGAGGCTTTGACTTCTGACCTAATTAGCGATTTCATAGACCTGGTTAAACTCTGACTCTTCCGCCACTAGCTTATCAATACATGCTGGACATAATGGTTTAAGATATGAAGCTGCTAGGGCCGTTTTACATTGTGCACACTCTTTGTGCTTGGTCTTGATAATAGATTTTTGGGCGGCTTTGAGATCTACAAAGAATAAGAACAACAACCCCCATTAGTAAGGAAAAGATTACTCTCACCAACAGATGTGTAAATTTTTCCTTCCCCACTCTTTAGGACCTGTACCGGACTGACGGGCCTCAAGGGTTCCAGGGGTTCAGCGCGTCCATCTGAGGGTTCAGACATACTGCTACAAGCTAGAATCCTCTTCAGCACAAACACTGTGTGCCAATCCGCTGGCTGCCTGCTCCTGCAGCCGCATTTCTAGATTTTAAAGGACGTGCCTCGGCTCTACTTCTGACCCTGCGGCCGGGGGGGGAAGCTCCACCCCTTCCGCCGACGTCATCAAAGAAGCGCCAGGCAGAACGCCGATGCACGCAGCCTACCCGATTGCTGGCGGAGGCCCCAACCCGGAAGTAGCATTGGTGAGCCGCCTGAACACGGCCACAGCGGCTCCCCGCAGGTCCGGACAGTAGGCAGGACGCAGGCAGGAGCGGCTCCCGGACACGGCCACAGGACTATCGCTCCCCTGGGAAGGGGTCCCCTACGTAGAAGCTGCCCCGGACCCCCCCGCCAGCGGCAGGGGTTATAGATGGAGGTGAGGAGACCCTTTTTTGTGGTGGAAGGGGTGCATGAGAATACAGTGTATTCAATACACCATAAAAGCCACAATTAAAGTGCCTTTATGTTCAGCCGCTTTCCTCTGGTGGAGTTGAGAAGTCAGGGGCAATCTAGGCCTTGTTCATTTAGATAATAGTCAACCGGTCAGCATTTTCAGTTGACAGGCAGATGCGCTAATCAGTTATTATGCCCCCAACAGCACTAAATACCCGCTCTGACAAAAATCTGGTGGCAGGGCAGGTCAGTACCTCCAAGGCGTAGAGCGCCAGTTCGTGCCATGTGTCCAGCTTAGACACCCAGTTGTAAGGCACAAAGGGATCATGGAGGATGCAGACACATTCTGCTACGTACTCCTTCACCATCTTACCAAATTTTTCCCTCCTCGTGACAGTATGCTGTGCATCAGGGTGAGGGTGCTGGCAGGGTGTCATGAAACTGTCCCAGGCCTTGGAGAGTGTTGCCCTGCCTCTGTTGGAACTGCTGTGTTCCCCTCGTCTCCCCTCCTCAGTTGCCCAAGGAACTACTTACTCTGCCGCCAGCGTTGTCAGCTGGAAATTTTGGGAGCAATTTTTCCACAAGGACCTTCTAGTATTGCACCATTTTGCTAGTCCTCCTAGGAATGAGAGATGAGAAGTTCTCTTTGTAGCGGGGGTTGAGAAGGGTGAACAAACAGTAATCAGTGTTTGCCAATATGCGTACAATGCGAGGGTCTCGGGAAAGGCAGCATAACAAAGTCAACCATATGTGCCAGAGTCCCAACAGACAAGACTTCGTTGTCCTCAACAGGAGGATTACTCTCAACCTTATCATCTTCCTCCTCTTCTGCCCATCCACGCTGAACAAATGGAATAAACCTACTATGGGTACTATCCTCTGTAGCGGAGACACCATCTCCTGTTCCTGCTCAAATTCGCGCTGAGAAGACGAAATGAGGGTGGTCTGGCTATCACCATGTGTACTGTCTTCCCCTATTTCCACCTCTTTCACATGCAAAGCGTCCGCCTTCATTGTGAGCAGCGAGCGTTTCAGTAGACACAGAAGTAGGATGGTTACGCTGATAACAGCGACATCGCCGATCACCATCTGTGTTGATTCCTCAAAGTTGCGTAAAACCTCAGAGGTCAGACATCCATGCCCACTCATCGCTTGTGAAGAGTGGAAGCTGACTGGAAATGACCATGTTGCAGCTGGTCTTCCACTACTGCCCTCTGCTGCTCACAAAGCCTGGCCAACATGTGGAACGTGGAGTTCCAGCGTGTGCTCACGTCGCAAAACAGTCGGTGAGCTGGCAATTGCAAGCGCTGCTGCAGCGTTGCCAGGCCGGTGGCAGCTGTAGATGACTTTTGGAAATGCGAGATGTAGCGCAGGTAATATCGCTGCCATTAAAAAATGCCCAAAAAATTACACTGAATGTCACTGATATTTCGGATGCGCTAACGTTATACTGGAGATGTAGCGCAGGAAATGTTGTGGCGGTAATGGAGCAGCCAAACAATTGCATGCAATTTAGCGCAGATTGCAATAAAACTATATGTTGCTGCCAGACACAACAATAGTCCTTAAAAGGACTTTTGGGTCTCTAACACCAACACTGCCTAACAAAAAAATTAAATTCAATTGAATAAATTCCCTACACCATCTATCCCTTCTAGAGCACAGCTCTCCCTGACTAACAATGAGCCGAACCACGTGTCTTTGGGTGCTTTATAGCACCCGATGACGCGTTTTGGCCAGCCAATTACTAATGCCAGTAACCAACATGGCTAAGGCATTACAGCAAGTGGTAGTACTCACCTAAATGTTTATTGGCTGCGTAGCAGCCATCAAACATGCGGGGAGGAGACTCGAACAAATAATGTTCGGCCGAGCATGCTCGATCAACACTAGTGCCAATACCTTTACATGGCAGCCAAGGGTTTAATGAAGACCTATAGGTCTACCGTATGTAAATACCTTTTAGGCCGTGTGTGTGACAACTATATATCAATCTGCTCAGCTCCTTCTGCTCTATAACATGGTGCTGGTAGCTGACATTGCATTCTTATGGAGACAGGTTCCCTTTAGTAGAAACAGTGAATTTTTTATGAACTGCAATGCTATTTGATTGCAGTCTGTGGTGTAAGCGATCTAACAATTGCATGTTAAACCATCCTAGGAGGACTAAAAAATGAAAGGTAAAAAAATATATATTTTTCAAAATACAAAAATATCACATTGCTCTATTTTAAAATAAAAAAATAAAACAAAGTTAAAGGCTTACTGTAATGCAGCACATAATAAAATTGCACTTGTTTGTTTATTGGTATCAGCTTTGATTCACATGCACTCAGAAATGCTCTTCTATGAGATTCACTCACTGTTCGGATGTCTCCTGAGCCTGTGTGGGTGTTCCTGTTGATTTCACATGCACCAGCTCAGCTCTGCTCCCCCCTCAGCGATCTACAGTCAGAATCGTGGCAATATAAGGCCGATATAGATCTCCTTTACCGACAGCTCTCACATGGTCACAACATGCACTCTTCTTAATACAGTATTTGTCTGCAGTCTGCACTGTGAGCGGTCACTTACCACACAGATTAGCATTGTTTGTCGTCACACTATACTATGTACACACAAGTCAAAGGGAGGGGGGAGGAGATTTATCAATGCTAGTGCAAAGGAAAACTGGCTTAGTTGCCCATAGAAACCAATCAGATTCCTCCTTTAATTTTCCAATGGAGCTGTGAAAAATGAAAGGTAGAATCTGATTGGTTGCTATGGGCAACTAAGCCAGTTCTACTTTACACTAGTTTGAAAAATGACTAATATATACACTCACCTAAAAAATTATTAGGAACACCTGTTCTATTTCTCATTAATGCAATTATCTAGTCAACCAATCACATGGCAGTTGCTTCAATGCATTTAGGGGTGTGGTCCTGGTCAAGACAATCTCCTGAACTCCAAACTGAATGTCAGAATGGCAAAGAAAGGTGATTTAAGCAATTTTGAGCGTGGCATGGTTGTTGGTGCCAGACGGGCCGGTCTGAGTATTTCACAATCTGCTCAGTTACTGGGATTTTCACGCACAACCATTTCTAGGGTTTACAAAGAATGGTGTGAAAAGGGAAAAACATCCAGTATGCGGCAGTCCTGTGGGCAAAAATGCCTTGTGGATGCTAGAGGTCAGAGGAGAATGGGCCGACTGATTCAAGCTGATAGAAGAGCAACGTTGACTGAAATAACCACTCGTTACAGCTGAAGTATGCAGCAAAGCATTTGTGAAGCCACAACACGCACAACCTTGAGGCGGATGGGCTACAACAGCAGAAGACCCCACCGGGTACCACTCATCTCCACTACAAATTGGAAAAAGAGGCTACAATTTGCACGAGCTCACCAAAATTGGACTGTTGAAGACTAGAAAAATGTTGCCTGGTCTGATGAGTCTCGATTTCTGTTGAGACATTCAAATGGTAGAGTCCGGATTTGGCGTAAACAGATTGAGAACATGTATCCATCATCCCTTGTTACCACTGTGCAGGCTGGTGGTGGTGGTGTAATGGAGTGGGGGATGTTTTCTGGGCACACTTTAGGCCCCTTAGTGCCGATTGGGCATCGTTTAAATGCCACGGGCTACCTGAGCATTGTTTCTGACCATGTCCATCCCTTCATGACCACCATGTACCCATTCTCTGATGGCTACTTACAGCAGGATAATGCACCATGTCACAAAGCTCGAATCATTTCAAATTGGCTTCTTGAACATGACAATGAGTTCACTGTACTAAAATGGCCCCCACAGTCACCAGATCTCAACCCAATAGAGCATCTTTGGGATGTGGTGGAACGGGAGCTTCGTGCCCTGGATGTGCATCCCTCAAATCTCCATTAACTGCAAGATGCTATCCTATCAATATGGGCCAACATTTCTAAAGAATGCTATCAGCACCTTGTTGAATCAATGCCACGTAGAATTAAGGCAGTTCTAAAGGCAAAAGGGGGTCCAACACCGTATTAGTATGGTGTTCCTAATAATTCTTTAGGTGAGTGTATATTTTATTTATTTTTTTACAGCACTCAAACACTATATTCACCCCTGTGGTCACAATGCTTTCAGCTCATTCACAGAGCCTTTTTTCAAGCTATGAGCTGAAACATTGAGACTAGTTTTGAGTGAATTTGTGTTTCAAGTTATCTAAAAATTCTGTTATGGATTCCGCAACCATGGATCATAAGTTATGATTATCAGATCATTACAAATGTGGCGATGCCAAACATTTTTAGTTTTTAATTTTTAACTAATCATGTTATTATAATTATAAATATATATTTATATATTTCTTTATAGGAAGAAGTAGGTTTTTTTTACACTTTTTTGACCCAGACCCACTTGGTTCTTGAAGATCCAGTGGGTCTGATGGATCTACAATACACTGCAGTATACTATATAGTGTACTGCAGTGTTTGCATGTACACTTAGACTGATCAGGCTCCTGCAGGCTGATATACCATGGCAAGCCAGATGCCTGTGAAAGCGTCCAGTTGCCATGGTAACCATCGGGACACTGCCAGAGCAGCAGCCCGATGGTTAGCCCCTTCCATACAGTGGTCCTAAGGATAGCGCCATGGAAGGGGTTAAATGGCCGAAATTGGATATCATTTCAAGCAGAGTGTCAGCTGTATGCTGTATAGGGGGGGGGGAGTAGTTTGGTGTCCAGCAGACCTTCAGATTGTGGGGGGCGGGAGGAATGGAGGACTGTTGAGCTGGCCATCCTGAACTGGGGGATAAGGGGGCAGTTCTGTCTGGCAGCATTGAGAGGGTCGAGGGAGGGATGGAGGACTGCTGTGCTGCCATGGTTAGCCCCTTCCATACAGCGGTCCCTAAGGATCACAGCATGGAGGGGATTATGTCAGCCATTTCAATCAGAGTGTCAGCTGTATGTTACAGCTGACACTCTGCACCCTCCTCCATCCTGTTGAGGGGGAGAGGGTGGAGGGAGGATGGCTGCAGGGGAGGGAGAGAGACAGTGCACGCTCCTGTGTAGAGCCAGGAGTTAGATAATCTGTCAGATGACGGATTCTCTGTAAACTCACTGAGAGCAGCCTGTTGTGCACAGGAAGCACAGCATGCTGTAGAACAATAACAGAAAAATAAAGACAACCAATTGGTGAAATTCTTTTCTCCACAAAATTAGTGTAATTATTTTATATATTTTTTTACAAATTTGTCAATAGCCTTTAAGCACCATTGGTATCTGTGTGTCTGAAAATGGCCAATTCATTAAAATATAATACTATTTATCGCATATGGAACAAAAATAAATAAATGGCCAAATCACAGTTTTTTGTTACTTTACCGCCCAAAAATTTAAAACTAAACATAACAGCTTGGGGGCAAAAAAGGATCCCTCATACAGCATTGATGGGAATATAAAAAAAGTTATTGGTGTCAGAATATGTTGATGCGAAGATTTTCTTTAAGTATTAAAAACATAAAAACTACGGCATATACAATTGGTAATACTATCATACCAAGGGTACTTTCACACTAGTGTTTGCTTTTCCAGCATTGAGTTCCGTCACAGGGGCTCAATACCGGGGAAAAAAAAACAACTGATCAGTTTTATCCTAATGCATT
This sequence comes from Bufo bufo, assembly GCF_905171765.1. Lineage (NCBI taxonomy): Eukaryota > Metazoa > Chordata > Amphibia > Anura > Bufonidae > Bufo > Bufo bufo. The sequence continues at coordinate 84,320,774 of NC_053396.1, forward strand.
CTAAATGGAGAGCATTCCATTCAGTTCAGTCCCTCTTACATTTTTTGGCCGGAGAAAATACAGCAGCATGCTGCAGTTTTCTCTCCGGCCAAAAATCCTAAACACTTGCCGGAATAATTTTTTTAAGGTCCGCAAAAACGGGGTCCGTAGGTCCGTGATCCGTTACCGTTTTTTCGTCCGTGCTGCGATGTCTGTGACCAGCCGGGCGCTCCTCCTACTGGTAAGTGACAGGTCTGTGCTATAAGCAATGCGCCGCACAGACCTTTCACTTACCAGTAGGAGGAGCGCCCGGCCGGTCACAGACATCGCAGCTCGCAGGTAAGTATAATGCTTCTAAAAATTGCTAAGTAACCATGGCATCCAGGACCGCAGTAGTGTCCTGGTTGCCATGGTTACCGATCGGAGCCCCAGCGATTAAACTGGGACTCCGATCGGAACTCTCTGCTGCCACCAATGATAAGGGGGGAGATTTTAATTAGGAGGGGGAGGGAGGGGGGGCCCACTGGCCACCAATGAATCTACAGTACTACAGGGGAGGGAGGGGGGCCCACTGGCCACCAATGAATGGACAGTAATACAGGGGAGGGAGGGGGGCCCACTGGCCACCAATGAATTTAAAACTGGGGAGGGAGGGGGGGTGCCCCCTCCTGCCTGGCAGCACATCATCTCTTACAGGGGGCTATGATACACACAATTAACCCCTCAGGTGCAGCACCTGAGGGGTTAATTGTGCGGATCACAGCCCCCTGTAAGAGATCGGGTGCTGCCAGGCAGCAGGGGGCAGTCATGTACACAGTTCAAAGTATATTCTAACTAGAAGCGTCCCCATCACTATGAAAACGCCTCTGTGTTAGAATATACTGTTGGATCTGAAGAAAACTCAGCTCTGAAAAAGCTTTTATGCAGATGGATCTGCGGATCCGTCTGTGTGAAAGTAGCCTACGGCCACGGACCACGGACGCGGATGCCAATCTTGAGTGCATCCGTGTTTTTTTCACGGACCCATTGACTTGAATGGGTCCGTGAACCATTGTCCGTCAAAAAAAATAGAACAGGTCATATTTTTTTGACGGCCAGGAAACACGGATGTGGCTGCAAAACGGTGCATTTTCCGATTTTTCCACGGACCCATTGAAAGTCAATGGGTCCGCGGAAAAAAAACTGAAAACGGCACAACGGCCACAGATGCACACAACGGTCGTGTGCATGAGGCCTTACAGTACTAGAAACCTTCCTGTAAAAAAAATAAAGACTTCAGACTAGGGTTGAGCGAACCCAAACTGTAAAGTTTGGGTTCGTACCGAACTTTAGGATTTTTTTTACCCCGGACCCGAACATTTTCGTAAAAGTTTGGGTTTGGGTTCAGTGTTAGGCGCTTTCTTGGCGCTTTTTGAAAGGCTGCACAGCAGACAATCAACAATAGTCATACTACTTGTCCCAAGAGGCCATCACAGCCATGCCTACTAATGGCATGGCTGTGATTGGCCAGAGCAGCATGTGACCCAGGCTCTATATAAGCTTGGGTCACGTAGCGCTGCTGTCACTACCAGAGCTTTGGGACGTTCTCACAGCTCTGTTTCTCCACCCCTGTGATGATGTCACTACTAGAGCTGGGAGGAGTTCTCACTACTCTGTTTAATTTTGGTTTCTTTCACCACAGCTGTTCTTCATGTGTTTGATTTCCCTCTCTTTATATCACCCCTCCTCCTATGATAGGATGTGGATTATAGTTCTCACTTCAGTTGTAGCTCTTGCTTTAGTATCTTCACTTGTAGCTATCAGTTCACTGGACCTGTGTTCTGCTGCAGCTAGCACTCCGGATATTGCCAGCCTGTCCTTGGATCCGTCTTCTCTGCGGCTGCAACACCTTCAGCTAAGTGTGCAGACATTGTTGTGTTCCTGTTTATTTTCTGACTGGATCTGAGGTGGCCACGGTTCCCTCCATATACTGAGTAGGGCACTGGTGGCCGTGCCCCTTCCACTATTGTAGGGGTTACAGTGGTCATTAGTCTTAGGCACGTGGGCATGCCTCGTTCCGCCATTTGGATCCGGGCATGTGCTTTAGCAGAATAGGGAGAGCGTTGAGGGTCGGACAGGGGTCACCCTTTATCCTCCCTAGTTCTGAGTCCAGTCAGTAGCTCTGTACTGTGTATACTATTGTTGCTCACATACAGCCGTGACATTATAATCCACCAAAACCGTCCTTTTTTTACATGGATCCGCTTTCTGACCTGGTTGACCGCATGCAGGTCTTTCTTTGGAAGTAGCGGATCTCCGTCAATCTATGACCCAGCTTCAAGCATTGGGCCCTGCTCCGGCTCATGGAGTCTGTTGCGAGCCAAAGGTCTCACTTCCGGAGACGTTCTCCGGGGGCAGTGAGAATTTTGTTCGTTTCAGAGAGGCATGCAAACTCCATTTTTGCTTGTGTCCCCAATCTTCTGGTAATCAGGAGCAGAGGGTGAGGATTGTCATCTCCCTGCTCAGGGGTAATGCTCAGACTTGGGCTTTTTCGCTGCCATCAGGGGATCCCTCCCTTCGATCCGTGGAGGGATTTTTTGTGGCCCTGGGGCAGATTTATGATGACCCGGATCGTGTTGCTCTGGCCGAATCTAACCTACGTGTTTTATGCCAGAACAAACGGTCTGCGGAGCTTTATTGTTCTGAATTTCGGAGATGGGCAGCTGATTCGGGTTGGAATGATGCTGCACTCCGGAGTCAGTTCTGTCATGGTCTCTCGGAGAGATTAAAAGATGCGTTTGCTTTCCATGAGAGACCAACGTCCTTAGAGTCTGCCATGTCATTGGCGGTACGCCTTGACAGGCGTCTAAGAGAAAGAAACGAGACCTCTCTGTCCAGCCATTGTCAGTCTAGGGGCAGTGGTGCGGACTCATTCAGTGTGCAGGGGCCTCATCCTGTCTCGCTCCCCTCTGAGGAGGAGCCCATGCAGCTAGCTCGACTTGCCCCTGATAAAAGAGGATTTAGTCCTCAGAGTATGGTCTGTTTTTGTTGTGGGGGCATAGGTCATTTGGCAAATGTTTGTCCGTCTAGGAGATTCTTGAACCGTACTAAGAGCGATAATAAGAGAAAAATCTCAAAAGGTAAATCATCAAGTTCTGCTTCATCTGCTACTTTGGGCAAAGTTGATGTAGGATTTGATGCTTTTCCTCTTACCTGCAGTTCCCATTTTCTCCTGTCTGCCAGGGTGGCGCTAGAGAGCAAAGTCATTTCTTGTGAGATTTTTGTCGATAGTGGAGCGGCCGTCAATCTTATTGACACTCAATTTGTAGTCATGCATGGTTTTCAGGTTTGCACATTAGATAAAGATCTACCTGTTTTTGCTATTGACTCTGCTCCACTCTCACAGAGATCTCTGAAGGGCATTGTTCACAATATCCGGCTAGCTGTAGGTGACACTCATGTGGAGGATATATCTTGTTTTGTCCTTAACGGATTGCCGTCTCCTCTAGTTTTGGGGTTACCCTGGCTCACTAGACATAACCCCACTATTGAGTGGCAAGGAAGGCAAATAAATGAGTGGAGTGATTTTTGTAGAGAGAATTGTCTCACAGCGACTTTTGCAGAGGTGTCTACTAAAACGGTGCCATCATTTCTCTCTGATTTCTCGGACGTGTTTTCCGAGAGCGGTGTTCAGGAGCTACCTCCTCACCGGGAGTTTGACTGTCCCATTAACCTCATTCCCGGCGCCAAGCTGCCAAAAGCACGCCTCTACAATCTCTCACAACCGGAAAGAATCGCTATGCGAACTTACATCTCCGAGAGTCTCGAAAAGGGCCATATTCGTCCCTCAAAGTCACCTGTGGCCGCGGGTTTTTTTTTTGTTAAAAAGAAAGATGGCTCTCTGAGACCTTGCCTAGATTTTAGGGAGCTGAACCGTATCACGATTCGCGATCCCTATCCCCTTCCTCTGATCCCGGACCTCTTCAATCAAATTGTTGGGGCCAAGGTGTTTTCCAAATTGGATTTGAGAGGCGCGTACAACCTGGTCAGGGTCAGAGAGGGGGATGAATGGAAAACGGCCTTTAATACCCCTGACGGGCATTTCGAGAATCTCGTTATGCCTTTCGGCCTGATGAATGCTCCGGCCGTCTTTCAGCATTTTGTTAATAGTATTTTCTATCATTTAATGGGGAAATTTGTATTGGTGTATCTTGATGATATTTTGATTTTTTTCCCCTGATGCTCAGACCCATCAGGATCATCTTTTTCAGGTTCTGCAGATTCTGCGGGAAAATAAATTGTACGCCAAGCTGGAGAAATGTCTTTTTATGGTATCGGAGATTCAATTTCTGGGTTTTCTCCTCTCTGCTTCTGGTTTTCGCATGGATCCCGAGAAGGTCCGTGCTGTACTTGAGTGGGAGCTTCCTGAGAATCAGAAGGCATTGATGCGCTTTCTGGGTTTTGCGAACTATTACAGAAAGTTCATTTTGAATTATTCCTCTGTTGTCAAACCCCTCACTGACATGACAAAAAAGGGGGCGGATTTTTCCTCTTGGTCGGAGGAGGCGCTTACAGCCTTTTCTAAGATTAAAGAGAATTTTGCGTCTGCTCCCGTCTTGGTGCATCACGATGTTTCCTTACCTTTTATGGTTGAGGTGGATGCTTCCGAGGTGGGTGTGGGTGCGGTTTTGTCCCAGGGCCCTTCCCCTGCCAAGTGGCGACCCTGTGCCTTTTTCTCTAAAAAACTCTCCCCGGCAGAGAGAAACTATGATGTGGGAGATAGGGAGTTGTTGGCCATCAAGTTGGCTTTCGAGGAATGGCGCCATTGGTTGGAGGGGGCCAGGCACCCTATCACCGTTTTTACCGACCATAAGAATCTGGCATACTTGGAGTCGGCCAGGCGTATGAATCCGAGACAGGCCAGATGGTCTCTGTTCTTCTCCAGATTCAATTTTGTTGTTACATTCCGACCTGGGATAAAAAATGTGAAGGCTGATGCTCTCTCTCGCTGTTTTCCGGGAGGAGGAAACTCCGAGGACCCGGGTCCCATTTTGGCGGAGGGGGTAGTTGTTTCTGCTCTATATTCCGATTTGGAGGCCGAGGTCCAGGCTGCCCAGACTGAGACACCTGCCCGTTGTCCTTCTGGGAAGTTGTTCGTGCCTCCTGAGCTACGTCACAAACTCTTTAAGGAGCATCATGATACGGTTCTTGCTGGTCACCCCGGGAGTAGAGCCACGGTAGATCTCATTGCTCGGAGATTTTGGTGGCTGGCTCTTCGTAAGTCGGTGGAGGGTTTTGTGGCTGCTTGTGAGACGTGCGCTCGCGCTAAGGTCCCTCGTTCACGGCCTTCAGGTTCCCTTCTCCCGTTACCCATTCCTTCCCGTCCTTGGACACACCTGTCCATGGACTTTATCACGGATCTTCCTCGTTCCTCGGGGAAGTCGGTGATCCTGGTGGTGGTGGACCGTTTTAGCAAGATGGCTCATTTCGTACCTTTCCCTGGTTTACCCAATGCTAAAATGTTGGCGCAAGCTTTTGTCGACCATATTGTTAAATTGCACGGCATTCCCTCTGATATTGTTTCCGATAGAGGCACGCAGTTTGTGTCCAGGTTCTGGAAGGCTTTCTGTTCTCGCCTGGGGGTTCGGCTGTCCTTCTCTTCTGCTTTTCATCCGCAGTCGAATGGTCAGACTGAGCGCCTCAATCAGAATCTGGAGACATATTTGCGCTGTTTTGTGGCAGAGAACCAGGAGGATTGGTGTTCATTTCTCCCTCTTGCTGAGTTTGCTCTGAACAACCGTCGTCAGGAATCTTCTGATAAGTCACCATTCTTTGGTGCATATGGGTTCCATCCGCAGTTTTGGACATTCTCGGGAGGGGCTCTTTCTGGTTTACCTGAGGAGGAGAGATTTTCCTCGTCTTTGTCTACCATTTGGCAAAAGATTCAGAGTAATCTTAAAAAGATGAGTGAGAGGTATAAGCGTGTGGCTGATAAGAGACGTGTGCCTGGTCCGGACCTGAATGTGGGTGATCTGGTGTGGTTGTCTACTAGAAACATTAAGTTGAAGGTTCCCTCCTGGAAATTGGGTCCCAAGTTTATTGGGCCTTATAAAATCTTGTCAGTCATCAATCCTGTTGCCTTCCGTCTTGATCTTCCACGGGTTTGGAAGATACATAATGTATTTCACAGATCTCTCTTAAAACCATATGTCCAGCCCACGGTACCCTCCTCTTTGCCTCCTCCTCCGATTTTGGTTGATGGCAATCTGGAGTTTGAGGTTTCCAGAATTGTGGACTCTCGCATTGTCCGCGGTTCTCTTCAGTACCTCGTTCATTGGAAGGGTTATGGTCCTGAGGAGAGGATGTGGGTTCCGGTGTCGGACATTAAAGCCACTCGCCTCATCAGGGCATTTCATAGGGCTCATCCTGAGAAGGTGGGTCCTGGGTGTCCGGAGTCCACCCGTAGAGGGGGGGGGGGTACTGTCACTACCAGAGCTTTGGGACGTTCTCACAGCTCTGTTTCTCCACCCCTGTGATGATGTCACTACTAGAGCTGGGAGGAGTTCTCACTACTCTGTTTAATTTTGGTTTCTTTCACCACAGCTGTTCTTCATGTGTTTGATTTCCCTCTCTTTATATCACCCCTCCTCCTATGATAGGATGTGGATTATAGTTCTCACTTCAGTTGTAGCTCTTGCTTTAGTATCTTCACTTGTAGCTATCAGTTCACTGGACCTGTGTTCTGCTGCAGCTAGCACTCCGGATATTGCCAGCCTGTCCTTGGATCCGTCTTCTCTGCGGCTGCAACACCTTCAGCTAAGTGTGCAGACATTGTTGTGTTCCTGTTTATTTTCTGACTGGATCTGAGGTGGCCACGGTTCCCTCCATATACTGAGTAGGGCACTGGTGGCCGTGCCCCTTCCACTATTGTAGGGGTTACAGTGGTCATTAGTCTTAGGCACGTGGGCATGCCTCGTTCCGCCATTTGGATCCGGGCATGTGCTTTAGCAGAATAGGGAGAGCGTTGAGGGTCGGACAGGGGTCACCCTTTATCCTCCCTAGTTCTGGGTCCAGTCAGTAGCTCTGTACTGTGTATACTATTGTTGCTCACATACAGCCGTGACAGCTGCACGTCACTCTGCTGTTACAAGTGTAGGGAGAGGATGCTGCTGGACTTGTGATTTCAGGGAGAGAATAGGAGAGAATCTAACTCAGCGATCTACCTAGAAATAGTTGTGTGGGTGCAGGATACAATTGTTTTACCCTGCCCTGAGGCCATTGACCAAAAAAAAATATAACTTTTATAATTCTGTTAGTTAGGTGGGTGGCAATGGCGGCCATTTTATGCATGCTCAGTGCACCAGCACTGCATCTGAGCTTTTGGGACATTGCAAATCACCATTTTTTGGGGGCAAACTACAACATCTGGATTAGTCAGTGTGCAATTTAAGGTAGAAATACACCCATCATTTTCTGGGGTTTGAAAAACACACTTATTTGACAAAAAACACTATTTTTCAGGCCTTGCAGCATCAGCACGTGTGAAATTACAGGCTTATATACTGCTGTCAAATTCAGTTGTTAAACAAACAGTCGTTTGGGCTCCAAAAATTTAGTTGGCAGCCTTTGATGCAGATGTCATTGTGAGATACACCCTTAATACATTTGGGTTACATTCAGAGATTTTAAATACCGCCATTTGGTGCACCAATATTTACTTCAGGCCTACACTGGTTCAGACCGTGTGAGATACCCTCCGACATGCAGGGGTTTGAATTAGGCATTTGAAATACAGCCATTTAAAATACCGCCATTTTGTACAAAGATATATTTACTTCAGGCCTTCACTGATTCAGGGCGTGTGTGATCCCCCTATACATACAGGGTTTTGAATCAGGTATTTGAAATACAGCCATTTGAAATACAGCCATTTGAAATACAGCCATTTTGTGCAAAGAAATCTTTGAGGCCTACACTGGTTCAGACCGTGTAAGATACACCCTTTACATACTGTCGTTCTTTTTTACTATTAATTAAACATCCATTTAGGGCAAGATCCTAAATTCAAAAAATATGAGGAGAGCGTCAAATAAGGGACGTGGCCCAGGTCGTGGTGCTGCTGGTGGAGCTCCTGTTGCAGGGAGAGGACGTGGTCGATCTGTGCCAGCTACACGCACAAGTAAAACCCCTTCCTCAGGTGAGAGTAGGCGACAAAACCTGCAGCGGTATTTGGTCGGGCCTAATGCTGCTCTACGAATGGTGAGGCCTGAACAAGTACAGGCGATAGTAGATTGGGTTGCTGACAGTGGATCCAGTTCCTTCACATTGTCTCCCACCCAGTCTCCTGATGAAAGACTACAGTTGGTACCTGCAGCCGATGTCCATCAGTCTTTCACCTCACCCCCTTGCAAATCAGCCAAGCAGTCTGAGCCCCAAGTCATGCAGCATTCTCTTCTGCTTTTTGATGACTCTGTTAGCAGGGTTTCCCAGGGCCATCCACCTAGCCCTGCCCCAGAAGTGGAAGAGATTGAGTGCACCGATGCCCAACCACTTATTTTTCAAGATGAGTACATGGGAGGACCATCGCAGCACGTCTCGGATGATGACGAAACACAAGTGCCAACTGCTGGGGCTTTTGAAAGCGTGCAGACCGACAAGGAAGGCAGGGGTGAAGACTGGGTGGAAGATGATGTGGAGGACGATTAGGTCCTCGACCTCACATGGAATCATTGTCATGCGAGTGACCGATGTAGTTCGGAGAAAGAGGCGGTGGTGGCACAGAGCCACCAGCACAGCAGAAGAGGGAGCAGGGTGCAAAAGCGGAGCGGCCATCCTCTAGACAGTACGCCTCCTAGTGCCCACCGCAGCAAGGGACAGAGCACACCAAAACCAGCTCCAAGGAGTTTCCTGGCGTGGCAGTTCTTCAGACAATGTGCTGACGACAAGACACGAGTGGTTTGCACGGTGTGCAATCAGAGCCTGAAGCGAGGCATAAACGTTCTCAACCTGAGCACAACCTGCATGACCAGGCATTTAAGTGCAAAGCACGAGCTGCAGTGGAGTAGACACCTCAAAAACCAAGAAAGGTCTCTGGCTCCTCCTGCTTCCTCTTCTGCTGCAGTCGCGGCCTCTTCATCCACCTCTGGAGTGACAGTGCCACCTGGCACCCCACAAACAGAGGATCTGCCAGCAACACCAACACCTGGGTCACCAAGCATCTTCACAATGTCCCACGGAAGCGTTCAGCTCTCCATATCCCAAACGCTAGAGAGGAAGAGGAAGTACCCCCCCTACCCACCCGCGATCCCTAGCCCTGAATGCCAGCATTTCTAAATTACTTGCCTTTGAAATGCTGTCATTCTGTCTGGTGGAGACGGATAGTTTTAAAGGCCTTATGCCGGTGGCCGTCCCAAAGTACGTCATGCCCAGCCGCCACTACTTTTCAAGGCGAGCCATCCCTTCCCTTCACAACCAAGTAGAGGACAAAATCAGGTGTGCACTGCGCAACGCCATCTGTGGCAAGGTGCACCTGACTACGGATACGTGGACCATTAAGCGCGGTCAGGGCTGTTATATCTCCATAACAGCACACTGGGTAAAATGCAGTGGCGGCTGGGCCTGAGGCGGATAGCAGTTTGGCGCATGTCCTTCCACCACCGAGGATTGAAGGGCACTTCAGTTTGCCTCCTGTTGCTTCCTCCTCCTACTCTGCTTCCTCATCCTCTACCAGCTGCTCATCTGGTCAGCGTAACACCTTCACCACCTTCAGCACAGCCAGGGGTAAACGACAGCAGGCAGTTTTAAAACTTAAAACGGGGGACAAACCCCACACTGCGCAGGAGCTGTGGACGGGCCTTGAACAACAGACCGAGGAGTGGTTTGTGCCAGTCAGCCTCAAGCCCGGCCTGGTGGTGTGCGATAATGGGCAAAATCTCGTAGCAGCTCTGGGACTAGCCGGTTTGACGCACATCCCTTGCCTGGCCCACGTGCTGAATTTGGTGGTGCAGAGATTCCTTAAAAATTACCCCGACATGTCAGAGCTGCTGCATAAAGTGCGGGCCGTCTGTGCGCGCTTATGGCGTTCTCACCCTGCTGCTGCTCGCCTGTCAGCGCTGCAGCGTAACTTCGGCCTTCCCGCTCACCGCCTCATATGTGACGTGCCCACAAGGTGGAACTCCACCTTGCACATGCTGGCCAGACTGTGCGAGCAGCAGCAGACGATAGTGGAGTTTTAGCTGCAGCACGCACGCGTGAGTCGCTCGGCGGAACAGCACCACTTCACCACCAATGACTGGGCCTCCTGTGTTCCTTGTTGCGCTGTTTCGAGTACTCCACCAACATGGCCAGTGCCGATAACGCCGTTCTCAGCGTTACTATCCCACTTCTATGCCTCCTTGAAAAAATGCTGCTGGCGATGATGGAAGAGGATGTGGCACAGGAGGAGGAGGAAGAGGGATCATTTCGTAGGGTTTCTGGCCAGTCATTCCCAAGTGGCTCAGAGGGTAGGTTCCTGCACCCACAAACCCAAGGTACACAATTGTCCAGCCAGGGCACAGTTCTGGAGGATGAGGAGGTGGAGGAGGAACCATGTTCACAGCAGGGTGGCACCCAGACCAGCTCATGGCCATCACTGGTGCGTGGGGATACAGAGGACACAGACGATACAACTCCCACAGAGGACAGCTTTCCGTTGCCTCTGGGCAGCCTTGCACACATGAGCGATTACATGCTGCAGTGTCTCCGCAATGACCGCAGAGTTGCCCACATTCTAACTTGTGCTGATTACTGGGTGGCCACGCTGCTGAGTCCCCGTTACAAGGACAACGTACCGTCCTTAATTCCGTCACTGGAGCGTGATCGTAAGATGCGCGAGTACAAGCGCACGCTGGTAGACGCGCTGCTGGTGGCATTCCCACCTGACAGCGGGGGCACAGTGGAAGCACAAGGCGAAGGCAGAGGACGAGGAAGAGGTCGCCAATGCAGCTGGGGCACCGCAAGCACCTCAGAAGGCAGGGTTAGCATGGCCGACATGTGGAAAAGCTTTGTCAGCACGCCACAACAACCAGCACCACCAGCTGATATGGAACGTCTTAGCAGGAGGCAGCATTTCACCAACATGGTGGAGCAGTATGTGTGCACACACCTACACGTACTGAATGACGGGTCTGCCCCCTTCAACTTCTGGGTCACCAAATTGGGCACATGGCCTAAGCTTGCCCTTTACACCTTGGAGGTGCTGGCCTGCCCTGCAGCCAGTGTATTATCTGAACGTGTGTTTAGCACGGCAGGGGGCGTCATCACAGACAAGCGCAGCCGCCTGTCTACAGCCAACGTGGACAAGCTCACGTTCATTAAAATGAACCAGGCTTGGATCCCACAAGACTTGTCTGTTTCTTGTGCAGAATAGACATTTATACCACCATCAAACATACATTCTTGTACTCAAGTCAAGTGCAATGATTCTTTGTTTTCTTTTTTTTTTTTATTTGTCACAATATTTTGGGGGCTACCTACCCCAATAAAAAAAAAAAAAAAAAAAAAAACATGGTTGACTACCTCCTCCTCCTCCATTGCTGCCTCCACCTACAACACCACATTCACCGCCACCTCAACCTCCGACTCCATATCCACCTCATTCTCTGAGTTGCAGGTTAATAATTTGTAATTTTTAATTATTTTATTTTAAGTTATTTCCCTATCCACATTTGTTTGCAGAGCAGTTGCCATGCTCTTAAGCACATTTTACTGCCTTTTACATCCCTCTAGCCTTTTCAAGGACTATTTTATAGCCATTTTAATGCAAAAAAGTGCCAATTTTAGTGCCCTAAATTGAAAAAATTATTTTCAATTGTCGGTGCCATTTTACCATTTTTGGCATATACAAACCCCTGCTGAGCCTGGGTGACAGGGGCCTAAATCTCTCAAAATCCTCTGTTCTATTGCTGGGTGACAAGATCCCCTTTTGCCATGAATGAACCCCTGCTCTGCATTGCTGACAGGGAACAAAATTTAGTTAAAACATCTGTTACTGATCGGAAGATGCGCGACTACAAGCGCACGCTGATGATAGCATTCCCACCTGACAGCGGGGGCACAGTGGAAGCACAAGGCGAAGGCAGAGGAGGAGGAAGAGGTCGCCAACGCAGCTGGGGCACCACCAGCACCTGAGAAGGCAGGGTTAGCATGGCCAAAATGTGGAAAAGCTTTGTCAGCCTTGGAGGTGCTGACCTGCCCTGCAGCCAGTGTATAGTGTGAACGTGTGTTTAGCACGGCAGAGTGCATTATCACAGGCCGCAGCCAATGTGGACAAGCTTACGTTTATTAAAATGAACCAGGCATGGATCCCACAGGACTTGTCCGTACCTTGTGCAGAATAGACATTTATACCAGCCTCAACCATCCATTCTTGTACTCAAGTGCCCTTATTCTTTGTTTTATTTTGTTATATGTCCCAATATTTTGGGGGATACCCCAATTAAAAAAAAAAATATAACACAAATCAGTGTTGGCTACCTATTCCTCCTTCACCGCCGCTTCCACTTACACCGCCACGTCAACCTACACCGCCACATCCACCTGATTTTTTTTTTCAAGTTCGGCCAAACCCGAACATCCAGGTGTCCGCTTAACTCTACTTCAGACCAATCAGGGTTCTGCAAAGTAGTTTCCTCCATCACATCTTACAAGCCCTTCTCCAGTCCTGAACTGTCAGATTCCAGACTATAAGCTGAAACATCTCTGTTGGATTTTGTAGGCCTGCTTGAACTAGAAAGTTTGGCTAGACTGTATATCCAATAATTTCCTCTGGAAAGTTGTAGCCAGTGAGGGATCATGCCCTCTTGGCCAGATGAGCACTATGGCTATGGCCGAGACTCTTGTCTTATTTTCCTGAGCACTCAGGATTAGCAATTAGCAGCAGGGGCAATATTCAAATTTGCGATATTTCGGAAATATTTGTCATATATTTGAGAATTCCAGATAATTTTCTTGATTGCGAAAAATTGGCAAAGTAATATTTGCATAATACGTGTGAAATACAGGCGTGGGTCACTATAGCTACTTTTTTTCAAGCTGCTAGAAGTTTCCTGAGACTGGAGAAAATGGTTTGCACGGCAGAACATTACAATAGCTTTATATGCAGATAGAGTGATCCAATATAGTCGCAATTGCGAAATCAGCATTAATTATGCGAATATTTTGGTGCAATACACGCAACTTCACATTTTAACAGGTCTGACTACTTATTAGTGATTGGTGCACTAAGTATTGTTGTGAACTTGTGATATCACAGCACTATGTATGTAGCATGTATGTATGGACAGCAGAACCTATATCACTATAACCTACACTGACATATACACTCACCTAAAGAATTATTAGGAACACCATACTAATACAGTGTTGGACCCCCTTTTGCCTTCAGAACTGCCTTAATTCTACATGGCATTGATTCAACAAGGTGCTGATAGCATTCTTTAGAAATGTTGGCCCATATTGATAGGATAGCATCTTGCAGTTGATGGAGATTTGAGGGATGCACATCCAGGGCACGAAGCTCCCGTTCCACCACATCCCAAAGATGCTCTATTGGGTTGAGATCTGGTGACTGTGGGGGCCATTTTAGTACAGTGAACTCATTGTCATTTTCAAGAAACCAATTTGAAATGATTTGAGCTTTGTGACATGGTGCATTATCCTGCTGGAAGTAGCCATCAGAGGATGGATACATGTTCTCATTCGGTTTACGCCAAATCCGGACTCTACCATTTGAATGTCTCAACAGAAATCGAGACTCATCAGACCAGGCAACATTTTTCCAGTCTTCAACAGTCCAATTTTGGTGAGCTCGTGCAAATTGTAGCCTCTTTTTCCTATTTGTAGTGGAGATGAGTGGTACCCGGTGGGGTCTTCTGCTTTTGTAGCCCATCCGCCTCAAGGTTGTGCGTGTTGTGGCATCACAAATGCTTTGCTGCATACCTCGGTTGTAACGAGTGGTTATTTCAGTCAATGTTGCTCTTCTATCAGTCGGCCCATTCTCCTCTGACCTCTAGCATCCACAAGGCATTTTTGCCCACAGGACTGCCGCATACTGGATGTTTTTCCCTTTTCACACCATTCTTTGTAAACCCTAGAAATGGTTGTGCGTGAAGATTTCAATTACTTACCGGTAATTGGTTTTTCCTCTAGCCCCCACAGCGGCACGACAGGAGAATACCCCGCCTCCCCAGGGACAGGAAACAACGTGGAGATCTTTAAATACTCCCCTCCCCTTACCTGCTCCAGTAAATAACCGAGAAACTCTGGAATGGATGCAACAAAATTAATCTTTATGTGTTATTGAGAATTAGACAAGGATACTCTCCAAGAAAGACAAAACAACTTTTTCCTTCTTTCATCCTTTTTTTTATTTTTTTATAAAAGTTTGAATAATCATTGGGAGGGAAATTCCCCGTGCCGCTGTGGGGGCTAGAGGAAAAACCAATTACCGGTAAGTAATTGAAATCTTTCCTAACACCCCCACAGCGGCACGACAGGAGGAATAACATAGGAATCCCATATCAGGGGGGGACAACAGCAGATAACACTCTGCGAGCAAATGATAATTCCCTGTTCTTCAACACATCTAACTGATAATGTCTAAAGAAAGTAGAAGGTGACGACCAGGTGGCTGCCTGGCAAATTTGTTCTAACGGAACCTCCGCTGATTCAGCCCAAGAGGCTGCTACAGAACGAGTTGAATGGGCTTTTAAGCCTGCCGGGGGAGGAACCTCCCTTAAGTCATAATAAGTCAAGATTGTCGATCTAATCCATCGACTAACGAATGCTTTGCTTGCCGCGTTTCCCTTATTTGGGCCTGCAAACTGAACAAATAGTCTGTCCGTCTTCCTGAGATCTTCTGTAGCCTTTAGGTAGGTAAGAACGGCTCTTCTTACATCCAGGTTATGGAAGAGTCTTTGCTCCTGACTGCCTGATGGGGATCCAAAGGAAGGGAGGGACACTTCCTGAAGACAGTGGAACTTAGAGACCACCTTGGGTAAAAAAGAGGGAGAATGTCTCAGTACTATCCTATCATCCTTGATGGACAGGTACGGGGGCCTGCACGAGAAAGCCTGCATCTCCCCCACCCTCCTAGCCGAGGTGATAGCTATTAAGAAAACTGTTTTAAAGGTAAGCATTTTTAGAGATATTTCAGATAAGGGTTCAAAAGGGCTATCTGATAAGGCTGCTAAGACTAGATTTAAGTCCCAAGGAGGGACAGTGGACCTCACTATTGGCTGTTTTCTCCGAGCTCCTTTCACAAATCTCTTAACAAGGTCTATGTCTGCTAGTTTTATATCAAGTAAGGCACTCAAGGCTGATATATGGACCTTTATAGTGCTTACTCTTAGCCCCTTCTGAAGACCTGACTGGAGGAACTCTAGTACCTTAGTGATTATAAGGGGACCTCTGGTATCCCCCCCTGTAAATCTTCTGAAAGACTGCCAGATCCTGTCATAGATCTTAGAAGTCACCTTTTTGCGACTAAAAAGAATTGTGGAAATTACCGCGTCCGAGAGGCCCTTTCCTTTTAATATTTCCCGCTCAGTCTCCATGCTGTCAACTGAAGTTGTGTTGTCCTGGGATGCCATACTGGGCCCTGGTAAAGGAGATCCGGGATGTTTGGTAGATGCCACACGTCTCCTGCTGACATTCTCACTAGGAGAGGGAACCATGACCTCTTGGGCCAGTAAGGAGCAATCAGGATCCGATTGTGTTTCTCCTGTAGTACCTTTTGCAGCACCTTGGGGATTAACGCAAAGGGAGGGAAGGCGTACAAGTTTACTCTTGGCGATGGGTGGGAGAGAGAGTCCACTATAAGAGGGTGATCTGAATAAGCCAGAGAGCCGAACTTCTCTACCTGTCTGTTTTGACGCGTGGCGAACAGATCTATTTCTGGAAGGAACCATGTTTGTGCTATCTGATGGAATATCCTTGGGTTTAAGGACCATTCCCCTTCTTTCAAGACATCTCTGCTGAGAAAATCCGCCACTGTATTGTCTTCTCCCCTTATGTGAACTGCCGATATTGATAGTATGTTCCTTTCTGCCCACTGGAAAATCTCTTTTGAGACCCTCGCCAAGGATGGGCTTCTTGTGCCCACCTGTCTGTTCAGATAGGCCACCGCTGTGGTGTTGTCTGAGAGTATTCTCCCTTCTTTCCCGTGGACTTCTGAGTGAAGGGCCTTCAAGGCCTCCCATACTGCCCTTAACTCCTTCAGGTTGGAAGAGGCTAGGATTTGATTTTCTTGCCAGCCCCCT
The DNA here is from genome assembly GCF_905171765.1 of Bufo bufo. Taxonomy (NCBI): domain Eukaryota; kingdom Metazoa; phylum Chordata; class Amphibia; order Anura; family Bufonidae; genus Bufo; species Bufo bufo. The sequence goes on from NC_053396.1 coordinate 84,337,030, forward strand.
TGTATTACGGACCTGTCTGAAAAGGCCCCCCAACCGTTCTTGCTGGCGTCTGTAGTGATAGTGACTACATCTGTTTGCTGCCACGGGACGCCTGTGTTTAGGTTTTGGTTGATCAACCACCAATTTACGGAGTCTCTTACATATTGAGGGACTCTTACTCTCCGTTCTAGAGAAGCTATGCTCTTGTCCCATTCTCTGAGCATGAAAGCCTGGAGGGTTCTTGAGTGAGCCTGAGCCCACTTTACTGCTGGGATAGCTGAGGAAATTAGACCCAAGATTTTCATTATTGATCTGATTGTCACTCTTGATTTGCTGCGGAACAGCGTAAATTCCTGTTTGATAGTCTGGACTTTTTCCTGTGGGAGGAAGGTCCTCATGAGGCCTGAATCCAGTAGCATTCCTAAAAAGATCTTCCTTTTTTCGGGCTGGAGGTCTGACTTTTCTATATTTATTAGCCACCCCAGGTCTGTTAGGCTCTGCTTCACTATTTCTATCTGTTCTAATAGGAGACTTTCTGATGCAGCCGCTATAAGGAAGTCGTCTAAGTACGGCACAACTAATATGCCCCTTAGATGAAGATCTGCTATCACCTCTGCCATCACTTTGGAGAAGACTCTTGGTGCTGACGTAATGCCGAAAGGAAGGACCTGGAATTGATAATGGAGTACCACCGAACCCTGTTGTACTGAAAATCTTAGGAACTTCTGATGCTCTCTGCAGATTGGAATGTGGTAGTACGCGTCGGTAAGGTCTAGGGTTGCCATAAAGGTGTTTCTCTGTAATAGACTTATAGTGGATTTTATGCTCTCCATCTTGAACCGTTTGTAGAGTAGATGTTGGTTCAGTCCCTTTAAGTTTATAATGGCTCTGTATGAGCCGTTCGGTTTTTTGACTAAAAATAAGGGGGAATAATAACCTGTTCCCTGTTCTGCTAGGGGAACTGACACTATAGCTTCTTTTTGTAAAAGGATTTTTACCTGATCTAGTATTAGAGCTTGGACTGGACCGGCTTTTTTGGTGATGTGGAACACCTCCTGGGGAAGAGTGGAAAACTCCAACTTTAGGCCTGATGAGACTACATCCAAAACCCAAGGGGAATTGGAGATATTCTCCCAGGCTGGAAGGAAGTACTTCAGCCTTCCTCCTACCCTGCATCTGGCGTCATTGCTTTGATGACCTTTGGGAGGAGTCAGAGGGGTTGAATAAAAACCCTCGACCTCTTCCTCTTCCCGAACGCCACCGGGGGGAAAATCCTTCCTCTTTTGATCTTGTATGCCCCTAGATGTGGGAAAAAACCGTCTCTGACGAAAATTCTTTTGTTCCGAAGGAAACCCCTTTCTTCTGTCTGTGGCTTTTTCAAGGATGTCGTCCAGTACTGATCCGAACACCCTATCACCTTCGCAGGGGATGCCGCAGAGTTTGTTTTTGGATGCCGCATCACCTGACCAGGACCTAAGCCACACCGCCCTTCTGGTAGAGTTTGAGAGGGCCGCAGACCTGGCTGCTAACTTAATAGAGTCGACCGAAGCATCGGCCAAAAATTTTGCCGCCTGTTTAAGAACTGGAAGAGAAGCTAAAATATCCTCTCTAGGGGTTCCTGATACTAGGTGCTCCTCCATCTGGTTTAACCAGATAGACATGGACCTGGCTGTATACGTTGCGGCTACGCTAGGTCTAAGGATGGACATGGAAGCCTCCCAAGATTTTTTTAGTAGGGCCTCGCTTCTCTTATCCATTGGGTTTTTTAAGAGACCTAAATCCTCAAAGGGTAAGGCTGACTTTTTCGTAATTTTTGCTACGGGGGCATCCACCTTAGGACATTTGTCCCAAGAGGACGTATCTTCCTCAGCAAAGGGATATTTTCTTTTTAGGACCCTAGATACGCTTGGTCTCTTTTCCACATCGGTCCACTCCTTATTAATTAACTTTATAATATTAGAGTGGAGGGGGAACACCCTCTTCCTTTTTTCTCCTAAGCCCTTAAACATTAAATCCTGTATAGTTTTGGACTGTTTAGACTCCTCTAGGTTTAGAGTTGCCCTAATGGTCTTTAATAATACTTCGGTCTCCTCAATGGAACAAAGAGGCTTCCCGGACTCATCTTCAGAGGAAAGAGGTTCAGACTCTGAGAGCTCCCCTTCATCAAAGTCCTCTTCTTGATATTCCGACTCTAAAGTCGCGGGCATCTCCGTCATAGAAGTAGAAGGCTTCTGGGACGTAGCAGCTAGTCTTTGATCGACAGCGCTGCTTACTTCATCCTTAATAATATTTCTAATATTATCCAATAAGGAAGGGGACTCTTCTGCCACAATCTTTTCCAAACACTTGGCACAAAGGGCTTTTTTATACCCTGACGGTAAGGCCTTTTTACAAATGGAACACTTTTTGACACGCTGGGCCTCTGACTTCTGAACTTCCCTGACCTATATTAGATATAAGTCAGAAAATTTGTTTAATAAAAAAAGGGGGGGCTGCCTAGTCTGTAGAAAGGGAGAGGTACAGTCCCTTATCCAGTGCAGAAGGTCAGAAAAAACCTAAACCCCACAGTGAATCACAGCAATATAGACATTCATCATTTCCCTCCAGAGGAGGGTAGCTTACCGGGCTGCCGGTCTTGGAAGGATCCGAGGGTCTGCGCATTGCGTCCTCTCCTGATGCCGACATGCTGCAGGCTGTTCTCAGGACGCCGCCGATTCCCGCCGCTTTTTTGAAAACTGTGCAGGGAAGTGACGTCCAACTCCGGCGCCTGTGAGCTCGCGCTCACGTGACCCGCGATCCTGTGGCTTCCTTCTCGCGATATCAGCGAGGAAGCGCTGCCCGGGGCTGCCTCCACTGGAGGACTTGTGCCTGGGAGACAGGGAGAACCGCACCGCAGTTCCGCGATCCTGCTCCCCTAACGACCTGCCGGCGATCCTGCTGATGGGCGAAAGAAATCCCACCAGCGAACAAACTCCTCGTCTTGCTTCCCAGAGGGACAGGAAACAACTGGAGCAGGAAAGGGGAGGGGAGTATTTAAAGATCTCCACGTTGTTTCCTGTCCCTGGGGAGGCGGGGTATCCTCCTGTCGTGCCGCTGTGGGGGTGTTAGGAAAAATCCCAGTAACTGAGCAGATTGTGAAATACTCAGACCGGCCCGTCTGGCACCAACAACCATGCCACGCTCAAAATTGCTTAAATCACCTTTCTTTCCCATTCTGACATTCAGTTTGGAGTTCAGGAGATTATCTTGACCAGAACCACCCCCCTAAATGCATTGAAGCAACTGCCATGTGATTGGTTGACTAGATAATTGCATTAATGAGAAATAGAACAGGTGTTCCTAATAATTCTTTAGGTGAGTGTATAAGCTAACTAACTAATGTAATGACATAGGAAAGCAGAGAACAGCAATAACACTGCTGTCTCTCAGATCTGCAAAATACTGCATGCAAGGGCTGCTGGGGAGGGTCTTATATAGTAAGGGGTAGACAACTTTCCTATTGGTTGCTAGGGATGTTGCTAAGATCAGACAAAGACATTACAGCCTTCTCATTGGTCCACAAGCAAGGAGGGAGGTTACCAATGAAAAAAAATAATCTAGAATATTCGAAATTACGAATATATATCACTATATTCTAAATATTCGCCATTCAAATATTTGCGCCCAACACTACTCAGGATATAAGAGGCAATGGAGGAAAATTTGGATGAAAAATTCCTTCCCAACTGAAAGATAGGCCATCTATTCTTTCTGATGGATCCGCTGGATTCAGGGAGCAGAGCTTTGTATAGGAGGCTTTCCCCTTAGCATCTAAATGGGGTACCCCATCTGCATACAATCTGTTAAAAATAGTCGCTGAGACTTCAACTGTGACCTACTTAACAGATCCGTCTAAATATTCAGAATACCTTGACTGGATGGCTGTCTACGGTTTGACATTCCACTGCCCAAGTAAAAATTTGACTGCATTGACTGTGCCGTGGATCGAAGTGAGTCCTGTGCCAATTGTTCATATAGCACATGGTAGAGATTATCTGTTTGCTCCACCACTGACAGATTCTTGAGTCTCCCCTAAATGAAGAGCTAGATATATTGCTCCCAGTTCTCGGATATTAGATCACAGATACATCTCTTAAGGAGACCGCCTCCCATGAACTCAAAGAATGCGGAAGTGTACTTCCCGACCAAAGTCATCAGAATGGCCAGAAAAATTGACTTTGTTCAGTATTTCTTGGACAAAGCCATCAATACAGGTCTTCCCGAGTTATCATAAGTTAGGATTGTTAACTTGAGATCTGAAAGGCATCAATTTTGCATCAGTCTTGTTTTGTATGGATTTTACCACATCAAATAAGGGATATTGTTTGATCAAAAGCTGGACCCTTTTACTTTTTACACAGTTTATATTCGCTTTGTCCTGGCCACATCCGTGCCTCTGATACAATACGCAGGTGAGCGCTGCAATTTGACTTTCTATATCTATAGTTATTTCTAGTTACTCCACTGCCACTCACATCCACCTTGATTATTGGATCCTTGATTTGTGATAGCTTAAGCAACCAGTTTCAGGAGTCTAACTGGAAGCTAGGGACTGAGTTAGTGCCACCACTTAGTAAAAATACCAGGCGGTAAAACCAAAGGCCAGTGAATTGAAGATGAGATACCCTGGTGAGTGATTGCCAACCTGAGTGTCATGGTAGGTAAGATAAGGGAAGGAAACAGAACACGGCAAAGCAAACAAAACAACTGACTACGCCCCAAATGCTATGGAACAAAGGGGTCACCTCCTAGCAATCCCTAAAACACTTTCCCTAAGCTGCTATGCCCATGTGCATATCTCAATGGTAGATATGCACATGCCCACGTACCTAAGGCTATAACACACTGAACCAAACCCTCAGCTGTAGGGAAGAGGGAAAGAGGCACCCAGCTCTTTCAACAACCGAAGGGGCTAGCGTTACCCTAGAGGCCTAGTCAAAACAGACACAGAAGGAACAAGGGAAAAGGACTTATCAAAAGATGTGCTGGAGCAGACGATCCACCAAACTTCCAGAGCTCACACAAGGCAGAACTATAACCCGCAAAGGCTATAGGGAGAGGGAGGAATAAATAGTCTCACCAATTACCTAAAGAGCAACACCTGGGAGGAGGTGGTATTCTACTCAAACCCACAACAAAACAAACTGTCAGATCGAGTCACGTGCAGCAACTCTGACAGATCTCCTCAGGACACCCACAGGGCAGGGAGTGACACTGAGAACTTGCAATGGGTTGGCAGTTATGTGATAGAAGTATGAGATCTTGGCTATAAAATAGTCTTGCTGATGAATGTTACATCATCTAAAGATCTAAACACGTCCTTTCTAACCTCCATCTTACCTGTGGCTTTGGCACTGCATACACTCTTGAAAAGACCACCATATGAGGCTTTGTGAAGGGTTGACCATTTTGCCTTGGGGGAAACTTCTTTAACCTGAGGGAGTCACCTGGGTACAAGATTCTATCCAGTAGTCTGACGTAATCCTTGCCTAATTTGAGAAAAGGATCTGTAATCCCACCAGAAGCCTGGTGTCCTAAATTTGATGTTTCCCTGTTTCAAATTTCTACTTTCTAGTGCTTTGAGAGCCTGAACACTTAGAATGTACTCTTCTCTACCTGTTCCTTGTGAGCCCCTCTTAGCTGATCTTTGGAATGAAAATGACAAGAATGAAACTACACCTAGAAGAATATTGTGGGACCTTAGAATGTAGAATTAATTTGGTGAGGAAAATAAAATGGCGCTAACAGAACATCCCTCTGCACATTGTGTCTATGGGGGATCAAATGAACTGAGAGGGACAGTCCCGACACGTCCCGCAATTTGCAGATCCCATACAGATCCATTATTACAGTGGGACTCTGAAACACGGACAGCACACAGTGTGCCGTCCACATCCGCACATCCATTTTGCGGCCCCCAAAGAGATAGAAAATGTCCTACCCTTTTCCAAATTGCGGACAAGAATGGGCATTACCATATAGGGCAGGAAGTACTGAACCACAAATGCTAAATGCACACAACAGATCCGTGTCCTATGGATCCGCAACTTGTGGTCCGCAAAATCGGATGGTTCTATGAATGGACCCCCAATCTTAGTGGCTAAGCGAGACTTCATGGGGAAGCAATCCCTATGACACTAGGAAACTAAAGCCAAAGAAGCTTTGCTGTCTGCCATAGACAAGGAATTACTATGTTGAGAAGGAAACAATCTTTCTGACCATAGGGATAACCTGGTAGGCAGAAAAAAGTCTTCCCAGACAAACTGGCCACTAGAATATTACCTTAACGGGTTAACCCGCTAAGTTGAGACTGCAGGATCTGCAAGACACAGCTGTAATCAAGCTCCCACATAATGTTACCTGTCTCGCTGTAACCACACTGCTGCCATACTCTTTTTTTCCCCCTCTATTTTGGGCTTATCCCCTCTGGGTGCAACAATTTCAAGGTGAGCTAGCACAACTTTTAATAATTAAGGTAGGCCATCATGAAACAAAGAGCTTGAATATCCTCCTGATCACAGAGACAGAGTTCACATCCAGGTGAGATGAGGCAGGAGATAAGGTAAAGGAGTTGCAGATAAGCAAGGTATTGTAGATATATGAGCAGAAAGGCCCAGAGAGTGCAAGCTTCTGACCGCTGAGAAGTAACCCATTCCACAATCTCTGTACCATGTCTGCACTGGAGACCTTCAGTTAGAAGGTAATGGTACAGACATCTCCTACATTGTCCACAGTTGGTGCACATACTAACATTTATGGGCTTCTTTGCAGAGTTCGGTAATTGTAACATAATTCGCTAACATATACATAAAAGCTACACATGAGCCATTCCAAGACCCATGATCCTTAGAGCTGCTGTGATTCCACTGCTGCAGTAATAACTCACACTGTGCAGAACCACAGATGTAGCGGAGCTAAAAACGACTCTGATAACACATGGCACAGAGTTATTTCATACCATTTTGACAAACTAATGAAAATACATTGAAAGAGTAGGTTAACCTTGTACCATTTTTTTACTTAACATGTTACCCATCAAGTTTAGCTCAACTGCACCTATATACTTCTACTCCAAAATGGCTCCTGAGATGGAGACACTGCTGCAAACCTGAAGGCAATAACAGTGCTTGTAACAGCCAAACTGGCACACCATGAAACATACATTGATAGTTTGCAGGGAACACCCAATGCATATGAGAAACTCACCAGGAACCTCAAAGATAAATCTCAGCTCAATCCACCCATAGAAACCCCCAAAGGGAAAAATAAATCCTGGAAACCACTTCTAGATCAGTAATGTTATGCAGGCTCGGACTGGCCCCCCAGGGAAATCCTCGGTGGGCCCCTGCCTAGTTGAAGCCCCGCCCCTCTCCTGAGAAGCAGCACCCCTCACAGACATCTCTCCCCAGGAGCAGCTCCAGAGACTGGATCAAACACTACTTTGTGGTTACAGGACCTGTGGTGATGTCACAGTCATGTGATCAGCCATGTGTGGGAGAAGTTAGGGGAACACAGTCTGTGCTGGTGGAGAATTCAGAGGTACTTCATGTATGGAAGGTGTGTATAAAGCAGGACTATGTCGGTGTAACCAGTCTTGTACAGTTTTCTGTGTGTAATGTGCAAACAGTAGTTCTATTTGTGTAATGGACATGTAGCAGAGCTGTGCATGCAATGCGTATATAGTAAACTATGTAATGGGCATGTGGTAGAGCCGTGTATGGCGGCATCAGGCAGGCCCCGTGTATGGCGGCGTCAGTATTATGTTTAGTGTATTATGTTGGATAAATGTAAAAATTGTCTACATTTATTTCTGCTTGGGAGACTAGCAAATGTTTCCCTGCAGAAATATCAGCCTCATAACGTTATGTGGGTCTATGGATTATATATGTGAATTACCGCAAAATTCACACTCCTCCTCAGCTAAAAATACTCCTCAAAATTGCTAAGAGGAGTGTAATATTGAACGATCAAAAAAATCACATGCACCCAAAAAATTCAATAAATATGTCAACTCTTCCTGCAAAAAAGGAGCCCCTACACAAGATCATTGGCAGAAAAAAATATATAAATGGAAACATGATTTTTTTTTAAATGTTTTATTATGTCAGAAAAAATAACGATAGACATATTGTCACAGTGTAGTTCACTGTGACACAGGTTACCATGTTGCTCGCTTTAGTAGCTCTTGGGCGTAATGGCTGCGGTGGATGCCGTGTAGGCTGATTACCTGATGAACGAATGAAATGCTCATTCATCGGGTACCGTAATTCGATCGTTTGTGCGCACATAAAAATGATCATTTATTGGAATTAGATTGTGCTGTGTAATCACGATCTGCTGCCGGCAAACAAGTAGTCAGTATGGGGAAGAACAATAACATTAGTGATCACTGCTCCCATACAACGGAGATCACTACATGTAAATACAGCGTTCTCCTCCTTCCTTCCCAACAATCTCCTGCTCTGTCGCCCTGTGTAAAGGGACCTTCACAGATACTGTATTGTGTGCTAAACTGCAAATAATCATGCGCATGAGCCCAAAAGTTGAACAAGTAATATTTCTTTTTGGTAGCTGTTTGGTGGCCCCAGGCACCCCAGTCCGGCACTGATGTTACGCAGTTAATTCTGGAGCAGCCCTCCAGCTCTATAACATGCATATAACTCTGGAACCCACTTCCAGTTCAATAATGACCTGCAGTTGACTTTGGAGCACACCTCCAGCTCTATAACATGCAAAAAGCAATGGACTCTCTTCCAGCACCACATATGGTATTCTGGAAACCACTTCCAGCTATATAATATCCATACTGACCTTCGCAGCAGGAGCCTCTGTATGTGTGAGCTTCATTGTCCTAGACAGAAGGAAAAAAAACATATCTACCTAGTGGCTGTGCACTCCTTTATAGGCAGCTTAATTAGTCTGATTTACTAATGATTTATCTTCTGTCCTAGACGGGAGGAGCAAGACATTGTTAACCCATTGTGTTGTGCTGCCTGTAGGACAATAAGGAAAGATAGATACCATAGACTAAGTGCTCATGCACACGAACGTATTCTCTTTACGTGTCCGTTCCATTTTTTTGCGGACCGTATGAACCATTCATTTAAAAAAATTACTCCGTTTCCTTATATCCGTATTTCCGTTCCGCAAAGAAATAGAACATGTCTTATTATTATCCGCAAAGGATAGTACTGTTCTATTAGGGGCCAGCTGTTCTGTTCAGCAAATAACGGAACGCACACGGACGTCATCCGTATTTTTGGCGAATCCGTTTTATGCGGACCACAAAATACATACGGTCGTGTGCATGAGCCCTTACCTGAACATGCCTTCATCTGTACAGCAGAGGAAATTTGCTGTGCATTAGAAGGAAGAGTAATTCCCATGAAATATCCGATCTCATTCCTCTTTGCTTTGCAGTTTTTATATGTTGGATTTGTTTATCTGCTTTTACAAAGGAACATTTGTTCTTTGGCTGATTTTTTTAGTTTAAGATACTGACATATTTTACACAGATTTAAGTGAACTATACATGTGTTTACAGTATTCTGTGGCGGCAAGAAATGGAAAATCTTCTGTTTAAAATATTCTGGCTGCTCCAGAGATCTCGGACTGGAAGCGGCCATACGAAAGTCATAGGCTGAGACACAAATGAAAGATCGCACAGCTGGCTGAGTATGTGCAGATGTGACTCCTGCAATTAGATTATTTACCATACTCTAAGCTATAGAAATCACAAACATATTCCAGATACTGGATCTACTTGCTGTATTGTTGGTGGGCTACATTTTCTTCCTTTTATTCGAAGCTGACATGGGTGGTTATAAAGTGGGGATATTATCATGAGCACTATTAAAGACAACAACTTTGGAATCCAGAAAGTGTGCTGCGTATAATTGTACAGAATGTCTCTTCTCTGTATTTTATTGCTTTTTAGCATTGCTCAGTACACATGGAAGGTTGGGAATGATTGACATTTCACAAATGCACTGATGTCTACATAGATACATTTGCTTGGATATTACAATAGCTGAGATTATATTGCTACACTTGACAGACTGCAGATACATTGATGACATACTGAATCATACATGAAATATCTTTATTTAGAGTTTCAATTAGAGGTGACCAAATCGAAGTTGACAAAGTGGAATTCGATCCGAATTTCAGGAAAAATTTGATTCGCACCGAATCCAAAATTCCTCACACTTCGTAGTAACGAATGGCTGCTGCACGTGTTAGGACATGGAGCAAGGAACTCTGAGAACGAGGGATCACCCATAATGCCATGCATGCAGCGAATCAGCAGCCAGGCAGCCCTGTGATGTCACAGCCATATAAATAGCCTCAGCCATCTTGGATTCAGCCATTTTCCAGAGTACTTAGTGCAGGGAGAGATGTCAGCAGGAGGTAGGGACAGTGCTTGGAAAGACTTAAAAATTTGTATTGTGCTGAATAGAAGTTTAGGGAAAGGATAGGGAGGAATCATTGCACAGTATTGAAGCAGAACAGGGTTCAGTAGGGGAGTTTACAGCCTGGGTAATAGGAACAATCCCGTGCTGCACTGACTGCAGATCCAAATTGCCATTATACAGCTCTGTAATTCCAGCAAATAGTTCTTGTTATTGGGGTGCAAGTGCTGTTTGATACAGCCATTAACAGGGTATATTACAAGAAAATATTTATATGTCTTATTTGCCCTTGTACATTTATATGTACTAAAGCATTATTTGGCTTTTATTAGTGGGAAAAAAAGGGCTTATTAGCCGTTGTGTGGTGAAGTGCGAAAATTACAGCCCTTTTTGGCGTGTATTAGTGGCAAAAAATATATATATTCTTTGTTGTTCAGCAGTGCAGTTATATGTTCTAAAGCCTTTTGTGGTGTGTATTAGTGCCAAAAAAATATATATTATTTGTCGTTCAGCGGCGCAATTATATGTTCTAAAGCCTTTTGTGAAGTGTATAAGTGGAAAAAAGTAAGGGCTTATTTGTCATTCAGCGGTGCAGTTATATGTTCTAGAGCCCTTTTTTGCGTGTATTAGTGGCACAAAAAAAGTATTTGCCGTTGTGTGGTGAAGTGAGAAAATTGTAGCCCTTTTTGTCATGTATTAGTGGCGAAAATATATATATTATTTGCCGTTCAGCGGTGAAGTTATATGTTCTAAAGCCCTTTTTGGCATTTATTAGTGGCAAAAAATAAATATATTTGCCGTTAAGCGGTGCAGTTCTAAAGCCCTTTTTTGGGTGTATTAGGGTACTTTCACACTTGTGAAAAAAATCACAGAAATGGTTAGATTAGAAATGTCGTAGGAGTATATATTGTTTCACTGAGTTATTATACTACTAAAACGTAACTTTTATAATATTCAATTTTAAAATAGGTCCCACATATACAATATTAATAGACTGCGTATGATGCATCAGGCTGTAATAGATTGTATATATAGATACATGTACGAGGTACTAGATGCTGGGTGAGGATGCTGTTGGGTTACGTCTTATATTTGTAACTCACGGTTTGTTGCATACAGGATAAGTCCTCCTTCTTTCCGAGTATCCAGGCATGTAGATGGCTCTATGCGATCCCCAGAGGTGGCTTGGAATGCTGGAAAGTAACGTCAATGTTTGTTAGGTGCCACACGTTCTGGGTCCTGGGACACTAGAGGAGGAGAGGTATCCCTATACAGCTAGTGTGGCCCTGCCTGAAAGCGGAGAGGTCTCCCGCCTAATTGCGGGAGAATCACCCCAGAAGGAGCGACCCCACTTATCGGTGGCTCTCCCTAATCTTCTCACCCTACAGAGGAGTCCTCAAGTATCAACAGCTAGATGTCGTTTTTCTCTTTTAGGTCCCGACGCGTTTCCTCTGACAGTGGATACTGTCAGATTCATCAGGGGGTAAATACTGATAAAGTTGCGGCTAGGTAACCGTCAAGCACAATCACTTTCTTTTCTTGGATAAGCCCACTGGGTAGATGCAGTCCAGAACGAGTGTCTGAAACTGTCCCCCTAAATACCCTTTACATTAACCTTAATTAGATAGCGGTGTGTCGCTTACCGCATATTGTGGCGTGCGTTCCAGCTCGTATGTCCGTGTGTTGTGGCGTGCGTTCCAGCTCGTGTGTCCGGAAGCGGAACTGCCTTGACCGCGCATGCGCAGAGGCCAGCGAGGTCCGCTGTGGAACGCACCGAGTGAGATCATGTGCTCCACCTTGCGCATTCTCAGTGGCACATCCGGAAATGGATGTGTTTTATTCGCGCATGCGCATAGGTCAGGGGGAGGGGTCCATTGTGAAGCGCATGAGGATAGATCTTGCGCTTCAGCCGGCGCATGATCAGATGTATTATATTAGTGCCAGATATGTTGAAAGACTTCAACACAATATTCAAGGCACCTTAATAAAAAACCTGCGCAAAGTATGAAATACTTCAACGGCAAGGGATCCCCCAGGCTTACAAATACTATATTAGGAATTACTAATGGGATCTCTGTACTTTCTATTTGGTTCATTACAGAATATATCCCAATGAATTAGTGATTTTTATTATTTTTAGGGTAATATCTCAAGTAGGTAGATGACTAATACCAATATAAGGCAAGTAAAGGTAGATTCTGTTTGGGGCTCAGTGGGGGTGTTTTTATTGCAGAGATATCCAGATAAACCCCATTAAATATATTGCTGTACACATATAGATATCAAAAATCTGACCTATCACGGTCAATATATTATATTCCTGCTTGGTCCATTTTACACATATATATATTTTATTTTAATCAGTGGTTAATGAATCATTTCAGACACAACCGGAATTAAATGAAGCATGCATATGACAACATTTCATTGAGGCCCAGTGGGCTCACAGTTTTTAACCTGTGAGTCCACTCAGCCTCCTTTTGTAGGATCCTTTTATTGAGGTCCCCACCTCTAGCGGATGGGCGGATTACCTCAATTACACAGAATCTCAGTGACATGCTATTCCCATCATGGAAATTCTGTATGTGTCTTGCTATAGGGGTGTCACGTTTATGTCGCACGTCACCGAGATGATCCCCAATCCTCCTTCTAAGTTCTCTCTTGGTCTTACCCACATATTGTAGGTTACATGAGCAAGTACACAGATACACAACCCCTGTGGTTTTGCAGTTTGCAAAATCCCTAATGGTGTATATTTTCTTAGTAGTATTGCTTGTAAATGTTTTTGTTTGGACAATATGTGGGCAGGCAATACATGAGCCGCATCTAAAGGTACCAAGAGGCCTTCTGTCAAGCCACGTGCCTGTTTTTTTAACAGGGGTATAGTGGCTGTGAACAAACCTATCACCCAGTGACCGTCCCCTACGATATGTTATGGCCGGGTATGTGGGGAGGATGTCTTTCACATCAATATCCGTCAAGAGCATGTCCCAGTACTTTTGAAATATCTCCCTCACTTCTCTGCTCCGATTATCATAGGTTCCTATAATACGGAAGATGGGGTCTGTTTCTAGCTCTGTCCCTTGTTTTGAGGACAGGAGTTCCCTTCTTTCAGTATTTAGGGCCGATTTAAAGGCTTTCTGTAGTGGACGGTCAGGGTAACCTCTTTCATTAAATCTGTTCTTTAGATCTCTGGCCTGTTTATAAAAGTCTGAGTTGTTACTACAGTTTCTGCGGACCCTAAGATATTGTCCCTTTGGGATTCCGCACTTGAGGTTCACTGGGTGGTGACTCTCCCATCTAAGTAAATTGTTTGCAGCTGTAGGCTTCCTGTACGTTTTGGTAGTTATTACACCGTTATTCAGAGTAATATGTAGGTCTAGGAAAGCCAGGCTGCAATCATCAATCTCTGAGGTAAAATGCATACCTATCTCGTTATTGTTGAGATATGCAACAAAATCCGAGAATTGTCTTCTGGAGCCGCTCCAAAATATTAAAATATCATCGATATAGCGGCCCCAGAAGACAATTCGCGATGTCCAGGCATTCTCCTCCGTGAAGACCAATGTATCCTCCCACCAGCCCAGGAACAGGTTAGCATAGGTGGGGGCACAGGGGCTCCCCATTGCCGTGCCCCTGAGCTGGTGGAAGTGCCTGGAGTCGAAAAGAAAATAGTTGTGCCTCAGGATAAACTCGGTTAGTTTGAGAATGAACACGTTGTGGGCTATGAATTGAACACCTCTCGTTTTTAAGAAGTGTTCAATTGCATGTAGTCCAAGATTGTGTGGTATGTTGCTATATAGAGCCTCCACATCTATGGAGGCCAGCAAAATACCATCTTCAAGTTGTAGACCATCAATTTTGGTAAGTAGGTCCGACGTGTCCCTAATAAATGAGGGTAATGCCGAGACATAGGTCCTTAGTATCTTATCAATATATATGCCTGTGTTTTGAGTTAAGGAGTTGATCCCCGAAACTATGGGGCGTCCCTTAAGGGGTGTAAGCCCTTTGTGGACTTTCGGGATGGTGTAGAACGTGGCCGTTTGGGGATAGGAATGGGGATGGGAATTTGAATTCATCACCTGATATCAATCTATTTTCAAAGGCCTCTATAAGTAGGGCCTCTAGATCTTTATTAAATTTGGATGTAGGGTCCCTTCCCAGTGTCTGATAACAGTTTTTATCATTCAGGATAGATAGACACATATGTTTATAGATCTTATGGTCCATGACCACCAAATTCCCTCCTTTGTCTGAAGGCTTTAATATTATATTGTGGTCTTCCTGAATTTTGATCATGGCCTCTATTTCCTCTTTTTTAAGATTTGGTTTTTCTTTAGCTACTTTTTGTTCTAGTCTATCAAGTTCCATGCTGACCATTTTCAGGAAGAGATCTATGGTGTTGGTTTCCATTGGGGGAGGTGATTTTATACTCTTAGGTTTTAAATTAGTGAACGGGCCTTCCCCCATGTTTCTTTCTCCTTCCTGACAAAGTTCAGCCAGACTTCTGACTAGTGGGAGTTCATTTAGGGGGATACCTAATTTCAGACTCTCCTCGAGATCGTTATGCCTAAAAAATTTATGCCATTTTAGCTTGCGGCAAAACAGGTTTAGATCTTTAATCCATAGAAAAGAGTTAAATCTAGAGGTGGGTACAAAAGTGATACCCCTAGTGAGGACTGATATTTCTGTTTCAGAGAATGTTTTATTAGTCAGGTTAATTATCTGTCCTTTCTGATCATGGTCTATTTTTCTTGTTGTCTGGGGCGGTCCCTGAGATGATATGGGGTCCCCCCTGATTCTAAAAAATTGGGCGGTAAAGCAGATGGTCCAGAGGATGAAGGGCCATCTGAGTATGTGGCTCTTTGGTTGCCCCGAGTATGGTTTCCCCATTTTTGATTTCTAGACCTAGACGCTCCTTGTCCCTTATTGCCTCTGTACCTCGTACATGTATCTATATATACAATCTATTACAGCCTGATGCATCATACGCAGTCTATTAATATTGTATATGTGGGACCTATTTTAAAATTGAATATTATAAAAGTTACGTTTTAGTAGGATACTTTCACACTTGTGGCAGAGGATTCCGGCAGGCAGTTCCGTCACCGGAACTGCCTGCTGGATACGGAAATGCGGACGCAAACCTATGGCATTTTTCAGACGGATCCGGATGCGGATCCGTCTGACAAATACTGTACATTGAAATACCGGATCCGTATCTCCGGTGTCATCCGGATAATCGGATCCGGTACAATTTTTTTTGCACTTTTAAAGGTCTGCGCATGCGCAGACCGGAAAGCCGGATCCGTTTTGCCGGAACACTTAATGCCAGATTCGGCACTAATACACTTTAATGTAAATTAATTCCGGCAAGTGATCAGTATTTTTGGCCGGAGAGAAAACTGAAGCATGCTGTGGTATTTTCTCCGTCCAAAAAACGTAAGAGGGACAAAACTGATGCATCCTGAACGAAATGCTCTCCATTCAGAATGCATTAGGATAAAACTTTTTTTCCGGTATTGAGCTCCTGTGAGGGAACTCAATGGCGGAAAACAAAAACGCTAGTGGGAAAGTACCCTAAGTGGCACAAAAAAAGTATTTGTGTGGTGAAATTAGAAAATTACCGCCATTTTTGGCGTCTATTAGTGGCAAAAAATATATATATTTGCCGTTCAGCAGTGCAGTTATATGTTCTAAAGCCCTTTTTGCCGTATATTAGTGGGAAAAAAAGGGCTTATTAGCCGTTGTGTGGTGAAGTGAGAAAATTAAAGACTTTTTTGGGGTGTTTTAATTTCCTTTTTATTTATTTATTTGATCTAACAGTATGTCAGACAGAGAAGTGCCAAACCCTGCACAGGGGAGTGGCAGAGGCCTAAATGTTTCTGGCGCAGGCACAGGTTGCAGCATAATAAGGGGGCGTGGCAGCAGGAGTCGCAGCTAGAGGCCTGAACTCCCGGTGTCATCTAGCGGTCGTGCCTTGACCAGCAACCCAGCGGTTCTTGAATGGTTGACTAGGTTATCCACTTCGTCCCAAGTGACATCAACACCCCCAGCCAAGAGTCGGTGGGTTCGTCAGACACAACCCTTAGTTGGCATGGCCCGGGAGCAGGTCCTGTGCCCTCACCTGTCCTCGACCTGCCTCTGTCCTTTTCTGTTCCCTCAGCAAGTAAAGTATTTTATGCTGTGGGCTCAGCTCCACTATACAGTGAGGACGAGCTACTAGAAGTCAGCAGCTACTGGCAAGCCAAGATGTGGAGGAGACATCCACCGCTTCCTCCACTAGGTGGGCAAGTAGTGATGAGGAGAGTGGTGTGGGAGCTGGTGTTGCAAGCAATCAGGCTCCTTATACAAAGACGGTTGGGGAGGACATCAGTGACGTGCAGACAGTACTCGATGATGATGATGATGTAGCTGATCGCAAGTGGGAGCCAGGTGACAAAGAGGCTTCATCATCATTGGAAGAAGAGGGTGGCAACTTGCCCGTGAGGCAGCAGGGGAGCCAGCAAGTCACTAGCGTGGCCGGGAGTCAGCAGGGTGGTAGCAGTGGGAGGTTGGGAGCCAAAGTGCCTGGGGTAGATTAACCGCTTCGCAGGAGCCTACCTGCCCAGAAAGTAGTGCTGCGGAGTGTTGGGGGTAAAATCACCCATTCGGTGGTGTGGCAGTTGTTTTTTAAGCCGCCGGAGGAGGTGAACATGGCCATTTGTAGAATCTGTGGGCAGAAGGTGAAGCATGGCCAGGGTGCCAATGTCGGCACCACGGCCCTGCGTCAACAAATGCAGCGTCATCATAAATTGGCCTGGGAGAACCGTGGCTCGGATGTGGTGGTCCAGCCTGCCGCAGCAACCGCTGCATCACCCAGTGGCATGCCCCCAGTTTCAGGCAGTCAAGGCTTCACCACCTCAGCCGAAGGGAGCTGTCTGTCCTTCCCATCATCTGCTGGTCCTGATGCTCCTGCTCCTACTTCTCGTCAGTCATTTCGTCAGCAATCGATCACAAGAGACAACAGTATGTGTGCACTCATTCAACGGTGCAGAAGCTGAATGTGCTCCTTTCCAAGTTGCTGGTGCTGCAGTCCCTCCATTTCCAAGTGGTGGACTCTGCACCTTTCAGAGAACTGATGGCTTGTGCCAAGCCGAGGTGGAGAGTCCCAAGCCGTCATTTCTTTGCTAAAAAGGCAGTACCAGCCCTGCACACACATGTAGAACAGAAGTTGGGCCAGTCCTTGAGCAGTGCCCCTCCAGCATACCACATGTGCAGGGCACGGTGGTGTCACGCTGCTCTGTACCTCGTTTGCCCGGGCGAACGGAGTCACACAGGGGAGGAACTGCTACATGTCCTTTATCAAGAAATTGAATCCTGGCTTTCTCCGCGACAACTGAAAATCGGAACCATGGTGACCGACAATGGGAAGAACAGGGTGTCGGCGCTGTGTCAAGGAGGGTTGAGCCATGCGCCTTGCATGCCACACGTTTTCAATCTGTTTGTCAAGTGGTTCCTGAAGTCTTCCACCCATCTGCAAGACATTCTAAAAATGGCCAGGAAACACTGCATGCACTTCAGCCACTCATACACTGCAAAGCACAACCTCCTTGAGCTGCAGCGGCAGAACGGCATCCCCCAACATAGGCTAATATGCGACATTTCCACCTGTTGGCATTCCACCCTCCATATGTTGGACCGACTTTATGAATAAAGAAAGGCCATAAACGATTTCTTGATGATCCAAGCGGACGGAGTACTCTCCTGTGTAACTTCAATGTCAGCCAGTGGCAGCTCATGCATGACACCTGCCGTTTGCTTAGGCCCTTTGAGGAGGCCACGTTATTTGTCAGTCACCAGGACTACAGGATGAACAACGTCATTCCACTGCTTCATGTCCTGGAACAGAGGCTGGTAAATCTGGCAGTTAAGGAGACTGGAGATGTGTCGCCTAGATCTCATGGCCACATGAGCCCTGTGGGGGCTGAACTGGAGGAGGAGGACATTGGAGCATAAGTAATGTGCAGCAAAATGGGTAGTTTTTCTACACAGGTGACAGGAGAGGAGGAGCAGGAGCAGCCAGAGGAGCTACAGGAAATGAGGAAGACGAGGCAAAGGACCCATACACACCGTGGAAGTATGCAGTAGAGATGGAGACAGGGAGTCCCTCCGAGTCACTTGCACAAATGGCTTGATGCATGCTCATTTGCTTGCCAGTAGTGTGTCATCAGAGCGGGTGTTTAGTGCGGAGGAGCTATAATTCCAGTATTCCCCAAGAAGAACTCGCCTGTCCACCCAAAATGTGGAGAGACTGACCTTCGTCAAGATGAATCAGGCGTGGATCAGCCAGGATTTCCACCCATCAATACCTGATGCATCAGACTAGATCATCCATGGTGCCACACCAACACTTTAACAAAAGAGACCGGTTTCTTCTGGCTACCTGCCTCAGCTACAATTCTGATGCTGCCACCCGCCTGATGCCACACATCTGATGCCAAGTGCTCCTTCTGTCACCCACCATCTTCAGCTGGTACTGGTATTGCCACCCACCTCCCCATTCTGTCACCGGGTCACTCTGTGTTCTCCTAATGCTGCTGTTACCACCACACTATGTCACCTTGGCACTCTGTAGTCCTCTGATGCTGCTGCCACCTCCACACTATGTCACCTTGCCATTCTGTGGTCTCCTGATGCTGCTGCCACCTCCACACTATGTCACCTTGCCACTCTGTGGCCTCCTGATGCTGTTGCTGCCACCTCCACACTATCATTGTGCCACTCTGTGGCCTCCTCCTGATGCTGCTGCCGCCACCTCCACACTCTGTCATTGTGCCACTCTGTGGCCTCCTGATGATGCTGCTGCCATCTTCACACTATCATTGTACCACCATGTGGCCTCCTCCTGATGCTGCTGCTGCTACCTCCATACTCTGTCATTGTGCCACTCTGTGGCCTCCTAATGCTGCTGCCAACTCTACACTGTCATTGTGTCACCCTGTGGCCTCCTCCTGATGCTGATGCCGCCACCTCCACACCCTGTCATTGGGCCACTTTGTGGCTTTCTGATGATGCTGCTGCCACCTACACACTCTGTCATTGTGCCACACTGTGGCCTCCTCCTGATGCTGCCACCTCTGCACTTTGTAATTGTGCCACTCTGTGGTCTCCTCATGCTACTGCTTCTGCCACCTCCACTCTGTCATTATGCCACCTTGTGGCCTCCTCCTGATGCTGCTGCCACCTCCACATTCTGTCATTGTTCCACTCTGTGGTCTCCTGATGCTGCTGCCACCTCAACACTGTCATTGTGCCACCCTGTGGCCTCCTCCTGAATCTACTGATGCCGCCACCTCCACACTCTGTCATTGAGCCACTCTGTGGCTTGCTGCTGCTGCTGCCACCTCCACACTGTCATTGTGCCACTATGTGGCCTCCTCCTGATGCTGCTGTCTCCACCACCACAATCTGTCATTGTGCCACTCTGTGGTCTCCTGATGCTGCTGTCACCTCCACACTGTCATTGTGCCACCCTGTGGCCTCCTCCTGATGCTGCTGCCGCCACCTCCACGCCCTGTCATTGGGCCACTCTGTGGTATCCTCATGCTGCTTCCACCTCACCACTATGTCATAGGGACACTCTGTTGACTTCTCATGCTGTTCCCATCCTCCCCACTTTATGACTGGGCAACTATTTTGCCTTTCGGCCTGGCTAACATCATCATTTAGTTGACCTTTCTTCTACTCTGTCAGAAGGAAGGATACATGAGACGCACAACGGATCCTTTCTATGTAACAGCTATAAGGCCTGCATGACATGGTCCATATTTTGCATCAGAATTGGCTTATGATTTAGTAGCCAAAAGCAGGAGTGGGTACAAAACACAGAGGACATGCAAATATTCCATTCACATGTCATCTCTTTTTTGGATCCACTTCAGTTTTTTTTGGCTTCAGCAATACTGATGGATTACTGACCAAATGCTGAGCGAGTGAAGGCGGATGCTCTACAGACAAGATCTGTTTTTTGTTGGATATTGTTCTGACGGATCAGATGAAGGGCAAAATAATCAGTGACGTCAAACAAACTTACTGCTGACACCCTCTCCACTCTGTCAGGGGGGTTCTACTTGTATAAACATTTAATAGAACAGGTTCTGTAGACATCTATGTGGAATCAGCTGCCGACGGTGTAAAAGGAGTGCGCTTCTTCTTGACGCTAACACTGACCTGTAAGGCTGAGTTCACACTTGAGTTATTTGGTCAGTTTTGGCCCCGTAACTGCCCAAATAAGTGAAGTGAGCAGTGATTCTAAGAGCGATGCCTGTCTTCTACATGTCATACTGACTCAGGCCTCATGCACACGACCGTATTTTTTTGCGGTCCGCAAAACGGGGTTCCGTTTTCCCGTGATCCGTGACCGTTTTTTCGTCCGTGGGTCTTCCTTGATTTTTGGAGGATCCACGGACATGAAAAAAAAGTCGTTTTGGTGTCCGCCTGGCCGTGCGGAGCCAAACGGATCCGTCCTGAATTACAATGCAAGTCAATGGGGACGGATCCGTTTGACGTTGACACAATATGGTGCCATTTCAAACGGATCCGTCCCCATTGACTTTCAATGTAAAGTCTGGAGTCCCTTTTATACCATCGGATCGGAGTTTTCTCCAATCCGATGGTATATTTTAACTTGAAGCGTCCCCATCACCATGGGAACGCCTCTATGTTAGAATATACTGTCGGATATGAGTTAGATCGTGAAACCTCATTTCCGACAGTATATTCTAACACAGAGGCGTTCCCATGGTGATGGGGATGCTTCTAGTTAGAATATACTACAAACTGTGTACATGACTGCCCCCTGCTGCCTAGCAGCATCCGATCTCTTACAGGGGGCCGTGATCAGCACAATTAACCCCTCAGGTGCCGCACCTGAAGGGGTTAATTGTACTATCATATCCCCCTGTAAGAGATCAGGGCTGCCAGGCAGCAGGGGGCAAACCCCCCCCTCCCCAGTTTGAATATCATTGGTGGCCAGTGCGGCCCCCCCCCCTTCCATTGTAATAATTCGTTGGTGGCACAGTGTGCCCCCCCCCCCGCCCCCCCTTTCCTCCCTCTATTGTAATAATTCGTTGGTGGCACAGTGTGCGCCCCCCCCGCCCCCCCCCTTCCTCCCTCTATTGTAATAATTCGTTGGTGGCACAGTGTGCGCCCCCCCCCGCCCGCCCCCCTTCCTCCCTCTATTGTAATAATTCGTTGGTGGCACAGTGTGCGCCCCCCATTGGCCCCCCTCCCTCTATAGCATTAACAACATTGGTGGCCAGTGTGCGGCCTCCCATCTCCCCCCCCCGATCATTGGTGGCAGCGGGTTACTAGCAATAGTACAATAGTAAAAGATTCATACTTACCTGGGAGCTGCGATGTTCGTGTCCGGCCGGGAGCTCCTCCTACTGGTAAGTGACGGTTCATTTAGCAATGCGCCGCACAGACCTGTCACTTACCAGTAGGTGGAGCTCCCGGCCGGACACGAACATCGCAGCAGCAGGTAAGTATAAATCTTCTACTATTGTACTATTGCTAAGTAACCATGGCAACCAGGACTGTAGTAGCGTCCTGGTTGCCATGGTTACCGATCGGAGCCCTAGCGATTAAACTGGGACTCCGATCGGAACTCCGCTGCCACCAATGATGGGGGGCAGGGGGGGGGGAGATGGGAGGCCGCACACTGGCCACCAATGTTGTTAATGCTATAGAGGGAGGGGGGGCCTATGGGGGGCGCACACTGTGCCATCAACGAATTATTACAATAGAGGGAGGGAGGGGGGGGCGCACACTGTGCCACCAACGAATTATTACAATAGAGGGAGGGAGGGGGGGGCGCACACTGTGCCACCAACGAATTATTACAATAGAGGGAGGGAGGGGGGGCGCACACTGTGCCACCAACAAATTATTACAATAGAGGGAGGGAGGGGGGGGGCGCACACTGTGCCACCAACAAATTATTACAATAGAGGGAGGGAGGGGGGGGCGCACACTGTGCCACCAACGAATTATTACAATAGAGCGAGGGAGGGGGGGCGCACACTGTGCCAGCAACGAATTATTACAATAGAGGGAGGGGGGGGCCGCACTGGCCACCAACCTATTATTACAATAGAGGGGGGGGGGGGCCGCACTGGCCACCAATGATATTCAAACTGGGGAGGGGGGGAGGGTCTGCCCCCTGCTGCCTGGCAGCCCTGATCTCTTACAGGGGGCCGTGATCAGCACAATTAACCCCTTCAGGTGCCGCACCTGAAGTGGTTAATTGTGCTGATCACGGCCCCCTGTAAGAGATCGGGTGCTGCCAGGCAGCAGGGGGCAGTCTTGTACACAGTTTGTAGTGTATTCTAACTAGAAGCGTCCCCATCACTATGGGAACGCTTCTGTGTTAGAATATACTGTCGGTTCTGAGTTTTCACGAAGTGAAAACTCAGCTTGGAAAAAGCTTTTATGCAGACGGATCTTCGGATCCGTCTGTCTAAAAACTAACCTACGGCCACGGATCACGGACACGGATGCCAATCTTGTGTGCATCCGTGTTCTTTCACGGACCCATTGACTTGAATGGGTCCGTGAACCGTTGGCCGTGAAAAAAATAGGACAGGTCATATTTTTTTCACAGCCAGGAAACACGGATCACGGATGCGGCTGCAAAACGGTGCATTTTCCGATTTTTCCACGGACCCATTGAAAGTCAATGGGTCCGCGAAAAAAAACGGAAAACGGCACAACGGCCACGGGTGCACACAACGGTCGTGTGCATGAGGCCTCACAGTATTGTTTCACTACCACAGCAGACTTCCTCTGTGTGTTACTGCTAGGCACAGTGTTCTACACCACTATAAAGGCTCTCCGTTTTTTACGTGATTCACCGCGAATAAATTCGGATCAAACTGAATTCTTTTGAAAAATTTCGGCGCACTAGCCGAATCGAATTTTTGAGTAATTTGCTTATCTCTAGTTTCAGTAATGAACATGCTAGAGATGAAGTGATTGCTGTATCGAATATAAATCCTGTACTATGTGGAGGTCACCTCGTCTGTTAGTGGTTAAGACCACTGCACATTACACGCTGGCAAAAGGCCCATCATATGTATAAGAGTGTACTGCACTAATCACTGTGATTAAAGGCTTGGGATGGTATGCTAATTGATGAAGGTAGAAATCAAGACATTCTTTTTTTTTTTTTTTACTTTTGAAGAGAACATAAGATCTTTTATTTTGTTACCTCTCCAGTAAAGGTGTGTCTAGTAGCATATCTTGTAGATTGTAAGCCCTCGCGGGCAGTGTCCTCTTTCCTTCTGTACCAATGTGTAATGCGTAGGGATGAGCGAACCCGAACTGTATAGTTCGGGTTCGTACCGAATTTTGGGGTGTCCGTGACACGGACCCGAACCCGAACATTTTCGTAAAAGTCCGGGTTTAGGTTCGGTGTTCGGCGCTTTCTTGGAGCTTTTTGAAAGGCTGCAAAGCAGCCAATCAACAAGCGTCATACTACTTGGCCCAAGAGGCCATCACAGCCATGCCTACTATTGGCATGGCTGTGATTGGC
Organism: Bufo bufo; assembly: GCF_905171765.1. NCBI lineage: Eukaryota > Metazoa > Chordata > Amphibia > Anura > Bufonidae > Bufo > Bufo bufo. Next base: position 84,361,036 of record NC_053396.1, read on the forward strand.
CAGTGCACCATGTGACCCAGCCTCTATTTAAGCTGGAGTCACGTAGCGCCGCACGTCACTCTGCTATGATCAGTATAGGGAGAGGTTGCAGCTGCGACGTTAGGGCGAGATTAGGCAGATTAACTCCTCCAAAAGACTTCATTCTGTGATCGATCTGCAGCTGTGGATCATTGAAGTGCTATTATTGACTTGCTCACTTTTTTGAGGCTGCCCAGAGCGTTTTTAGATCACTTTTTTTCTGGGGTGATCGGCGGCCATTTTGTGACTTGTGGTGCGCCAGCACGAGCTATCACCAAGTGTATTTAACCATCGATAGTGTGGTTATTTTGTGCTATATCCTACATCAGCTGCAGGCTGAGCCTGTGTCACCGAAGTGCATTTAACCATCAACAGTCTGGTTATTTTTTGGCCATATACTACATCAGCTGCAGGCTGAGCCTGTGTCACCCAAGTGCATTTAACCATCAACAGTCTGGTTATTTTTTGGCCATATCCTACATCAGCTGCAGGCTGAGCCTGTGTCACCCAAGTGCATTTAACCATCAACAGTCTGATTATTTTTTGGCCATATACTACATCTGGTGCAGGCTGAGCCTGTGTCACCCAAGTGCATTTAACCATCAACAGTGTGGTTATTTTTTGGCCATATGTTACATCAGGGGCAAGTTGAGCCTGTCACCCAATGTCACGGATGGTGTACAGGAAACAAGATGATACAAATAACATACGATGACTCACTGGATCCACAACTAAGGAACAAAAAGGGAGACCCCTGCAATCGACCTGCCGCTCTCCCTTATTGCTCAGCCTATGCGACCACTCCAAAGGTGAATGGGCGCATATCCACGTACCTCGGCTATCTGAACCTGAAGGCCCTACAATAGTGAGGGGACACGACCACCGGCTCCCTACACAGACACGGAGGGAGTCAGGGTCACCTGGATCCAGACAACAGAAAATCATAAATACTAAAACAACACTTATCTGCAGACGAACTGAGAACTGGTAGTTGGGAGCTGGGAGCTGAAGACAGCATGCACACTCATTCCAGGAAGTTGTATCAGCCACACCCAACTACCTTATGGGGGAGAATATAAAGGGAGGTAATGAGTCTGACTGCATGACAGCTGAGATAGCCTAACAAGGTGAGAAACAGAAACCAAAACAAAGAAACTCAAGGGGGAGGATCTGAACGACTCCTGTCAGAGCTTCTCAGCTGTCTAGTTGTGACACCCAGCGCCTAAAAAATAGACCTGACATTTCTATTCAACCAAATCTGCACAGTTTTAGCTGGTCAAGTTATTTGTAGTGACCGTAAAAGCAGACTTTTTGTTCTGGGTTGAAAAAGCATTCCCAAATTTGCCATTCTCAAAATAACTAGTTTGTGGTATTTGAGGCCTACTTGAAATCTATCCCAAAAAGAAAATCTTACATTGAAGGTATTGATAGTGTCATTCAGAAAAACCTAAGACACACGCTAGCGTGCTGATAGAAGTGTCATTCTGTGATTAAACCTATAACTGTCACACAGCGCAAAAAAAAACAGGTCTCACATCTCTATTCAACCAAATCTGCACAGTTTTAGCTGGTCAAGTTATTTGTAGTGACCGTAAAAGCAGACTTTTTGTTCTGGGTTGAAAAAGCATTCCCAAATTTGCCATTCTCAAAATAACTAGTTTGTGGTATTTGAGGCCTACTTGAAATCTATCCCAAAAAGAAAATCTTACATTGAAGGTATTGATAGTGTCATTCAGAAAAACCTAAGACACACGCTAGCGTGCTGATAGAAGTGTCATTCTGTGATTAAACCTATAACTGTCACACAGCGCAAAAAAAAACAGGTCTCACATCTCTATTCAACCAAATCTGCACAGTTTTAGCTGGTCAAGTTATTTGTAGTGACCGTAAAAGCAGACTTTTTGTTCTGGGTTGAAAAAGCATTCCCAAATTTGCCATTCTGAAAATAACTAGTTTGTGGTATTTGAGGCCTACTTGAAATCTATCCCAAAAAGAAAATCTTACATTGAAGGTATTGATAGTGTCATTCAGAAAAACCTAAGACACACGCTAGCGTGCTGATAGAAGTGTCATTCTGTGATTAAACCTATAACTGTTACACAGCGCAAAAAAAAACAGGTCTCACATCTCTATTCAACCAAATCTGCACAGTTTTAGCTGGTCAAGTTATTTGTAGTGACCGTAAAAGCAGACTTTTTGTTCTGGGTTGAAAAAGCATTCCCAAATTTGCCATTCTGAAAATAACTAGTTTGTGGTATTTGAGGCCTACTTGAAATCTATCCCAAAAAGAAAATCTTACATTGAAGGTATTGATAGTGTCATTCAGAAAAACCTAAGACACACGTTAGCATGCTGATAGAAGTGTCATTCTGTGATTAAACCTATAACTGTCACACAGCGCAAAAAAAAACAGGTATCACATCTCTATTCAACCAAATCTGCACAGTTTTAGCTGGTAAAGTTATTTGTAGTGACGGTAAAAGCAGACTTTTTATTCTGGGTTGAAAAACTATTCCCAAATTTGCCATTCTCAAAATTTTGGTGAACGGGAACAATGAGGAAAACATCTAATAAGGGACGCGGACGTGGACATGGTCGTGGTGGTGTTAGTGGACCCTCTGGTGCTGGGAGAGGACGTGGCCGTTCTGCCACAGCCACACGTCCTAGTGAACCAACTACCTCAGGTCCCAGTAGCCAGCAGAATTTACAGCGATATTTGGTGGGGCCCAATGCCGATCTAAGGATGGTAAGGCCTGAGCAGGTACAGGCATTAGTCAATTGGGTGGCCGACAGTGGATCCAGCACGTTCACATTATCTCCCACCCAGTCTTCTGCAGAAAGCGCACAGATGGCGCATGAAAACCAAGCCCATCGGTCTGTTACATCACCCCCATGCATATCAGGGAAACTGTCTGAGCCTCAAGTTATGCAGCAGTCTCTTATGCTGTTTGAAGACTCTGCTGCCATGGTTTCCCAAGGGCATCCACCTAGCCCTTCCCCAGGGGTGGAAGAGATAGAATGCACTAACGCACAACCACTTATTTTCCCTGATGATGAGGACATGGGAATACCACCTCAGCACGTCTCTGATGATGACGAAACACAGGTGCCAACTGCTGCGTCTTTCTGCAGTGTGCAGACTGAACAGGAGGTCAGGGATCAAGACTGGGTGGAAGACGATGCAGGGGACGATGAGGTCCTAGACCCCACATGGAATGAAGGTCGTGCCACTGACTTTCAGAGTTCGGAGGAAGAGGCAGTGGTGAGACCGAGCCAACAGCGTAGCAAAAGAGGGAGCAGTGGGCAAAATCAGAACACCCGCCGCCAAGAGACTCCGCCTGCTACTGACCGCCGCCATCTGGGACCGAGCACCCCAAAGGCAGCTTCAAGGAGTTCCCTGGCATGGCACTTCTTCAAACAATGTGCTGACGACAAGACCCCAGTGGTTTGCACGCTGTGCCATCAGAGCCTGAAGCGAGGCATTAACGTTCTGAACCTTAGCACAACCTGCATGACCAGGCACCTGCATGCAAAGCATGAACTGCAGTGGAGTAAACACCTTAAAAACAAGGAAGTCACTCAGGCTCCCCCTGCTACATCTTCTGCTGCTGCCGCCTCGGCCTCTTCTGCTGCTGCTGCCGCCGCCTCGGCCTCTTCCTCCGCCTCTGGAGGAACGTTGGCACCTGCCGCCCAGCAAACATGGGATGTACCACCAACACCACCACCTGCGTCACCAAGCATCTCAACCATGTCACACGGCAGCGTTCAGCTCTCCATCTCACAAACATTTGAGAGAAAGCGGAAATTCTCACCTAGCCACCCTCGATCCCTGGCCCTGAATGCCAGCATTTCTAAACTACTGGCCTATGAAATGCTGTCATTTAGGCTGGTGGACACACAGAGCTTCAAACAGCTCATGTCACTTGCTGTCCCACAGTATGTTGTTCCCAGCCGCCACTACTTCTCCAAGAGAGCCGTGCCTTCCCTGCACAAACAAGTGTCCGATAAAATCAAGTGTGCACTGCGCAACGCCATCTGTGGCAAGGTCCACCTAACCACAGATACGTGGACCAGTAAGCACGGCCAGGGACGCTATATCTCCCTAACTGCACACTGGGTAAATGTAGTGGCGGCTGGGCCCCAGGCAGAGAGCTATTTGGCGCACGTCCTTCCGCCGCCAAGGATCGCAGGGCAACATTCTTTGCCTCCTGTCTCCTCCTCCTCCTACTCCGCTTCCTCCTCCTCTTCTTCCACCTGCTCATCCAGTCAGCCACACACCTTCACCACCAACTTCAGCACAGCACGGGGTAAACGTCAGCAGGCCATTCTGAAACTCATATGTTTGGGGGACAGGCCCCACACCGCACAGGAGTTGTGGCGGGGTATAGAACAACAGACCGACGAGTGGTTGCTGCCGGTGAGCCTCAAGCCCGGCCTGGTGGTGTGCGATAATGGGCGAAATCTCGTTGCAGCTCTGGGACTAGCCGGTTTGACGCACATCCCTTGCCTGGCGCATGTGCTGAATTTGGTGGTGCAGAAGTTCATTCGCAACTACCCCGACATGTCAGAGCTGCTGCATAAAGTGCGGGCCGTCTGTTCGCGCTTCCGGCGTTCACACCCTGCCGCTGCTCGCCTGTCTGCGCTACAGCGTAACTTCGGCCTTCCCGCTCACCGCCTCATATGCGACGTGCCCACCAGGTGGAACTCCACCTTGCATATGCTGGACAGACTGTGCGAGCAGCAGCAGGCCATAGTGGAGTTTCAGCTGCAGCACGCACGGGTCAGTCGCACTGCGGATCAGACCCACTTCACCACCAATGACTGGGCCTCCATGCGAGACCTGTGTGCCCTGTTGCGCTGTTTCGAGTACTCCACCAACATGGCCAGTGGCGATGACGCCGTTATCAGCGTTACAATACCACTTCTATGTCTCCTTGAGAAAACACTTAGGGCGATGATGGAAGAGGAGGTGGCCCAGGAGGAAGAGGAGGAAGAGGGGTCATTTTTAGCACTTTCAGGCCAGTCTCTTCAAAGTGACTCAGAGGAAGGTTTTTGCAACACCAGAGGCCAGGTACAAATGTGGCCAGACAGGGCCCACTACTGGAGGACGAGGAGGACGAGGATGAGGAGGAGGTGGAGGAGGATGAGGATGAAGCATGTTCACAGCGGGGTGGCACCCAAAGCAGCTTCGGGCCCATCACTGGTGCGTGGCTGGGGGGAAACACAGGACGATGACGATACGCCTCCCACAGAGGACAGCTTGTCCTTACCTCTGGGCAGCCTGGCACACATGAGCGACTACATGCTGCAGTGCCTGCGCAACGACAGCAGAGTTGCCCACATTTTAAAGTGTGCGGACTACTGGGTTGCCACCCTGCTGGATCCCCGGTACAAAGACAATGTGCCCACCTTACTTCCTACACTGGAGCGTGATAGGAAGATGCGCGAGTACAAGCGCACGTTGGTAGACGCGCTACTGAGAGCATTCCCAAATGTCACAGGGGAACCAGTGGAAGCCCAAGGCGAAGGCAGAGGAGGAGCAAGAGGTCGCCAACGCTGCTGTGTCACGCCCAGCTCCTCTGAGGGCAGGGTTAGCATGGCAGAGATGTGGAAAAGTTTTGTCAACACGCCACAGCTAAGTGCACCACCACCTGATACGGAACGTGTTAGCAGGAGGCAACATTTCACTAACATGGTGGAACAGTACCTGTGCACACCCCTCCACGTACTGACTGATGGTTCGGCCCCATTTAACTTCTGGGTCTCCAAATTGTCCACGTGGCCAGAGCTAGCCTTTTATGCCTTGGAGGACCTGTCCATCCCTTGTGCAGATTAGATATTAACTACCTCCCCTTAACAATATATTATTCTACTCCAGGGCACTTCCTCATTCAATACTTTTTTTAATTTCATTTTACCATTATATTGCGGGGCATCCCAAAGTTGAATGAACCTCTCCTCTGTCTGGGTGCCGGGGCCTAAATGTGTGACAGTGGCCTGTTCCAGTGGTGGGTGACGTGAAGCCTGATTCTCTGCTATGACATGAAGACAGATTCTGCGCTGACATAAGGCCAGATTCTCTGTTACGGGACCGCTCTTCTCTGTCTGGGTGCCTGGGCCTAAATGTGTGACAGTGGCCTGTTCCAGTGGTGGGTGACCTGAAGCCTGATTCTCTGCTATGACATGAATACAGATTCTGCGCTGACATAAGGCCAGATTCTCTGTTACGGGACCTCTCTCCTCTGCCTGGGTGCCTGGGCCTAAATGTGTGAGGGTGGCCTGTTCCAGTGGTGGGTGACGTGAAGCCTGATTCTCTGCTATGACATGAATACAGATTCTGCGCTGACATAAGGCCAGATTCTCTGTTACGGGACCTCTCTCCTCTGCCTGGGTGCCTGGGCCTAAATGTGTGAGGGTGGCCTGTTCCAGTGGTGGGTGACGTGAAGCCTGATTCTCTGCTATGACATGAATACAGATTCTGCGCTGACATAAGGCCAGATTCTCTGTTACGGGACCTCTCTCCTCTGCCTGGGTGCCTGGGCCTAAATGTGTGACAGTGGCCTGTTCCAGTGGTGGCTGACGTGAAGCCTGATTCTCTGCTATGACATGAAGACAGATTCTGCGCTGACATAAGGCCAGATTCTCTGTTACGGGACCGCTCTCCTCTGTCTGGGTGCCGGGGCCTAAATGTGTGACAGTGGCCTGTTCCAGTGGTGGGTGACGTGAAGCCTGATTCTCTGCTATGACATGAAGACTGATTCTGCGCTGACATGAAGCCAGATTCTCTGCTATGGCATGAAGAGACTGATTCTCTGCTGACATGAAGCCAGATTCTTTGCTATGGCATGAAGAGACTGATTCACTGCTGACGTGAAGCCAGATTCTCTGCTATGGGACCTCTGTCCAATTGATATTGGTTCATTTTATTTTATTTTTTTTAAATTTTAATTCATTTCCCTATCCACATTTGTTTGCAGTGGATTTACCTACATGTTGCTGCCTTTTGCAGCCCTTTAGCTCTTTCCTGGGCTGTTTTACAGCCTTTTTAGTGCCCAAAAGTTCGGGTCCCCATTGACTTCAATGGGGTTCGGGTTCGGGACGAAGTTCGGTTCGGGTTCGGATCCCGAACCCGAACATTTACGGGAAGTTCGGCCGAACTTCTCGAACCCGAACATCCAGGTGTTCGCTCAACTCTAGTAATGCTTCTTGTTCATGCTTATTGTACTTGTCTGTATTATGTATGTATACCTTTTTCATATGTACAGCGCCATGGAATGAATGGGGCTTTAATAATAAATAATAACATAACATCTAATGCTGAGGTCACAGAATGTGTGCAAACTAATTATATTTGAATTAGGAGTATCACTTAATACTGAAAAACACCGTGCATCCCATTAATATAGCTTTAGACAATTTTATTTGCAACTAGCAGAATTTCACTTAATGTTTGTGTGTGTCTTTAAAAGATATTGACAGTATCCCCATAACAGTAACCTCTACAGCACCCCGCCCCTTAACACTGACTGCCCAGCCTTTTTAAAAGGGGGCCTCCACAGCAGCTTATCCCCTTAACTTTGACCTTTATATTAGCACGCCCCTTTAACAGTGAGTTTCACAGCACCCCACTCACTTGACAGTGACTTCCTCAGGGGCCTGCCCCTTAACAGTGACCTCCACAGTGCTCGCCCCTTTAACAGTGACATCCACAGTAGCTGCCCCTTTAATAGTGGCCCCTGCCTCCTTTAACAGTGACCTCCACAGTGCCTGCCCCTTTAACAGTGACCTCCACAGTGTCTGCCCCTTTAACAGTGACCTCCACGATGGCTGCCCCTTTAACAGTGACCTCCACAGTGTCCGCCCCTTTAACAGTAACCTCCACAGTGCCCGTTCCATTAACAGTGACCTCCACAGTGCCCGTCCCTTTATCAGTGACCTCCACAGTGCCCGCCCCTTTAACACACATATATACATACAAATATATATATATATATATATTCGTCCTTCTATATATATATAAAGATACTATTAAGGCCATTTACAGTGGTATTGTTTTCTGAATGGCCACATATCTGATCACTTCACATTCACGCTCGTGCACATGCTGGGACCAGTACAGAGGCGGACAGTCTCATGGTTCAGAATTATGGAGCTGTAGGCACTTTGCGTGTTGCAGTATGGAGTCTCCATACAGCACTGTATTAAGGTTCATGCACACAAACTTATTTTCTTTCCGTGTCCGTTTTTTGGTGGACCGTATGTGGAACTATTCATTTCAATGGGTCCACAAAAAAGTTATTTTGTGTGTATTCCATTTCCGTATGTCCGTATTTCCGCAAAAAATAGAACATGCCCTATTAGGGCAGAGGGAAGAGTGCCAGGGAGGCTAGCCCTGATCTGACACACCCCAACAAGTTTGCACGTTTGACAGATGAGGGGGATGTCAGTCCGGGGACGGCACTGCTGCAGCCAGACACTTCCTCTGCCAGTCAGGGGAATGTCAGCTCCAGTAAGCAGGGAACCAGGAGAGCAGGGCAGGCCAGACAGGTGCTGGTAGTGGGAGACTCCATTATTAGGGGAACAGATAGGGAAATCTGTCACAAAGACCGTGATCGCCGAACAGTGTGCTGTCTTCCTGGCGCTAGAGTTCGACACATCGCGGATCGGGTTGACAGATTACTGGGAGGGGCTGGAGATGATCCAGCGGTCATGGTCCATATCGGAACCAATGACAAAGTTAGAGGTAGGTGGAGAGTCCTTAAAAATGATTTCAGGGATTTAGGTCAAAAGCTGAGGGCAAGGACCTCAAAGGTAGTATTTTCCGAAATACTGCCTGTACCACGGGCCACACAAGAAAGGCAATGGGAGATTAGGGAAATTAACAAGTGGCTCAAGAACTGGTGTAGGAAGGAGGGGTTTGGGTTCCTGGAGAACTGGGCCGATTTTTCTATCGGCAACAGGCTCTATCGTAGGGACGGGCTGCACCTCAATGGGGAAGGGGCAGCTGTGCTGGGGAGAAAGATGGCTAGAAGGTTGGAGGAGTGTTTAAACTAGGGACTAGGGGGGAGGGTAATTACGTTATAGGAGGGGAAGATAGTGCAGATAGAGACCGGGGGCAAGGAAATAAGAATGGGGGAGGAATGGAAGGAGGGACTAGAACAATTCAGAAGGAAAGGTGTAGGGTAAAAAATATACATAAACCTCTCAAATGTATGTATACTAATGCCAGAAGCCTGACTAATAAAACTGGTGAACTGGAATTAGTGATGTGTGAGGAGGACTATGACATAGTGGGAATAACTGAGACATGGCTGGATGATAGCTATGACTGGGCAGTTAATGTACAAGGTTACAGTCTGTTTAGAAAGGATCGTCAAAACCGGAGAGGGGGAGGGCTCTGCCTTTATATAAAGTCCTGTCTAAAGCCCACAGTCCGAGAAGATATAAGTGAGGGACATGAACATGTGGAGTCACTATGGGTAGAGATACATGGAGCTAAAAACAACAATAAATTACTAATAGGAGTTTACTATAAACCACCTAATATACCAGAGTACACAGAAAATCTACTACTAAACGAGATAGACGAGGCGGCAAATCATAATGAAGTGGTTATTATGGGGGACTTCAACTACCCAGATATAGACTGGGAAACTGAAACTTGTATATCTCATAAGGGAAACAGGTTCTTGGCAATAACTAAAGACAATTACCTCTCCCAACTGGTTCAGGACCCGACTAGAGGGACGGCCATACTGGACTTAGTATTAACCAATAGGCCTGACAGAACAACAGACGTGCAGGTCGGGGGACACCTGGGAAATAGTGACCATAAAGTAATAACCTTCCAATTATCATTCAAAAGAGCGTTTCTACAGGGAGGAACAAAAATACCAAACTTCAAAAAAGCTAAATTTAGCCAACTAAGAGAGGCCATAGGCCAAACTAACTGGGACAAAGTCCTCACAAATACAGACACAAAATGGGATATCTTTAAAAACATCCTAAAAACTCATTGTGAGAGGTACATACCGTATGGTAATAAAAGGTTAAGGAACAAAAAGAAACCAATGTGGATAAACAGAACTGTAAAGAAAGCAATAAATGACAAAAAGAAAGCATATAAAACACTAAAACAGGAGGGTAGCACGGAAGCACTGAAAAACTATAAGGAAAAAAATAGAACATGTAAAAAACAAATAAAAGCGGCCAAACTAGAGACCGAGAGATTAATTGCCAAAGAGAGTAAAACTAACCCTAAAATGTTCTTCAATTATATAAATGTTAAAAAGTATAAAGCTGAAGGTGTTGGCCCTTTAAAGAGTAATGAGGGGGGAGTCGCAGAGAGCGACGAGGAGAAAGCAAAGCTGTTAAATATTTTTCTCTCCAATGTATTCACTGAGGAAAATAAACTGTCAGATGACATGCAGAATGCAAAAATAAATTCCCCATTAAAAGTGTCCTGTCTGACCCAGGAAGAAGTACATCAGCGACTTAAAAAGATTAAAATAGACAAATCGCCAGGACCGGATGGCATACACCCCCGTATCCTAAGGGAATTAAGTAATGTCATAGCCAGACCCTTATTTCTGATATTTGCAGACTCTATACTGACAGGGAATGTCCCACAGGATTGGCGCGTGGCATATGTGGTGCCAATATTCAAAAAGGGGCCAAAAACAGAGCCTGGAAACTATAGGCCGGTAAGTTTAACATCTGTTGTGGGTAAACTGTTTGAAGGTTTTCTGAGAGATGCTATATTAGAGCATCTCAACGGAAATAAGCAAATAACGCCATATCAGCATGGCTTCGTGAGGGATCGGTCATGTCAAACTAATTTAATCAGTTTCTATGAGGAGGTAAGTTCTAGACTTGACAGCGGCGAATCAATGGATGTCGTATATCTGGACTTCTCCAAAGCATTTGACACTGTACCACATAAAAGGTTAGTATATAAAATGAGAATGCTTGGACTGGGAGAAAACATCTGTATGTGGGTAAGTAACTGGCTCAGTGATAGAAAACAGAGGGTGGTTATTAACGGTACACACTCAGATTGGGTCACTGTCACTAGTGGGGTACCTCAGGGGTCAGTATTGGGCCCTATTCTCTTCAATATATTTATTAATGATCTTGTAGAAGGCTTGCATAGTAAAGTATCAATTTTCGCAGATGACACTAAACTGTGTAAAGTAATTTACACTGATGAGGACAGTATACTACTACAGAGGGATCTGGATAGATTGGAGGCTTGGGCAGATAAGTGGCAGATGAGGTTTAACACTGATAAATGTAAGGTTATGCACATGGGAAGGAAAAATGCAAGTCATCCGTACATACTAAATGGTAAAACACTCGGTAACACTGACATGGAAAAGGATCTAGGAATTTTAATAAACAGCAAACTAAGCAGCAAAAACCAGTGTCAGGCAGCTGCTGCCAAGGCCAACAAGATAATGGGTTGCATCAGAAGGGGCATAGATGCCCGTGATGAGAACATAGTCCTACCACTTTACAAATCGCTAGTCAGACCACACATGGAGTACTGTGTACAGTTCTGGGCTCCTGTAAACAAGGCAGACATAGCAGAGCTGGAGAGGGTTCAGAGGAGGGCAACTAAAGTAATAACTGGAATGGGGCAACTACAGTACCCTGAAAGATTATCAAAATTAGGGTTATTCACTTTAGAAAAAAGACGACTGAGGGGAGATCTAATTAATATGTATAAATATATCAGGGGTCAGTACAGAGATCTATTCCATCAGCTATTTATCCCCAGGACTGTGACGAGGGGACATCCTCTGCGTCTGGAGGAAAGAAGGTTTGTACACAAACATAGAAGAGGATTCTTTACGGTAAGAGCAGTGAGACTATGGAGCTCTCTGCCTGAGGAGGTGGTGATGGTGAGTACAATAAAGGAATTCAAGAGGGGCCTGGATGTATTTCTGGAGTGTAATAATATTACAGGCTATAGCTACTAGAGAGGGGTCGTTGATCCAGGGAGTTATTCTGATTGCCTGATTGGAGTCGGGAAGGAATTTTTTATTCCCCTAAATTGGAGAAAATTGGCTTCTACCTCACAGGGTTTTTTGCCTTCCTCTGGATCAACTTGCAGGATTACAGGCCGAACTGGATGGACAAATGTCTTTTTTCGGCCTTATGTACTATGTTACTATGTTACTATGTTATTATTGTCCACATTACAGACAAGGATAGTACAGTTCTATTAGGGGCCAGCTTTTCTGCAAAATACGGAATGCACACGGACAGCATCCGTATTTTTTGCCGATCCGTTTTTTGCAGACCGCAAAATACATACGGTCGTATGCATGAGCCCTTACAGGCATATTTTCCTTTAGAAGCATTGCTGTTAAGGGAGAATAGCTTTATATTGCATCTAATGCATTTTTTCTGTCGGACTACATATGAATTTGACAGAAAAACTCAATATGGCTCCATATGAAGTTGGAGACAACAGTGGTACAGTAGGGCCACAAAGGGGTAAAGTCAGAGGTTGTACAGAGCCATTCCAACAATTTGAAATACATTAAGGGGCTGTCCAGTTTAGAAAGCATATTATCTTACACACTGTTAGGACATTGTGAGTTAATAGGGACTGGAGAGCAGGTGGCCTGTAGCACACAGACAGTGCATTGATGTGAATGGCCACTATGTAATGCCTATTTTTAGTGATGAGCGGCATAGGCAATATTAGTTTTTGCGATATTTCGCAAATTTATGGCCTAATATTCGTCATAAATTAGCAAATTCTAGAATTTGCGATCTCCAGTCATTATTTACTTGATTGCAAAAATCAGCGATGTAATTTGTGCGTATTGCGCACGCATTACAGGCGTGGCTCACTTTTGCTACATTTGTCATGCTGCTAGAAGTTTCCTGAGACTGGAAAAAATGGTTGGCAGCAACTTTCGTAAGTGTGAGGAAGAACTCCTGATCACTGTAATTTTACATTACAGCACTGTTTTTGATAACATTTTGCATGCTCGGCAGAACAATAGCTTTATATGCAGATAGAGTGCTCCAGTATATTCGCAATTGAAACTTCACATTTTATAAGGTCTCAGTAGATATTAGTGATTGGCGCACTAAATATTCTTGTGACATCACAGCACTATGTCAGTAGTATGTCAGTAGTATGTATGTATGGACAGCAAAGAAATATCTCTCACATGCACATTGCGCATCCGTTTTCCTGCCACTCAGTATATACTCCCCCCCCACACACACACACACACAGTCTATAGTTTAGAGTTTGTGTCCTGTTGGTCAGGAGAAGCTTTCTTTGTCTGACCACCAGCTGTACACCCCATACCGTACCGTCACTTCACTAGACAGGTACATCTCTGCTCAGCTGGCCAATATCCGATTGCTCACTCAGACCCCACACACATGCAATCGCAATACAATCCGATCTTATAATGGTAACATTCAATCTAATATTTCCCCTTCAAAGACTTAAATACTTTTTGCTGTGTTGTTGAGGACATTATTTGTAATACTTGTAGTTAAACAATTTGGGATGATATGCTTGCATCCAAGAAGAAAAGCAGACCATTGTGAGGGGGATACGGAAGGAGTTTAAGGGGAAACACAGTGCGATGGCGATCATCAAACATTGGTCGGATCTAAAGAGGAGGCATATAGGGTGGATCACTCAGATCAGTGACAGGAAATCCCCAGGTACAATGCGTACATTACTTTTGTATCTCTCGCCAACACTCTGTAATGTATATAATACAGTTATGCAAATAAGTATTTCATCCCTTTACAAATGATTACTTAGTACCTGGTGTAACACGTAGCAAATCAGCCGGTTACATCATACATCTCTACCTCGCTGTGTTTTTTGCGTTCCATGATGTAACCAGCTGATTTCATACGTTTCACACCGGGTATATAGTGCAAAGTTCATTGATTTTAGTAATGCAACTTGAAAGGTGAAACTAACATATGAGATAGACTAATTACATGCAAAGCGAGATATTTTAAGCCTTTATTTGGTATAATTTGGATGATTATGGCTTATAGCTTATGAAACCCCAAAGTCACAATCTCAGGTCCCCTTTGCTCAGGGGGTATGGATTAATTAGCTGACTACAGTGTGACACTTTGAGCCTAGAATATTGAACCTTTTCACAATGCGAGGTACATATGTATGGTGTAATTGACTGATTTTGTACGTTTCACACACACATAAATATACCGTACACTGACTGTCCAAAAAAAAAGTCGCCACCTGGATTTAACTAAGCAAATAATTATGAGCCTCCTATTAGATAATTACTGCATGGGTGATTATCTTTCAGCTGGCAACAAGTTATTTAACCCCAACTGGTGCAATGAGTTGCTTCTCATTTCTTAAACAACCATGTCGAAAGACACATCTCGTGGTCGTGGAAAAGAAGTTAGTCTGTTTGAGAAGGGTCAAATCATTGACATGCATCAGCAGAGAAAACATCTAAGGAGATTGCAGAAACTACTAAAATTGGGTTAAGAACTGTCCAACGCATTATTAAAAACAGGAAGGATAGTGGGGACCCATCGTATTCAAGCAAGAAATGTGGCGGGGAAAAAATCCTGAATGATCGTGATCGGCGATCACTTAAACGTTTGGTGAAGTCAAATCAAAGAAAAACAACAGTAGAACCGAGGGCTATGTTTAATAGTGAAAGTAAGAGCATTTCCACACGCACAATGTGAAGGGAACTCAAGGTATTGGGACTGAACAGCTGCGTAGCCGTAAAAAAACACTATTCAGTGAGGATAACCAGAAAAAAAGGCTTCAATTTGCTAGGTAGCATAAAGATTGGAATCTGGACCCATGGAAGAAGCTCATGTTGTCTGATGAGTCAAGATTTACCCTGTTCCAGAGTGATGGGCGCATCAGGGTAAGACGAGAGGCAGATGAAGTGTTGCACCCATCATGCCTAGTGCCTACTGTATAAGCCTGTGGGGGCAGTGCTATGATCTGGGGTTGCTGCAGTTGGTCAGGTCTAGGTTCAGCAACAGTATGTGCTCCAAGAATGAGGTCAGCTGACTACCTGAACATACTGAATGACCAGGTTATTCCATCAATGGATTTTTTATTCCCTAATGGCATGGGCATATTCCAAGATGACAATGCCAGGATTCATCAGGCTCAAATTGTGAAAGAGTGGTTCAGGGAGCATGAGACATCATTTTCACACATGGATTGGCCACCACAGAGTCCAGACCTTAACCCCATTGAGAATCTTTGGGATGTGCTGGAGAAGGCTTTGCGCAGCAGTAAGACTCTACCATCTTCAATGCAAGATCTTGGTGAAAAAATAATGCAACACTGAATGGAAATAAATCTTGTGACATTGCAGAAGCTTATCGAACCAATGCCACAGCGAATGCGTGCCGTAATCAAAGCTAAAGGCTTTTTCTTGGTGGCGACTTTTTTTTGGGGACTGGCAGCGTATATACGTGTGTGTGTATATACACATTAACTGCAATCATCATTCTGTATTCCAGTAAAAAGCCCCGTCCATCATTACATTAGATACATCACTGACTTAATTTGCATTTGTTATGAGCTCTGAATTGTTTGTCTAAATTCTGATTATAGGTGTTCCTGTTCCCTCCGTCTGCCGCAGGTCTTCGACCGACGATATGGAGGTGGTGGTGGTGTCCGCAGAGGAGGGAGAGCAGGCCAGACCCTCCAGCAGCTGGATTCCCCCCCAGGTCCTGATAAGGCCTCTTGCACAGGAAAAAAAAATTCCGTTTCCGTTCCGTTTTTTGCGTTCCGTATACGGACTGTATACGGACCGTATACAGAACCATTCATTTTAATGGATCCTCAATAAAAACGAAAGGTACTCCGCATGCCTTCCGTATCCGTATTTCCGGTTTTCCGTTTCGTTCAAAGATAGAACATGTCCTATTATTGTCCGCATAACGGACAAGGATAGTACTGTTCTATCAGGGGCCAGCTGTTCCGTTCCGCAAAAAACGGAATGCAAACGGACATCATCCGTATTTTATGCAGATCCGTTTTTTGCAGACCGCAAAATACTAAAAAAGCCATACGGTCGTGTGCAAGAGGCCTGATGAGGATGTCTCCAGCCCCTGCTAGGAGGGTATATATGTGCACACAGCAATATAATTCTGCATCCATGCCTCTTAATCTGAATTGCAAGTAATTTTCATATTTCTTTTTATCCTAACAGTACTCATTAAATTAAAAAGAAAAATAAGCCAGCTGCAGCAGGAGCACAGTGCAGGCATGCAGGAGATCCAGGAGCAGCAGCGGAAGCTCTCAAGGAAGGTGCAGCAGTTGGAGGCGCTGCACGGTAAACAGATGCAGGAGTTATTTCAACTGCATGACCAACTGAAACAGTTGCCTTAGAGCCATGTTTGGCTCAAACTTGTTAATAAATATTTTTTTTCAGTTCTAACGTGTGCTTCGGTTTTTTAATATTGTTCTGTTTTTGTGTTATTTTAACTGAAAAGGTTGCAGTAAGGTCCCTTTAGTCCAGGGGCAAACTCATCAGGATCAGGACAGACAGCAGCAGCAGATAAAGGTAACGGTGGAGTATAAGGCCTACACATAGCTCAGCAAAATTTAGCAGGAACAGGACAGAAGCAGCAGCAGCAGGTACATAGCAACGCCCTGAACTTGAGCACCCTGAACCGACGGCGGGGGCCAAGAAGTCGCCAGCGATCCAGGATTCATTCATTTTGATGAAGGTCAGTCTATCCATGGAGTCTGTGGACAGATGGGTCCGC
Organism: Bufo bufo; assembly: GCF_905171765.1. Classification (NCBI taxonomy): domain Eukaryota; kingdom Metazoa; phylum Chordata; class Amphibia; order Anura; family Bufonidae; genus Bufo; species Bufo bufo. The sequence goes on from NC_053396.1 coordinate 84,377,827, forward strand.
TTCACAATACAATATAATAAAAAGATTTTTACTTCCAATACATTGCCTTAATCCTGAAACGCAGCGAGTCCCAAATGTGAAGTGGGTTGTATTCACACAGCCAAGGTATTTCAGTGGACTGTGCAATCCTTACCGATAACCACTTTCTCCCAGAGCCATCCAACTTTATACATACAAGTAAAATATCGATTCTCACAGGGATCATTGAGAGCCCTGCGAAATGCCAAAACTGCACTGATAGTGAAATATTGTGGTGACTATTCACACACAGTTGTATAAGTTGTACTTGCAAGCGAAGAAGTAAATGCAGGAACTTCAACCAAAATTTTGTTATTTTATGCTCCTCTTATAGCTGCAAAAGGAAGTATACTCCAATAGTGAAGTCCTGTAGACAATTCTACCGTAAAAATATTTATTATACTCACAAACATAGATGTATAAAAGCGTATAAATCACATAAAACAAGCCTAGTGTTCATGCCTAACCCGGGTTTCGCTCCAAATGCTTCCTCAAGGGCGTATACCTCAATCATTAGTAAAGTTCTTTAAATACCCATCCATACACCCTCCCCCTACCACACCTTCCCACATTAAGAGCCCCAGGTTCTCATATACATTATAATATAACCAAAAACATTATACATATAAAAATGACAACTCTTTAAAATCCAGTCATTTTTACACAACCGCATATTTTACTTATCTGTATCGACGCATCCCTGGCTGCTAGCGTCCTTGTGTATTAGACTTCATTGATAAATTCTACTCATGACATTATCCCTTCTCTCACATCCACGTGGCTCACAATAGCCAATCCTGGAAAAACATTACATATTACACATTTACTCCATTCCTTCACTTCTAGCAGCCGGGTGCAATACATCTCAGGTAAGTCACGGGTATATACCATTATGTCAAGCATGGTTTTAAATCGCACTCTACATTTAATCCTTGTGGCTGGATAGTATCCACTTCTTACATCCACTTCACTTCTTGTCGATTAACTTTAGCAACAGTGCCCCCTCCTCGCCAATTATCCCTCACTAACTCTACTCCAGTGAACCTAAGTCCCTTTGGGGCAATTTTAAAATGCAACGATACCCCATGCGTTTCCAAACACTTTCTAATATTTCTTATGTGCTCCTGAATACTCACCTTAAGTTTTCTCATGGTGCGGCCCACATACTGGAGGCCACAAGGGCACTCCAGCATGTAAACCACACCAGAGCTTTCACACGTAATTGCACCTTTCATTTTATAGTCCTTGTCCCTCTTGTTCGAGTGGATTGTTGATGTCATTCTCAGTCTTTCATCCTTATTTCTATTTCTGCATGGAAGGCAGAACACACACCATAAGAATTTATTCTGCTTTCCCTTCCCAATATCCATGGGAATGGCTCTGTGCACTAAATGGTCACCAAGGTTCGGGGCTTTTCTAAAAATAATATCTGGACGATCCTGGATTTTGTTCACCAAGATAGAGTCATTTTTCACTGGGCAGTGGGGAACTAAATTCAGGATCGTCCTGATATAATTTTTATTTTTAAAGGGGCGGCAACTGTGTAGGTCACTGTTAAAGTGGTAGGCAGTGCGAAGGTCACTGTTAAAGGGGCGGGCACTGTGGAAGTCATTGTTAAAGAGGCAGCCACTATGAAGGTCACTGTAAAGGGGTGGTCAATGTTAAAGGGGTGGGCACTGTGCAGGTCACTGTTAAAGATGCAGTCACTGTTTAAGGAGTGGGCACTGTGGAGGTCACTGTTAAGGTGCGGCCACTGTGGAGGTCAATGTTAAAGGTGCGGTCACTGTGGAGGTCACTTATAAAGTAGCGGGTGCTGTGGAGATCACTGTTAAAGGGGCGGGCACTGTGGAGGTCTCTGTTAAAGGGGCGGGCACTGTGTAGGTCACTGTTAAAGGGGTAGGCAGTGTGAAGGTCACTGTTAAAGGGGCGGGCACTGTAGAAGTCATTGTTAAAGGGGCGGGTACTATGGAGTCATTGTTAAAGGGGCGGCCACTATGAAGGTCACTGTTAAAGGGGTGGTCAATGTTAAAGCGGTAGGCAATGTGGAGGTCACTGTTAAAGGTGCCGTCACTGTGGAAGTCACTGTTAAAGGGGCAGCCACTATGAAGGTCACTGTTAAAGGGGTGGTCTATGTTAAAGGGGCAGGCACTGTGGAAGTCACTGTTAAAGGGGTGGGAACTGTGGAAGTCACTGTTAAAGGGGCAGACACTGTGAAGGTCACGGTTAAAGAAGCAGCCAATATGAAGGTCACTGTTAAAAGAGTGGTCAATGTTAAAGGGGTTGGCACTGTGAAAGTCAATGTTAAAGATTTGGTCACTGTTAAAGGTACGTGCACTGTGGAGGTCACTGTTAAAGGAGCGGTCACTGTTAAAGGTGCGGGCACTGTGGAGGTCACTGTTAAAAGGTCAGGCACCGTGCAGATCACTGTCAAAGATGCGGTCAGTGTTAAAGGGGTTGGCACTGTTGAGGTCAATGTTAAAGGGGTGGCCACTGTGGAGGTCAATGTTAAAGGGGAAGCCATTGGGGAGGTCATATTTAAAGGGGCGGGCACTGTGGAGGTCATTGTTAAAGGGGCGGGTACTGTGGAGGTTACTGTTAAAGGGGCGCTTACTGTGAAGGTCACTGTGGCACTATGCAGGTCACTGTTAAAGATGCAGTCACCGTTAAAGGGGGGGCACTGTGGACGTCATTGTTAAAGGGGGGGCACTGTGGAAGTCACTGTTAAAGGGGCGGGCACTGCGAAGGTCACTGTTAAAGTGGGTGGTCAATGTTAAAGGGGTGGGCACTGTGGAGGTCACTGTTAAAGGGGCGGCCACTATGGAGGTCACTGTTAAAGGGGTAGAGAATGTTAAAGGGGCAGGCAATGTGGAGGTCACTGTTAAAGGGGCGGTCACTGTGGAAGTCACTGTTAAAGGGGCAGTCACTATGAAGGTCACTGTTAAAGGGGTGGTCAATGTTAAAGGGGCAGGTACTGTGGAGGTCACTGTTAAAGGGGTGGGAACTGTAAAAGTCACTGTTAAAGGGGCGGGCACTGTGAAGGTCACTGTTAAAGAAGCAGCCAATATGAAGTTCACTGTTAAAAGAGTGGTCAATGTTAAAGGGGTGGGCACTGTGGAAGTCACTGTTAAAGATTTGGTCACTGTTAAAGATACGGGCACTGTGGAGGTCACTGTTAAAGGGGCGGTCACTGTTAAAGGGGCAGGCACCGTGCAGGTCACTGTTAAAGATGCACTCAGTATTAAAGGGGTTGCACTGTTGAGGTCAATGTTAAAGGGGGGGCCATTGTGGAGGTCATATTTAAAGAGGCGGGCACTGTGGATGTCATTGTTAAAGGGGTGGGTACTGTGGAGGTTACTGTTAAAGGGGCGCTTACTGTGAAGGTCACTGTGGCACTATGCAGGTCACTGTTAAAGATGCAGTCACCGTTAAAGGGGTGGGCACTGTGGAGGTCATTGTTAAAGGGGCGGGCACTGTGAAGGTCACTGTTAAAGTGGGTGGTCAATGTTAAAGGGGCGGGCACTGTGGAGGTCACTGTTAAAGGGGCAGGCACTGTGGAGGTCACTGTTAAAGGGGTGTGCACTGTGCAGGTCACTGTTAAAGATGCAGTCACTGTTAAAAGGGCGAGAACTGCAGAGGTCACCTTAAAGGGGCAGGCACTGTGGAGATCAATGTTAAAGTGGCGGCCACTGTGGAGGTCATTGTTATGGAGGAAACTGTTGACATCTTTTTACGACACACGTAAACATAAAATGTATAGATAAAATATACCCGTGCGAAGCCGGGTCCTTCTGCTAGTCTTTTATATATACACTGCTCAAAAAAATAAAGGGAACACTTAAACAACACAATGTAACTCCAAGTCAATCACACTTCTGTGAAATCAAACTGTCCACTTAGGAAGCAACACTGAGTGACAATCAATTTCACATGCTGTTGTGCAAATGGGATAGACAACAGGTGGAAATTATAGGCAATTAGCAAGACACCCCCAATAAAGGAGTGTTTCTGCAGGTGGTGACCACAGACCACTTCTCAGTTCCTATGCTTCCTGGCTGATGTTTTGGTCACTTTTGAATGCTGGCGGTGCTTTCACTCTAGTGGTAGCATGAGACGGAGTCTACAACCCACACAAGTGGCTCAGGTAGTGCAGCTTATCCAGGATGGCACATCAATGCGAGCTGTGGTAAGAAGGTTTGCTGTGTCTGTCAGCGTAGTGTCCAGAGCATGGAGGCGCTACCAGGAGACAGGCCAGTACATCAGGAGACGTGGAGGAGGCCGTAGGAGGGCAACAACCCAGCAGCAGTACCGCTACCTCCGCCTTTGTGCAAGGAGGAACAGGAGGATCACTGCCAGTGCCCTGCAAAATGACCTTCAGCAGGCCACAAATGTGCATGTGTCTGCTCAAACGGTCAGAAACAGAATCCATGAGGGTGATATGAGGGCCCGACGTCCACAGGTGGGGGTTGTGCTTACAGCCCAACACCGTGCAGGACGTTTGGCATTTGCCAGAGAACACCAAGATTGGAAAATTCGCCACTGGCGCCCTGTGCTCTTCACAGATGAAAGCAGGTTCACACTGAGCACATGTGACAGACGTGACAGAGTCTGGAGACGCCGTGGAGAATGTTCTGCTGCCTGCAACATCCTCCAGCATGACCGGTTTGGCATTGGGTAAGTAATGGTGTGGGGTGGCATTTCTTTGTGTGGAAGTAACTGTTAAAGGGGCGGGTACTGTGGTAGTCACTGTTAAAGGGGTGGGCACTGCGGAAGTCACTTTTAAAGGGTCGGTCACTGTGGAAGTCACTGTTAAAGGGGCGGGCAATGGGAAAGTCACTGTTAAAAGGGGCAGGCACTGTTAAAGGGGCGGGCAATGTGGAGGTAACTGTTAAAGGTGTGGGTACTGTGGAGGTCACTGTTAAAAGTGCGGCCACTATAAAGGTCACTGTTAAAGTCGTGGTCAATGTTAAAGGGGCGGGCACTATGGAGGTCACTGTTAAAGGGGCAGACACTGCGGAGGTCATGTAAAAAGGGAGGGCACTGTGGGGGTCACTGTTAAAGGGGTGGGCACTGCGGAGGTCACTCTTAAAGAGGCGGGCACTGTGGAAGTCACTGTTAAAGGGGCGGGTACTGTGGAGGTCACTGTTAAAGGGGCGGCCACTCTGAAGGTCACTGTTAAAGGGGCGGGCACTGTGGAGGTTACTGTTAAAGGGGCGGGAACTGTGGAAGTCACTGTTAAAGGGGAGGGTACTGTGGAGGTCACTGTTAAAGGGCCGGGCTTTGTGGAGGTCAATGTTAAAAGGGCGGGCACTGTGGAGGTCACTGTTATAAGGGCGGTCACTATTAAGGGGACAGGCAATGTGCAGGTCACTGTTAAAGAAGAGGTCACTTTTAAAGGGATGGGCACTGTGGAGGTCACTGTTAAAGGGGCGGTCACTGTTTAAGGGGCAGCCACTGTGGAGGTCAATGTTAAAGGGTCGGCCACTGTGGAGGTCACTGTTAAAATAATGGTCAATGTTTAAGGGATGGGCACTGTGGAGGTCACTGTTAAAGAAGCGGTCACTGTTAAAGGGGTGGGCACTGTGGAGGTCACTGTTAAAGGGGCGGTCACTGTTTGAGGGGCAGCCACTGTAAAGGTCACTGTTAAAGGGGTGGTCACTGTGGAGGTCACTGTTAAAGGGGCGGGCACTGTGGAGCTCATTGTTAAAGGGGCGGGCTTTGTGGAGGTCAATTTTAAAAGGGTGGGCACTGTAGAGGTCACTGTTATAAGGGCGGTCACTATTAAGGGGACAGGCAATGTGGAGGTCACTGTTAAAGAAGAGGTAACTGTTAAAGGGGCAGCCACTGTGGAGGTCAATGTTAAAGGGTCAGCCACTGTGGAGGTCACTGTTAAAATAATGGTCAATGTTAAAGGGGCGGGCACTGTAAATGTCACTGTTAAAGGGGTGGTCACTGTGGAGGTCACTGTTAAAAGGGCAGGCACTGTGGAGCTCACTGTTAAAAGGGCGGGCACTGTAGAGGTCACTGTTATAAGGGCGGTCACTATTAAGGGGGCAGGCAATGTGGAGGTCACTGTTAAAGAAGAGGTAACTGTTAAAGGAGCAGCCACTGTGGAGGTCAATGTTAAAGGGTCGGCCACTGTGGAGGTCACTGTTAAAGGGGCGGGCACTGTGAAGGTCAATGTTAAAGATTGTAAAAAAAGATCGGGGAGACCAAAGCGCAAATATGTGCATGGCGAGAAACAAAAACACATCCCATCCATATTTCCTCATTATAACACTTTACAGTGTGGAGATGTCATCCAAAATTGCCACTGTTTTATAAACTTTTGGAAGGAACCATTACCCAGAGCTATGATTTTCTCATAAGCAAAAGTGGTGTTAATGGCGGACAATAAATCCCCTATTTGCGGCACTTCCTGAGATTTCCATCTCCGCAATAACATCAATTTGGCCAGAACACAAAATATGCATACCAGTTTCCTACTTTCTACAGGGAAATCATCCGCACCAACTAAAAGTAGGGCAAGTTGTGGGGTCCACCTAAACTTCTATGGAGGTAATAGGACCAACAATTCTCCACATGCTTTCCAATAGTTTTTAATCAATGGGCATTGCCAAAGGATGTGGAGAAGTGTCCCCCTACAACCACAGCCTCTCCAACATTCACCAGACACCCCAGGAAACATATGTTGTAATGTTTCTGGTGTGTAGTACCAATGCAAAATTGTTTTAAGAGCCGATTCTACATGAGTGGAACATTGTAGGTGAGAATGAATCACCTTGATTGTTCTCAGCCAATCTGTGTCTGATATAGAAATATTCAGAGATCTTTCCCATTTACGCATGGGATAAGACTTCTCAAATTGGACTGGTTGGAGCAATGCTTCATATAGCGATTTAAGCCCTTTAGAGTTGCTAGAGAGGTAGATCATACCCAATTGGTTACAACCTAATTTTGCAGAGCGTAATGCTTGTAGCAGATGCCGGATTTGTAGATATTTAAAAAATTCTGACGTAGGGAGCGTCAGTTGTTCCTTCAAAGATTGAAAAGACTTCAGCGTCCCGTTCTCATACAACAATTCCACTGTGTCCGTAGCCTCTGAGTGCCACATAGATAAATCTGTGTGGGAGTAAAGCTCTAATAATAGAAAACGGCAATGAGGCTAGTGCTGGCGGGTTCCCCCCAATGGCTATACTATGAAATTGGTTCCAAGCTTTTATGGAAGCCAACATTGCTGGATTTAAGTTGCTTGGGACTGGGATGTCCCAAAAGGGCAAGTACAATAGGTCTGACAAGGTAAAGGGCGATGCTTGTGCCTGTTCGACCTGTACCCAAGGGATCTCCACCCTCTCCTGCTTCCAATTTCTGAGCATGGAAACTAAAGAATCTATATAATATAATTTCATGTCTGGTACTGCAAGACCTCCCATTCCACGGGTCCTCCTAATAATACCTCTAGCTATTCTCGGTTTCTTGTTCTGCCAAATATAATTAGACATTAGAGACTGCACCTTACTGAAAAAACTATTTGGCAACAGGATCGGGAGAGTACGGTACAAATATAGGAAACGGGGGAGAATAAACATCTTAAATGGTGCAATTCTGCCTAGCCATGACGTTTCATGTTTGTGAAAGTTTTCCAGATCCCTACCAATCGCTAGTAGCAAAGAGTCATAATTGAGTGTATATAATCTTGACAAAGAGAGGGTTATGTTGGTACCCAAGTATTTGATGCTGTCAGTACACCAATCAAAATCCCATTTTTCGTGAAAAGATAATGTTAAGGTCTCCGGAATGTGGATTGGCAGTGCTTGGGTCTTGGAGGAATTAAGGTGATAGTATGAGATGTTGCCGTACGTTTCTATCTGATCCATGACCGCTGGTAGGGATGTCTCCGGGTTTGTTGATGATAGGAGAACATAATCTGTATATAGTGAGATTATATGTTCCTGTCCCCCAATTTTGACTCCAGAAATGTGGGGGTCCAACCTTATTGCTTGAGCCAATGGTTCCATGGCAATAATAAAAATTAAAGGGGACAGTGGGCAGCCCTGCCTGGTACCGTTCGTCAAATCAAACACCCCAGACAGGGCCCCATTGACATATACGCTGGCTGTGGGGTTGCTATATAGAGCCTCTATTGCAAGCATGATAGGACCACTAAATCCCATAGTAGAAAGCACCGAGAAGGCAAAAGACCATCTGATCCTATCAAACGCCTTCTCGGCATCCAGAGCCAGGACCAGTATAGGGCAGCTCTTTTGCTTGACCTGATGAAAAATACCCAACATTCTTCTAGTGTTAAAATAAAAAATAAGACTGGCGGGATGGAACAAAGCCGATTTGGTCTGTATGGATTATGGATGGAAGTATTTTAGCTAACCGAAGGGCTAAAAGTTTAGTGTATATTTTAATGTCTTGATTCAGCAAAGAGATAGGCCTAAAATTTTGGGGTCTATCAGAAGGCTTATCTGGCTTAGGTAGGGTGATGATAATGGCCTGTAGGTTTTCTTTAGGAAAGACTCCGGAGGACAAGGCGGACTGACAAAAGTCACGTAAAAATGGACTTAGAATATGTTTAAACCATTTATAGTAGTGACTAGCAAAACCATCCGGGCCTGGTGCTTTATCCCTGGGTAAGGAGGCTATTACTGTTTAAACTTCCTCAGTGGTTAGCTGGGCATTAAGGGTTTGGAGCTGTACATCTGTTAAGGTAGGTAAGTTTAGAGAGCTGAGGTATTTATCTAGCAAGTCAGTTAAGTTTGGGGGAGTTGGTATTGAGTCCTTTAAGTTATATAAGTCGTAATAATAGGTCTGAAAACCCTCTGCTATATCCGACGGGGAGTACATTTTAATTTGTGTCTTGGGGTGTAAGAGATATGGGATTCTACTCTTTATCCGTTTCGCCTTGAGACTGGCCGCCAAAAGTTTACTTGCCTTATTCCCTTGGGAGTAATAACGCACTGTAACAAGACTGTGACAGTTTATATTTTAGCCAATCACATGCATTTACAGTATTGAAACCCTCCCAGCAATTGTACACAAAATCCCCTTCCCTCTGTCTGTAACGCAATCAACAAAATACAATGAGCATTGTCTGAGACGCAATTAACTAACACACTGGCATTGTCTGAGACGCAATCCACAAAATACAATTACCAAACGTAATGGGCTAACTTAATCACTACCAGACAGAAAACACACATTTTTCCCAACACACAGAAAACACCTCAAAACCCCACACATCCCCATAATGTATACATCCATGGATAGCTCTGATCTGGGTGAACAACATATCCAAAAATCACCCAGATCCGAGCAGGGGTTCCCGAATTCCATGGAAGTCACATTTGGCCGGCCGCAAGCATGGCTTTCCTGCCCAAAACAGTTCCACAGATTTAAGCTGTGCGGCCGGTCTGTCTTCTCCTTCAAAGTTAGTATGGGCCATAATCCTGGGGCAGTAGGCTGGCAAACAGCCCCCTCCAAAACACTGTGGCGAGGTTGGTTTCGCCACACGCACTTTGGTTTTACGAAGCCTTTTGTCAAAGGACTCTAACATGTGATTCCTCAGATCCTGCCTTACTTGTTTCAGAGCATCTGCAGTTGAGGGTGAGGGGTGTGTTTTATTACTGTCCTCCAAATGTTTTAGTTTGGCGAGCAGTTGTGATGTAACCTCCTCCAATTTCCTCTTTCGCACCGCACCTTGATGTATGAATGACCCTCTAATGTATGCTTTGTGGGTATTCCATAAGACCACGGGGTTAGTAGAATCTAGCTTATTTAGGCAAAATAATTCTTTCAGGTCTGATTCAATGCGCCGACCATGCTGGGGACAAGATAGTAATGGGGTTGCTCCTCCAAAGATATCTTGGGGAGTAATTGTTGTCCTCTGAAAATGTCATGGTAATTGCAGCATGGTCGGACCATTTAATCTGCTCTATCGCCGTATCCACGGTCCTTGAAAGTGCTGCCCTGTCAGTGAGGAACATATCAATACGGGAATAAACATTATATACCCCTGAGTGAAACGTAAAATCTCTGTCTGACGGATGTTGAATTTGCCAGATATCAAATAGTTCTGCCTTCCACAAAGTGTCAGCTAAAGATGGAACACTCCTACAGGAGGAGGAAGACGTATCTAGTTTAGGGTCTGTAGTGATATTAAAATCTCCAAACATTAGTAATTGGCCTTTCCGTTTCTTATTGATCAATTTCAATAATCTAGTGAAGAAGCGGGTTTGGCCAGTGTTGGGGGCGTATATGGAAATGAGAGTAAAAAGTATGGTATTCAGGGTGCATACCAGGATCACAAACCTCCCTTTAGGATCACTAATGCTTTCGATCAGTGTAAACGCAAAAGTATTTTTGATGGCTATCAAAACCCCTTTAGTTTTAGAGTTGGAGTGAGATTGAAAGATATGGGGGAACTGTGCATGTTGTACCCTATGTGCGTCTTTATCTAATAAGTGGGTTTCTTGTGCCCCCAGGACATCACATTTAAGAATTTTGGCCTCTTTCCATAAGTGTGATCTGCGCATTGGACTATTCAATCCATTCACATTAAGGCTAGCAAATGAGATTACCATAATAAAGCAACTTAAAACGTAAAGTAAAGAGGTCGCATAGTAAACTGTAAAAGAAGTGCAGGACGCCTCCCAGCCAGAGCGTCCTCACCCATAACACAAAGGTGGCGGAGCATTGTACAGGCATATTTGTGGCACCATTCACGGATCTAGCATCACATAACAGTGGCAGAACATAATAACATAGAACCAAAAGCATGAATACGTAAGGTGTATCCGTAAGAGCCAACAGGCTCTCTGAAAACTGAAAAACTTGGGGAATTAAAGTCCCGTCTAAAGCCTAGGTTGTAACTTGTACCGACAGTCACTCAAACCTAGAAAAAAGGCAATAAGAGCATTAGCTTCTCCCGGTGAACCGGCTCAGCGGGCGGTATCCCAATCTTTCTGAACCTTGTCAGGAGGGGCCTGGCGATGTTCCTTCGTTGGATCAATTATAATGTCCCAGCTTTGCAGCACTTTTCTGCCCTCTTCCATGGATTTGATTATGTGCAGATCTTCCAAATGATGTATTAAGAGGCGTACCAGGAACCCCCATCTGTACTGTATCTTGGCTTCTTCCAAGGCAGATGTAATAGGGAGCAGAGCCCGTCGTAGCCTAAGCGTGGCAGCTGATAAATCCACGTACAGCGATATTTTGTGGTAGGGAGCGGGCAGTCCTCCATTTTGTCTAGTAAAGGACATCAATTGCTCCTTAATGGAGTAGAAATGTACTCTAGCCAGAACGTCCCTTGGCACGTTTTTCTCCAGGTCTCTGGGGCGTGGAACTCTGTGTGCCCGATCAATCTCTAAATCTTTGTCGCTGCAGTGGGGCAAAGCGCTTTTTATCAGCGATTTTACATAAGAGGGAATGTCTTTAGCCGCAACAGACTCTGGAATACCTCGCAGCTTGATGTTATTGCGTCTGCTGCGGTCTTCCAAGTCCGCCATCTTGTTTTTAATGGCCTCAACTTCTGCTTCCAAAGCATAATGAGCATCGATAAGGTCATTGTGGGAGCCTGCAAACTCTCCAAATTTACGCTCTAAATTGTCTGTTCTAGCCCCAATGTCCTCCAAATCCGCCCGTAAAGGAGCCACTATAGAGCGCATATAATGTAGAAGAGAGCGCCTCTGAATTAAAAGCATATCCCTCATGATGGTGTCTGTCAGGGCCATGTTATTAACTGGCAGAGCCAGGATCTCCGCCTCACCCGTATCCTGAGGGCCCCCTTGTAATCCCAAAGTTCCTGCATGAGTAGGATCCTCTTCAGATAGTCGGGTACGTTGTGAGGTATGCGGGGGGTCTATATGCTCTGCGGCTATCTCTCTCCCGTTTGTCTGGGTTGGAGCAGTCGCGCTGTTTTCTCCCTCCTGCCCGAGAGACAAGTCCTCGTCATCATCGGGTGCAGATCTCGGGGGAGCCAGTGTATCCGACCCCTTCTTAGAATCAGAGCTTGTAGCTGAGTGCGGGCCTTCCGTGTAGTCTCGTATGGTGGTAGTTCTCTCCCCGGCGCCATCTTGAGATTTGCCAGCTTCTCTAGTGAAGTAGAATTTAGTCAGCTGCGGGTGCTTCATCACTCTTTTTTTTCGCCCCGTCATGTTCAGATAGGGTTCCGTGACTATTCCCTCCAGCTTTGGGTGGTTCACCGTTGAATTAGTCGCTGTATAAGTCGCTGGTTTGCAGTGCTATCACCGGAGCTGCAGCACACTACATCCGCGCGCCTCGGAAGCCAGACCACGCCCCTCTTCTGCAGTCTTTTGAACAACTGGTGCCATTACATGTGACCAACTTATTGTAATTGGACCCATATAACAAGTAGGAGTTTCTCAAAGTGGAGAACTTCTTTAAGACACCAAAACGGCAACATGTATTTGCAGTTTTGTTTTTAAATGTCTGTATGTAACATGGCCCAATAGTGACCATAAATTAGTTAGGAGAGCTCAACTGCAGTTTAGGCCTCATGCACAAAGCCGTTGTTTTGGTCCGCATCCGAGCAGCAGTTTTGGCGGCTCGGATGCCGACCCATTTACTTCAATGGGGCCGCAAAACATGTGCACATCAGTCCGTGTGCTGTCCACATCCATTGCTCCGTTCCATGGTCCTTAAAAAATATATAACATGTCCTATTCTTGTCCGCGCTTTGCAGACAAGAATAGGCAGTTATATTAAAGGCTGTCCTTGCCGTTCCGCAAAATTGCAGAACGCACACGGACGCCATCCGTGTTTTGAGGATCCGCAGTTTGCGGACCGCAAAACACACAACAGTCATGTGCATGAGGCCTTAAATGCAGCGTCTTTTTGTGCCATCCTGACTTAGGAATTCCTAGAATGTTTCACTTAATTTACATTATGAGTTTATCTAAGCACTGTGATGCACTATAATAAGGGTAACTATGCTAAACCCCCCCCCCCCCTCTTTTTTAAGGGGTTGGCCATTTTCTGGCTATTGCTAACCAATGTGTAAGTGAGGTAACTCTAAGGCATTTACCAATAAAGCCTTTGTTGATGTTATGCACAGTTTTCTTCATTCCATAAGCCATGTTCCTTTGTTTGGGAAGTGTTTTTTCTGCTGTCCATAAGGAGGTCCTGCCGATAAAATGTCTGCTAATGGAGGGTCATGTGACAAATCACTCAGCCTCCTTCATTCAAACACACTGCCCCTGCACTCGGCACTTGCACTGTTGGGAGCATAGTACAGGAGCAATTTGTTTGAAAGGGGGAGACTGAGTGATGTCTGGTCATGTGACCCTCCATCAGCGGCCATCTTATGGACAGGACTTCTATGTGGTCAACACAGAAGCTCTTCCCAACAAGGGGACATGGTTTATGAAATATAGTAAATGGCACATAATACCAACAAAGGCTATTTTAGTAAGTTCCATGTAGCCATTAATACTGGTTTACAATAGCCATAATATGGCCAACCCCTTTATCTCACAATTGCTGCCAACTTACCTAAATAGGAGTAAATACATCATGTGTTGGGTTGACAGTCAAAAAATATAGCACCAAATTCCAATAAAGCATGTTAATGGTGTTATATGGTTGAAGAACTAATAGATATCCCATGTTATAGACATATACATTATGTTGCTGTCAGCTATCTATATAATGTGCGTGACCAGCTAAATTCACAAACACATCTAGAGGCAGCAAATAGTGTCTCACTCTGAAGGAACCAGATGTTCATTAAAAGGAGAACTGTATAATGCTTAATGTATTCTGTACTGGTTGTATAGGAGAACTCAGCAGTTCCTTTTAGGTTCCCACACAGATTACAGCTGATTTCTAAGGGTACCAATAAAGCAACAATCTGTAATCTGCTTGTTGTCCAGGTATAATTCTAACATAAGGACATTATCCAGTGGGAAGAAAGAAACTGATTTCTAATGAGTTCCTTGTATTAGGAGGGAAACTCTAAGAAGAAAAATATTTGATTTCCATGAGAAACCATAATGACTTCCTTTCTGTTCATCTGTCTGTTATTAATGTTTTCATAAACAAGCCCTGGCCACGTGTCAGTAAGTTTGAGATATGTAGGAATGAGGTGTCTATATGTGAAGAATAAGCTCATGGTATTACCATTACCACACCTCCTACGCACTTCAGAGACCAATCCATTACCCAGATCACTTCATATTTTAACAGTAAATATGTGATATCATTAATTATCTTCTATTTAGTTTTTTTTGTGTTGATTGAAGTTATTGATACTTTGCACGTGAATAAAATCTTTTAGTTTATGGTCGAGCATATTTTGTTTATTTACAAGTACAAGGGCGTTAGAATAAAAGTGAATTTATTTCAGTAATTCAATTCAAAAAGTCAAACGCATCTTCTATAGATTCAGTACACACAGAGTGATCTTTTTCAAGCCTTTATTTTTTTTAATGTTGATGATTATGGCTAATAGCTAATGAAAAAACTAAAGTCAGTATCTTGGAAAATTAGAATATTATATAAGACCAATAAAAAAATGAAATTTAATAAAGAAATGTTGGCCTACTGAAAAATATGTACATACTGTTTGTTTTGAATGAATTACTGCATCAATGTGGAGTGGCATGGAGGCGATCAGCCTGTGGCACTGCTAAGGTGTTACAGAAGCCCAGATTGCTTTGGCCTTCAGTTCAATTGTACTGTTGGGTCTGGTGTCTCTCATTTTCCTCTTGACACGACCATAGATTTTCCATGGGGTTTAGGTCACATGGGTACTGTGGATGGCACTAGGGGCACTGTGGATGTCATTTGGGGGCACTGTGGATAGCACTGGGGGGCACTGAGGATGTCACTGGGGGTGATGTGGATGTTGCTGTTATGGGAGCACTGTGGATGTCACAGTTATGGGGGCACTGTGGACGTCACTGTTATGGGGCGCTGTGGATCTCACTGTTATGGGGGCACTGTGGATGTCACTGTTATGGTGGCACTGTAGATGTCAGTGTTATGGGGCACTGTGGATGTCACTGTTATTGGGGCACTGTGGATGTCACTGTTATGGGGGCACTGTGGATGTCACTGTTATGGGGGCACTGTGGGTGTCACTGTTATGGGAGCACTGTCGATGTCACTGTTATGGGAGCATTGTGGATGTCACTGTTATGGGAGCACTGTGGATGTCACTGTTATGGGAGCACTGTGGATGTCACTGTTATGGGAGCACTGTGGATGTCACTGTTATGGGAGCACTGTGGATGTCACTGTTATGGGGGCACTGTGGATGTCACTGTTATGGGGCACTGTGGATGTCACTTTTATGGGGGCACTGTGGATGTCACTGTTATGGGAGCACTGTGGATGTCACTGTTATGGGAGCACTGTGGATGTCACTGTTATGGGGGCACTGTTGATGTCACTGTTATGGGGGCACTGTAGATGTCACTGTTATGGGGGCACTGTAGATGTCACTGTTATGGGGGCTCAGTATGAGTTATAGGGCATGGTCATGCAAATGACTGTGAACAGCCCAGGAATCATGGTCCATGTGTCGGCCACATTTTTAAGTTCGCCCGTGGCTTCCCTGACTCGATCTGCCTGTATGATAGTAATGATACAACCAGTATTTATCTGACCATAGGGCTATTCTCGTGCACTCAACTCATCATGTGTACCTACACCCTGATCAGATAGAGACTGACTGTATCATGCATTACTGTCATACAGTCAGTTCAGGTCAGGAGAATGTTGGCCTCGGAAATGCGACCTGCACACGGACCATGTTCCCCGGGCTCATCATGGTCGTATCACACATGATAAGTCAAGATAAACCCTTCAGCAGGCAGAAGCGAAAAGGTTAGGATTAGGCCTCATGCACATGACCGTATCCGTTTGGCGGTCTGCAAGTTGTAGATCCGTTAAATAAGTATACTGTCCATGTACGATCTGAATTTTTTGCAGAGCCATTTAATTCTATGGGTTCCAGATCCACAATTTGAGGGCCAGAATAGGACATGTTCTATGTTTTACAGAACTGATATACTGATGTGGAAAGCACACTGATGATGTCCAAGTGTCTTCCACATCTGTATGGGATCTTCAAAATGCCGACCTTAGAACATAGAACTCAATGGCTCAGTAAATGCGGATTGCACACAGACAGTATACTTATTGAACTTGCAGACCATAAAACGGATATGGTCGTGTGCAGGAGGCTTTAGATACACACAAGAGCTGGCAGTATAATACAAAATAGGATTAGATACACGGTTCAGCAGGCAGTATTATACAAAATAGGATTAGATAAACCTTTGAGCAGACAGTATCACATATGAGAATCTTTGATACAGGAACAGGAGACTGTATGGCAGTCAGTATTTCACATGATGAGCTTAGATACAAACCACACAAGGCAGTATTGAACAGGATGGGATTAGATACGTAGCTCAGCAGGTGTGGCACACAGCCTGTGACTCATCATTGTGCAGAGCAGCCATGTAAACAAGAAGGCGAGAATGTAAACAGATTTGTCAGGAAAGCATGATGCCCAGACAGGGGAAAGAAAAGCACAAACATAAAAAAACAGGAATTGTAATGTATGCATGGTGAGGGGTGTTAGGAGCACATAAAAATGATTTTGATTTTGGGCCTAGTCCATTACTTTAATTTCTATTTTGTATGCCCATAGAAATGTATGTAGAACACTATTATAAGGGCTCTTTTTCTAAATTGGGTTTGGGCGCTTATGAGAATACAGCCCCTTTCACTCTCTCTCCACACTTTAGTTAACCTTAATATAATTGATCCCTGATCTCTCCTAACTGTTTGTTCCATCCACTCCATTTTTATGCTGGTAGAGGCTCATTTCATGTTAAGGTGTCCAGGATCTAGGGTTATCTACTGCCAAAAAAAAGTACAATAATGAAAGCCTATTTGTGGTGCCACATAAGTGTAGGGACCCACTTGAAAGAGGCCACTATGATGTGGTAAGTGGGTCTTTGAAATTTTATCAAACCATTTACAAAGTGCCTCATGCTTATAATTAGTGTTGAGCGAATCGATCTTCGGATCAGAGATCCAGTCTATTTGATCATACACTTCGGTTTCAATGCCATGTCCCTATACAGCATTAAAATGTATTGCCCCTGTGTATGCAAAATTTGTTTCAGCCGAAGTCACGCGAGACTTCAGTGAATTAATTCGATCTTTAATTACTTCTGCGTCTTTAAAAACATTTTAAAACAGTAATTCGAAGTCGAATTTGGTACTAATCAAAATGTCGACTCATAACACAAGGCCTCACACATTTCCATTGATGGAAAAAAAGGCTCTTGGAATATGGTGACACAAAAGAAATGAAAGGGTTGAGCATATCTTGACGAGAGAAGAAATCAAGGAGCTGGTATCTCCATTTGAGCAAACTAAGTGGTATCTGGAGGCCAAATTGCAAGGCACGCGCGGTTCTTTGGAGGTCTAAATATGTACTATTAGGCAATACCACAAAATTGAAGTTAGGAGGAGGCGAACAAGATTGGCATGAGTAGCAGATGTTGGGGTGGGGAAGGGGGGTGGGTTGGGAGGGAAATATAACGAGTTTTGACTATTTGGTTCCCTATATGATGCAATTAGAGATATAAAAGGATGTATCTGAATGTGATCAACATGGATTATGGCTATATACCTCATGCAAGATGTCTTCTGTAGTATATGACTGTATGCTTTGAACATCCGAATAAAGAAAGTTATAAAAAAAGAAAAAAAAAAGAAATGAAAGAGGTGTCCAGCATGCTTTTATATCCTGCTTCCAATTGAAAGCCCACAGTTTCAGCAGAGCATGCATGTGTATGGGGGAGTTCAGAGGGACAGCCTATTGTTTAGCAGACAACTATCTAAAGTGTATGGGCAGCTTTACCTTGCCTCACCAATAGGAAGCATGAGCACTTAAATGCTTAGAGCAGTATATACTCTAAATACAGCCCTGATGTTGGTTGGATGAGATTGTTTGACGAGTCAACAGATATTAATTATACATTAAATTACATTACGTATTTGCAATTCTTATCGACTAATAAAACTTATCACAATCAATTCTACCTATACTTGGAGGGATAATTATCCCTCCACAACATCCCATTACTATATGTAGGAAGTAGGAAAATACAATTCAAACATTTAAGTTTAGTTTTTTTAACCCCTTAAGGACCGGGCTCATTTTTACTTTAAGGACCAGGCCTTTTTTTTTACAAATCTGACCAGTGTCAGTTTATGTGTGAATAACTTTAAAACACTTTTACTTATCCAGGCCATTCTGAGACTGTTTTTTAGTCACATATTGTACTTCATGACACTGGTAAAATGGAGTAAAAAAAAAAATCGTTTTTATTTATAAAAAAATACCAAATTTACCAAAAATTTAGAAAAATATGCAAATTTTCAAGTTTCAATTTCTCTACTTCTATAATACATAGTAATTCCTCCAAAAATAGTTATTCATTTACATTACCCATATGTCTACTTCATGTTTGGATCATTTTGGGAATGCCATTTTATTTTTTGGGGACGTTACAAGGCTTAGACGTTTAGAAGTAAATCTTGAAATTTTTCAGAAACAGAAACCACCCAAAAATTACCCCATTTTGGAAACTACACCCCTCAAGGTATTCAAAACTGATTTTACAAACTTTGTTAACCCTTTAGTTGTTCCACAAGAGTTATTGGAAAATGGAGATGAAATATCAGAATTTAAATTTTTGGGCAAATTTTCCATTTTAATCCATTTTTTACAGTAACAAAGCAAGGGTTAAAAGCGAAACAAAACTGAATATTTATTGCCCTGATTCTATAGTTTATAGAAACACCTCATATGTGGTCGTAAACTACTGTACGGGCACACGGCAGGGTGCAGAAGGAAAGGAACACCATATGATTTCTGGAAGGCAGATTTTGCTGGACTGGTTTATTTACACCATGTCCCATTTGAAGCACCCCTGATGCACCACTAGAGTAGAAACTCCAAAAAAAGTTACCCCATTTTGGAAACCACATCCCTCAAGGTATTTGAAAAATGATTTTACAAACTTTGTTAACCCTTTAGGTGTTCCACAAGAGTTATTGGCAAATGAAGATGAAATTTCAGAATTAAAATTTTTGGGCAAATTTTCCATTTTAATCCATTTTTCCAGTAACAAAGCAAGGGTTAACAGCCAAACAAAACTCAATATTTATTTCCCTGATTCTGTAGTTTATAGAAACACCCCATATGTGGTCGTAAACTACAGTAAGGGCACATGGCAGGGCGCAGAATGAAAGGAACACCATATGGTTTCTGGAAGGCAGATTTTGCTGGACTGGTTTATTTACACCATGTCCCAATTGAAGCCCCCCAGATGCACCCCTAGAGTAGAAACTCTAAAAAAATTACCCCATTTTGGAAACTACGGGATAAGGTGGCAGTTTTTCTTGGACTATTTTTAGGGTACATATGATTTTTGGTTGCTCTATATTACATTTTTGTGAGGCAAGGTTACAAAAAATTAAAATTCTGAAATTTCATCTCCATTTGCCAATAACTCCTGTGGAACACCTAAAGGGTTAACAAAGTTTGTAAAATCAGTTTTGAATACCTTGAGGGGTGTAGTTTCTTAGATGGGGTCACTTTTATGGAGTTTCTACTCTAGGGGTGCATCAGGGGGGCTTTAAATGGGACATCTTGTCAAAAAAACAGTATAGCAAAATCTGCCTTCCAAAAACCATATGGCGCTCCTTTCCTTGTGCTCCCTGCCGTTTGCCCATACAGCATTTTACGACCACATACTGTATGGGGTGTTTCTGAAAACTACAGAATCAGGGCAATAAATATAGAGTTGACAGTTAACCCTTGCTTTGTTAACAGAAAAAATCTATTAAAATGGAAAATTTGGCAAAAAATAGCTGTTTTGGCATCGCTTTTTTTTATTTATTTTTTTACTTTGTTCATTTGAGGGGTTAGGTCGTGTGTTATTTTTATAGAGCAGATTCTTATGGACGTGGCAATACCTAATATGTCTACTTTTTTTAAATGTATTTAGGTTTTACACTATAATATCCTTTTTTAAACAAAAATAAAATAAAAATGTTAGTATCTCCAGAGTCAGTTTTATTTTTAGTTTGTAGCCAATTGTCTTAAGTAGGGACTCATTTTTTGTGGGATGAGAGGACGGTTTTATTGGCACTATTTTGGGGTGCATATGACTTTTTGATCGCTTGCTATTACACTTTTTGTGATGTAAGGTGACAAAAAAAAGACTGGGACGATCCGGGCACCTCCAGTTCCCGAGGTACTCTGACCGGCTCTTTCCCGGTCAGAAAAGATCAGGGCCTTGAGGTATGCCTCATAGAAGAATTTCCCTGTGTTCCCAGCGCTCCGGGACAGCACAAAAGAGTTGTACAAGGCAACCTGTACCAAGTAGACTGCAACTTTTTTGTACCATGCCCGGGTTTTGCGCATGGCGTTATATGGCTTGAGAACTTGATCAGAGAGATCAACTCCTCCCATATACCGATTGTAGTCCACGATACAATCGGGCTTGAGGACCGTTTCCGCGGTACCTCACACAGGGACAGGTGTATGCCGTTACCGTGAATTGTGGACAGTACAAGGACATCCCTCTTGTTCTTATATCTGACCAGCAGCAGGTTTCCACTGGTAAGGGCACGGGTCTCACCCCAGGTTGATAGGTACCTGGAGGGGTGGGTAGGGAGGCTGCATTGATTTGTCTGCACAGTCCCACAAGCGGATGTGGATCTGGCGGCGAGGGACTGGAACAAGGGGATACTAGTATAAAAGTTATCCACGTACAGGTGGTAACCCTTATCTAGCAGTGGGTGCATAAGGTCCCACACAAGTTTTCTGCTAACACCCAGAGTGGGGGGACATTCTGGGGGTTCAATACGTGAATCTCGCCCCTCGTACACATGAAACTTGTAAGTGTACCCTGAGGTATTCTCACAAAGTCTGTACAGCTTCACGCCATACCTCGCTCGCTTAGAGGGAACATACTGGCGGAAAATGAGTCTCCCCTTGAAACCAATGATATATAGGTAAAAAGGAAAAAAAGGGTGGGAAAAAAGGGACAGGAGGCAGTGCCTCATGTGTAGGACCGTTTTGCAATTTGACAGCAAAAATACAC
This sequence comes from Bufo bufo, assembly GCF_905171765.1. Classification (NCBI taxonomy): domain Eukaryota; kingdom Metazoa; phylum Chordata; class Amphibia; order Anura; family Bufonidae; genus Bufo; species Bufo bufo. The sequence continues at coordinate 84,399,009 of NC_053396.1, forward strand.
TGATTGTGCTTACCGTGTTGGGTTGTGATGAGTCACAACTCCTTTGAATTGCTTATGCTGGTATAAACCCGTCCAGCTTGCGGGGGTCTCTGCTATGGAGAGTAATGGGTGAAGAAAAAAGTTGGACCTTTTTGGAGACGGCGCTGCTGCAGAAGAAGTCAGGACTCGGTTGATAGGTAAAGAAAGGATCTTTATTACTAGTATGGTCTACGCGTTTCAGGGGCGAACGGCCCCCTTCATCAGGACAATAGTGGTCTGTCTGTAAAGACAGACCTGTAAAGATATTGTCCTGATGAAGGGGGCCGTTCGCCCCTGAAACGCGTAGACCATACTAGTAATAAAGATCCTTTATTACTAGTACAGCCTCGATACAGAGCTGATGTGCATCTGATAAGAACCAGCCAGCTCTGCAGGGTCCGGGCCCGCAGTGGTCAAATGACTGTTGGGACCAAAGCAGGAAGCAATATTCCTGATCTCTATACACAGTGCTAGTTTAGTGCTGTGTAAAGAGCGGTGGGGAAGGCCGGGATCAGTGAAAAACTGTGCCTGGCTTCTCTATGGGGATCCCTGCTGTTACTGACAGTGGTCTCCCTGCTTCCAACGATTAGCGTCTGTGCAGAGTTATATGCTTACCGCATAGCACTGGTGGATCCAGGGGGGGGGGCAACGGGGCAATCCCCCCCCCCCCGAGCTGGCGGCGCTGCCCTGCTCACAAGTTGGGGGCGGCGGCGGCAGGGCACAGGGGGATGAGCGCTTCCATTGTGGAAGCGCTCATCTCCATAGTCATCTGTATTGCTGTCCTCAGGACAGTGATAGAGATGGCTGTGCTGTGGCGGGGCAGGGAAGGGAGAGGCGTGTCCTTTCCCTGTTCCTCTGATAGGCTGCCAGCACTAGGCCGGCAGCCTATCAGAGGCCGGCGCAGGCGGCGCGATGAAGTCATCGGGCGTCTGAGCTGCACAGCGCGGGACACAGGCCGGAAGAGGCCTGCATCGCATCGCTGCCATGGAGGTAAGTATAAGTGCTTTATTTATTTTTTATATGTACAATACTTTTACTGGCACATGATGGGGGGGCTCTTATTACTGGCACATGATGGGGGGCTCTTATTACTGGCACATGATGGGGGGCTCTTATTACTGGAACATGATGGGGGGGCTCTTATTACTGGCACATGATGGGGTGCTCTTATTACTGGCACATGATGGGGGTGCTCTTATTACTGGCACATGATGGCGGTGCTCTTGTTACAGGCACATGATTTGGGGGGATCTATGGGGCACATTTTCTGGCACATTATTGGGGGCACTTCTTACTGGCACATTATTGGTGGGCACTATAGGGGCATCTACTGAGGCCACAAAGAAGGGGTATTTTATATGGGGGGCTCTGTACAGTAGCATTTTATACTGGGACACATTATAGTGGGTACTATGGGGAAGGGGGGAGAGGAGTACTATGGGGTCATCTACGGGGGGCAATAAGAAGGGGTATTTTATACTTGCAAATTATGGGGGACACTGAGGGCATCTACTGGGGCACTATATATGGGGCATTTTATACTGGTACATTATGGGGGGCACTAGGAGGAAGGGGGGAGAGGAGCACTATGGGGGCATTTACTGGGGGTACTATATAGGGGTATTTTATACTGGCACATTATGGGGGCACTATGGGGACAATAGCTCAACTGGGGGCATTACAAGGTGGTATTTTTTGAACTGTCACATTATAAGGAGAATTATTTCTACTGGGGGGGGCATTATGGTGGGCTTTATTACTCCTCCATGGTATGAGCCCCATAGTAGCAGCACCAGCCTCTCCCTGCTCTGCTATCCCTCTGCCCCTTCTCCAAATCCTTATTATGAAATCTTTCTCATTAGGATAAAACACAATATCAGCTCCACCGAGCCCCCCAGCCAAAGTGTTGAAGTGGTGTCCGAGATCCCCAAGGTCCAAGCCAAGTAATTGTAAGTTTTCATGTGAAATATGTTTATGTTATACACATATAGCATACGCTGTGCCATACACTGTGCCACACAATATACAGTATAACTCTACATTGTGTAATCTGTTCTATAAGCACCATTGTTTTGTGGCGGCGGACAGAAAATAATCTTAAAAAAGTGCCCCTCCCGAGACCAGGCTCTGGATCCGCCACTGCCGCATAGACATATCAATGGGCGGTTAGCAAAGGGTCAAAGCCTAATCAAAAAAGAACTGTATTTAAAAAAAACTTAAAACCACCAGTCGAAGCGCCCTCACTTCCACCTTGCACACATGACCACTGCAGCCGGTGACTTGGTGTAGCAATCTCGTTAATAAGATGAGACCCCATAACTTCTGGTCCGACGTGGACAGCTGAGAGATGTGGCAATGGAATGGAAGGTGCTTTAAATGTTGAGTATTATTATTTGATTATTTTTTTTTTAACATGATCCTGTAGTCCAGTAGTTGTGACTTTTACATTGATGTGACTTGATTCAGCACTTCACTGCTGCAGTCTATCACCCTCTTCAGCTGTAGACTGCTGAGGGCAGTGACTGGCTGCAGCAGTTATGTGCTGTATGCAGGTTTAATAACAAACAGCAGTGAGAGCACCGGACCAGCGCTGCAGAGACGTGCGCTGGAGAAACAGGTGATTATATATATATATATATATATACAGTGCTGCCTATAATTATTCATACCCCTGGCAAATTTTGACTTAAAGTTACTTTTATTCAACCAGCAAGTAATAAGGCACACAAAAGCCCGCTTGGTCTTTGCAAAAGCTCATCTGGACAAAGAAGACGACTTCTGGTCTTCTGTATTATGGTCAGATGAAACAAAAATTGAATTGTTTGGTCACACTGATGTTTCCTTCATTTGGTGTAAAAAAGGAGAAGCCTTCAACCCAAAGAAAACCATCCCCACTGTCAAACAGGGTGGTGGGAACCTAATGCTTTGGGGGGGGGTTTTCAGCCGATGGACCAGGGAACCTAATCACAATAAACTGCACCATGAAAAAAGAGCAATACATGAGGATTCTCAGCAACAACATCAGGCAGTCTGCAGAGAAACTTGGCCTTGGGCACCAGTGGACATTTCAGCATGACAATGACCCAAAACACACAGCAAAAGTGGTGAAGAAATGGTTAGCAGACAACAACATTAACGTTTTGGAGTGGCCCAGCCAGAGTCCAGACTTAAATCCAATTGAGAATCTGTGGAGGGAGCTAAAGATCAGGGTGATGGCAAGAAGACCCTCCAACCTGAAAGATTTGTAGCTCATTGCTAAAGATGAATGGGCAAAAATACCTGTGGAGACATGCAAAAAGCTGCTCTGCAATTATAAGAAGCGTTTGATTAATGTAATAGCCAATAAAGGCTTTTCTATTGATTATTGAGAAGGGCATGAATAATTTTGGACTGGACACTTTTTGCTCAAATGTAAATAAAAGCTGAGAAATGTTTTTTTCCCCCCACAATAATGCCTTCTTGTATATTTTCTTATTATCTTTAGGGAGACACCTATGTCATTTCCCGTAAAAAAAAATTACTTGCTGGTTGAATAAAAGTAACTTTATGTCAAAATTTGCCAGGGGTATGAATAATTATGGGCAGCACTGTATATATATATATATATATATATATATATTGTGACAGAGTGTCCTCACTTCTGTCATTTAAAAAGCAACCAGGGAAAGGTTCAGCAGAGGTCTACGCAGACCTCTCTGCAATTCGGGTTTGTAAAAAAAAAAAAAAGGAAAAAAATAGGAGGGTAACAAGATGGTTCTTAACCCTACCTTGAATTCGGGTTTGTAAAAAAATTTAAAATGAACGGGTTTTTAGGGCCTGTGTTGCTTGAGTGAGGAGAGAAGGGTGGGGCCCCACTCCATCTGGACAGTCCGGGTTTTGGGCTGTCAGGTAATCACTACTCAGATGTGCTAGCCTGATATAAGGCTGAGAATGGAGATATGTCTCTCTCTGCCTGGTGACAGAACTACTTGAAGTCTCTGTGAGTATAGCAGGTGGTACAAACAATAGGGTTATGTTTGGTGTCCAGTGTTAGGCTGGCACCAGGTCAGTCAGGAGTTCCTCATTGTATAGTTAGAGCCGGACAGGCATAGAATTTTGTTTGTTTATGTTTATTTTATGTACCACCCGCTGGCAATAAATCTAGACAGTTGATGGAAAACTGAGGTTGCCTGGAATCTGTGCTCAAGAGAGCGTGCTCATCGACCATCCCGCTACCTAACTCTTACAATATATATATTTTTTGTGGTAATGTGGACAGTGCTGGAAATGTGAACGGCATGTACTTTTCTCTTTTTCTCTAGAAGTATGATTATAAACGCTTTTAGCGCAAATAACACCAAATGTGAACAGCTCTATTTTTCTCTTATTGTACTATAATAGGGCACTAAACGCTTTCACCATATATAGCTGCAGAAGGGAACAGAGTATATATTTCTCTTTTTCCACAGATATAAGCCACTAAAGGCTTTTCAGCATAACACTTGCACCCCTACAACAAGTTTCTGGAATGACAGAGCTGTATAATGGCTATTTGGGTCCCCAAATAATCTTTCCCTGCACTTGTAAATCGGATTTTTCCCCCTATGATGTTTGCTTTGACTCTCCCTAGCCCCTGCAACGTCTGTCCCTGCACTAAGATGCTGTGAAATGATTCCTCCCTATTCTTACCGTGCACTTATAAACCGCTTCGTTTTTTCACAATGTTTTCTTTATCACTCTCCCTAGCGCCTGAAACGTCTGTCCCTGCACATAGATTATGTGAAATGATTCCTCCCTATCCTTATCATGCACTTATAAAACGCTTTTTTTTCACAATAAGGTTTTCTTTCACTCTCCCTAGCACCTGCATAAACGTCTGTCCCTGAGCAAAGTATAATGGTGAATGGCAGAATCTAAGATGGCCGCCGTATTTATAGGGCTGTGACATCACCGGGCTGGCTGGCTGCTGATTGGCTGCATGCATGGCATTATGGGTCATCCCGCCTTCCCAGAGTTCCTTGCCCCATGTCATCACATGTTTAGTCACCATTTTATCCGCCATTGTAACTGCCATGGTAGGAAAAATTGTGATTCGTTACCACGAAGCGAGAGAAAATTCCCATTCATTCAGAATCCAATTTTACCTGAAATTCTGAATGAATTTGACTTCGTCAGCTTTGATTCACTCATCTCTAATAACCACCCTCTGTTTTCTATCACTGAGCCAGTTACTTACCCACTTACAGAAGTTTTCTCCCAGTCCGAGCATTCTCATTTTATATACTAACCTTTTATGTGGTACAGTGTCAAATGCTTTGGAGAAGTCCAGATATACGACATCCATTGATTCGCCACGGTCAAGTCTAGAACTTACCTCCTCATAGAAACTGATTAAATTAGTTTGACATGACCATGACCGAGACAGAGAAAGTGATTCCCTTTAGGCTGAAAAGGAGAGTTTGTACAGTCTGAATAAAATAGAGAAACTGACCCCCATATATGTCCATTCTTGGGAATTGCTTATATCAGCTGTAAAGACTGCATTCCATGTATACAGTGCTTGTGAGAATCACTTGTTAACCGGCTTCAGTAAAGTATAATGGATTTTTTGCACCAAAACCCGCACTGCATCATCATTTTCACTGCAGTGCACAACCTCAGGAAGCACTGAGGAGGACAACTACATGACTACTGCAACCCCAATCTATGCCACTACTACTACTGTCATCCTCGCCACCCCCTCACTAGGCCGTTGCACTTATCCTAAGCATTTCATATTAAACATCAGTCTTATTTAAAGGGGTTGTCCCATGAAAAATCTTCTACAGTTTTCAAACCAGCACCTGAATCTGAATACTTTTGTAATTGCATGTAATTACATATTTTGTATAACTACTGAGTTATTCAATAAAATGTATTTGTATACGGACACTTAATTTCTTATTTCTTTGACCAGCTCACTAAGAATCTCAGTTTCATCTTTCAACCTCCTCCCGAGTTTTGATAGGGAGAGCTGAGACATGGCTCCTGAGCGGCAGAGAAGAACATCCCCTTGAGATGTCATCTTGATATAAATCTAGCCAAGCAATGAATGGGGAGATCTCTGGATCCATGTGAGGTACAGGGCTGGTTCTAGCTTTATTAGAAAGAGATTGTCATGTTCTATATGATGTCTGATTTCCATTTTTTACATTATTTGTTCTCCTATAAAAAATGAAAGGTGGAATCTGATTGGTTGCTATAGCAACTAAGCCAGTTCCACTTTACACCAGTTTTAATAAATCCCCCTCATGTGTGTATGTACCCTAACTGTTAAATAAACTATAGCTATGGCTGCCACAGTCCAGTGACAAGGCTACTATTTCCATTCTTTAACTAGAGCTTGTATACAGCCCTGGGTTTTATTCCCCTAGCCTTGTGTTTGTGATTTGGCATCTAACAGCCATCGAGCAACTGTCACTAAAATGAACTGAACCCCAGGATACCCTTTTAGGAAAACCACAAGGTCATAAGGGAAATGAAACTTCTTTGTTCAGCAAAATATATTAATCTGCTTCGACTACTGTAGCTAAGCTTATTGCAATACTGATATGTTCAACCCCTTTCCTTGTGATTTTTTCCTCCGGTTGATGGTGCTTTGGGGCCACATTGCTTTAGAATTGGTTTGAAGGGAGACATTTTACAATTGGAGCATAGAGATTTACTATGTACTGAAGTACGTAGTGTATGTGCGCTTCTCTAGTTAATGTTCCATTAAATTGGGATTGGGGATGGTTATAAGAGTGTTAGAAAGGAAAATAAAAAGGTAAACAGATGGGACACACAGTGTAACTCAGCCACTGTAATGAAAAGGCACAAAGTGCTATAAAAATAAAGACAATACAATTTCTCCTGGATTTACAGTACCATTTATTTTTTCTTTACTCTTGAGTAGAGATGGTTCGCGGTTCGCCGAACGGGCGAACATATTGAGATGTCCGCCGACGCCATATTCTTTTACATTGTGAAGAATTTTGACCCATGACACATCCATCAGGTGGTACAGGACAGCCAATTGAGACGTTTCAGCACATGGACATACCCCCTACCTTATAAATAAACTCGATCTGGCCGTCATTTTATTTTCAGTCTTTTACGAATGTAGGGAGAGGTTGCTGTGTGGAGCAGGGACAGACTGTTAGAGACACCAAACGCTAGCTAATAGGGCCACAAAAGTCCTTTTAAGAACTGGTATAGGCGTGCTATCGATAGGTGTGACTTACTGAGGGGTATAATATACTTATAATTTACTTTCTAACATAGAAAGTATATTATAGTGCATTTGTATTGTGCAGCAGTTGTGTGCGGTTCTGCTGCGATACTGCAGCTACACAGAGTGTCAAACGCTATTGGAACAAATCATTTCTACTGGTGTGATTTACCAGTTGCCCCCCCATAAAAACTGATTGAAGCAGGATGTTATATACCAATAATATAATTTCTGTATAGTGCATTTAGGTAGTGCAGCATTTGTTTGCGGTTTCGCTGCGTTACCGCAGCTACACAGAGTGACAAACGCTATTGGAACAAATAATTTCTACTGGTATGATATACCAGTTGCCCCTTCAAAAAACTGATTAAGGCAGGGGTGTGATATACCTTCTTCCACAAATACTGCTCTTCTATAGGGACTTTTGTCGGAGGGTCATTTTGAAAATGACAGGCAGAGGAAGAGTCAGGCCACTGAGCAGGGGTGGTAGGGGTCAGGCAGGTGCACCAGGCCAGAGCCTAAGTGGGAAGTTGAAGAAGGTGCGTGCAATTAAGTCAAAGGACGCACCAGACTTGGTTGAGTGTCTCACTGAGCCTTCCGCTTCTGCACCTCCTCATCCTCTCTATCTGCACCCTCTTCACTCTCTGCTGTGCGCACCCCAAAAGACACCACCACCACCACCATATCCCCTCTGCTCGAGTCAGAGGAATTATTTTCCCATCCATTACAAGATCTTACCGATGTGCAGCCATTCTTGGCATCGGATCAGGAAGAGGAGGTATCAACGGTCGCCACCCAGCAGTCTGACGACAGTACCCAGATCAGTTCAAGGAGGGTGGTCCCCGCTGTTGCTGCTTAATCCGAGATCTCTAATGTCGGTGGTTGTGAAGATGACGCTGGTGATGTGTCTATGGACATCACGTGGGTGCCCACTATAGAGGAAGAGGAGGGGAGTTCAGAGGGAGATATGGAGGAGCAGATAGGGAGGAGAAGCAGGCAGAACTTACAGTGCACAGGAGGCAAAAAGCAGACTGCTAATGTATCTGAAACTAGCTATCCACAATGCAGGGTCAAATCTGGCGCTACCAGGATGCCGGCACATGGCTCCGCAGTGTGGGCTTTTTTTTTACGTGTCAGCTGCTGACAATAGTGTTGCCATCTGCAGCCTGTGCTGTCAACGCATAAGGCGCGGTAAGCCAAACACTCACCTAATGACAACCGCCTTAAGAAGGCACCTGGCCTCACATCAGTGGGAACAACACCGTCAGAACCCACAAAGCCACACGTCCTGCCTCAAATTTGTGGACATTGGCACACCGCAATGGAAGGTCCCCGGAAGGAAATATTTCTCCCAGAAGGGCATCCCGGAGTTATATAGCCACGTTTAGTGGCAAGTGAATGTATCTCTGGCACACAGTGTCAGTGCCAAGATACAATTGACCACAGACACGTTGTCTAGCAAACAAGGGCAGGAAAGGTATATAACTTTTACTGCCCACTGGGTGAACCCGTGGCACCCGTGTGGATTTGGTCTTACCGCCACGGATTGCATGCAGGCTTGCCTCTTCTTCTTCTTCTCCTCCTACTCTATCCTCTGTCTCCTAAGAACTTATTCGATGTGCCTGGTGAGAGATTGCCATGCTGTGCTGCGGCTGTTGTTCCTGGAAACAAAGAGCCACACCAGTCCTGCACTCCTTTCAGCTTTGCGGTCACAGGCTGATCAGTGGGTAACCCCACTCAATTTGACAGTTGACAAAGTGGTGTGCGATTACTGTGCCTATCTGCTGAGCGCTCTGAAACAGGGCAAAATGACACACATGCTGTGCATGGCACACGTCCTGAACTTAGTCGTGCAGCGATTCATTGTTAAATACCCCGGGGTCCAGGACGTCTTGCAGCAGGCCATGAAAATCTCTGGCCATTTTATAAGATCTTACACGGCCATGGCTCACCTTGCTGACGTTCAGCAGCAACACCATCTGCCCGTCAGGCGTCTGATTTGTGACTGCCCGACGCGCTGGAACTCCACCTTGAATATGCTTGATAGGCTGCTCCAGCATAAACGTGCAGTTAACAACTACCTGTACAAACTCTGCGGCAGGACAAGTTCTGGGGAGCTTGGTTTCTTTTCACTGCGTCAGTGGCTGCTCATACGCGACACATGCAGACTTCTGCGCCCATTTGATGAGATCACCAAACTGGTTAGTCGCAGCCAGGGCGCCATCAGTGACATTGTACCTTAAGACTTCTTTCTGGAGCGTGCATTGCGTCGTGTCATTGATCAAGCCGTCAAGGAGCAATGCTGGATGAATTCCCAGGGGGGGCTACTCCATCTGAGACAAGTCAACAGAAGTCTGAAGAGGAGTCAGAGGAGGATGGTGCCGGAGCAGAGGAGGAGCAAGAAGAGCATGCTTTAAACTTTTCTGGGATTCCTGTTGTTGTCCGTGGCTGGGGGGAGGAGACCGAGGATGACATTATCCTGGACGATAAGCAGGAGCCTGGCCACTCCACCGCTTCCAGTTTAGGGCAAATGGGGGCCTTCATGCTCCAGTGTTTGAAGAGGGACCCCCGTATAAAAAGCATAAAGACAAGGACCATTACTGGGTGGCAACGTACTTAGACCCCCGGTACAAAAATAAAATAGTTAACATGTTACCAGCATCACAGAGGGCTGTCAGAATGCAGCACTTCCAGGCCTTGCTTCGAGAAATGCTGCATTCTGCTTTTGCGGGCGCTGGTAAAGGAATTTCCACTCACAGAGAAACAGTTGTGGGTACCAATCCAACAGCGCATGCAAGAAGAGGGCGGTTTGAAGATGTGCTGGTCACTGCGGATATGAGATCATTCTTGCAAGCAACCCATCAACAGCCTCCCTCCGGATCCAGCCTTTGGGAACGCCTAGACCGACAGGTGTCCGACTACATCGGGTTAACGGCCGATGTTGACCCTCTGAGAAGCGAGGAACCCCTGGACTACTGGGTGTGCAGGCTTGACCTGTGGATAGAGCTGGCACAATTTGTCATGAAACTCTTGGCTTGCACCTCGTCCAGTGTCCTGTCCGAAAGGACTTGGGCGCAGCAAGGGGGATCATGACCGATAAGCGCAATTGCCTAGCTCACGGCAGTGTGGACTACCTCACATTTCTAAAAATGAATGAGGCATGGATCTCAGAGGAATTCAACACATGTGACGAGTCGACCACGTTTAATAGAATTTTCTCATGACAACCCACAAATATCCGCCACCACCCAGAACAAATAATGGTCCCTGTATTAGGTAAATAGAGCGGCATAAAAGGCCTTTTCTGTCCGTTGAATGCCTAATGTTTTGGGCTTCGGAGGAATTCAACACCTGTGACAACCACGTTTTTAACTATTATCATTAGGGTTTTTTTCAGGAGGGGGGATTTCGTTAGCCATGTTTTTAATCCAATTTTATATTTTTGGTTCTTTTAAACATATGTATTTGACCTGTATTTGTACTGGCCTTCAGTAAAATTGATATCCTTTGACCGTCTAATAAACCTCCAGCCACATACTTACTTGTTCTTTTCTGTACGCTGAATGCATAATTTTTGGGACCTGTAGTCCACTGGCCTGCTGTAAAATTGATATCCAATGACCGTGTAATCCACCTCCAGCCACATTCTTACTTGTTCTTTTCTGTATGGTGAAAGAACAATTGTTGTGTCCTCGGAGGAATTTAACACCAGTGACGACCACTTGTTATTGAATTTCAACTATTATCATTAGGGTTTTTGTCAAGAGGGGGGATTTTGTTAGCCATGTTTTTAATCCAATTTTATCTTTTTAGTTCTTTTAAACATACATTTTTGACCTGTATTTGTACTGGCCTTCAGTAAAATTGATATCCATTGACCGTCTAATAGACCTCCAGCCACATACTTACTTGTTCTTTTCTGTACGCTGAATGCATAATTTTTGGGGCCTGTAGTACACTGGCCTGCTGTAAAATTTATATCCAATGACTGTGTAATCTACCTCCAGCCACATACTTACTTGTTCTTTTCTGTACGCTGAATGCATAATTTTTGGGGCCTGTAGTCCACTGGCCTGCTGTAAAATTGATATCCAATGACCGTGTAATCTACCTCCAGCCACATACTTACTTGTTCTTTTCTGCACGGTGAATGAACAATTGTTGCGGCCTCGGAGGAATTTAACACCAGTGACGACCACGTGTTATTGAATTTCAACTATTATCATTAGGGTTTTTGTCAAGAGGGGGGATTTAGTTAGCCATGTTTTTAATCCAATTGTATCTTTTTAGTTCTTTTAAACATATGTATTTGACCTGTATTTGTACTGGCCTGCAGTAAAATTGATATCTATTGACCGTGTAATTATACCTCCAGCCACATAATCATTTGATCTTTTCTGTCCGGTGAAAGCCTAATGTTTGGCACTTGTAGTCCAGTGGCCTACAGTAAAATGTTTATCCATTGACCGCATAATATACCTTGAGCCACATAATCAGAATTTCTTTTATGTCAGGTGAATGCCTAAATTTTAATGCCTGTACTACCGTCCCGTGGCCTAAAATAACATTTTTCTAGGCTCCGACACGGCACATTTCCGAGAATTTCCCTTTAAGATGCATAAAAATGGCCCTTAATTAAGACACATATTTTTTGTTGGAATTTTTTTTCATTGATCCCCCTCTATTATGTCACTGTCCATGTTGTAGGACTATTTGTGCAATTCTACTAAGTATTTGGTGGCTGCAAATATGAACTGAAGGTTTTTCAGGTTCGCCTGCCATTAAAGTGAATGGGGCCCGCCGCAAACTTGCAGTTCGCAGCAAACATTTGATCGCGTTCGCGCGATCACATTCGCGAACCGTCCCGGCCGATGTTTGTCCATTACTACTCTTGAGTTGAACCCTCCTTTTTACTTTCAACTTTGACTTAACCCTTGACTCAGGGTAATATTACATGGTCAGCTATTCTGTCAAATAACAATTGATGGTAATAGCGTAATGGTCAGTGCATATTACAAAGATTTACATGCAGCAAGTCAGAGCTTCTTAAAGCACAGTCAGAAGATAAATTAGCTCAGTCAGTGAAAAAAGGGTGATAAGACATTCTTCAGATACATAAATGAAAAAAGGAAGCTAAAACAAGGTATTACCAAATTAAAAGAAGGAAGGTATATGGAAGAAGATAAAGAACTATCTGACTGCCTCAATCAATACTTCTGTTCAGTTTTTACAAAGGAAAATTAAGGAAAAGGACCTCAGTTAGGGAGGAAGACTAATGAATCTTTAGATGCATGTGTCTTTACAGAGGAAGAGGTTCTAAGTCAGCTGTCTAAAATGAATACAAATATGTCACAGGGGCCTGATGAAATACACCCAAAGCTATTAAAAGAGCTTAGCAGTAAACTAGCAAAACTATTAACAGATTTATTTAACCAATCACTGGTAACAGGAGTCGTTCCAAAAGATTGGAAATTAGCAAATGTTGTGCCCATTCACAAGAAAGGTAGTAGGGAGGAATCGGGCAACTATAGGCCAGTAAGCCTGACATCAATAGTGGGGAAATTAATGGAAACCATACTTAAGGAGAGGATTGTGGAACATCTAAAACCTAATAACCATTGCTCTGACCCCTGCTCTTTTGGTTCCTCTTGCAGGAGCATTATGAAATGCATGCTCTGTCTGTAACAAACTGTCCTACATTCATTAACTTTTCATCTCTCAAAACCTTTCCTTTCTGGGTCTCACAGAAACATGGCTGACACCCTCTGACACCTCCTTCCCTGCTGCTCTCTTATAGTGGATTTCAATTCACTCACACATAGAGATGTCGCGAACGGCAAACACGAATTTCCGCAAATGTTCGCGAACGGGCAAACCACCATAGACTTCAATAGGCAGGCGAATTTTAAAACCCACAGGGACTCTTTCTGGCCACAATAGTGATGGAAAGAGTCCCAATGTACTGTGCAATCCCAATATGAGTGGTATATTAAGTAGTACTATTCCTATTAGGGGACGTGTATGGAATAGAGTTTAGACAACCGCAAAGAGTTGTCAATAGTTGACACACTCATGACATAAATTTTGTGCGCACGTTTGGGAGATTGCAGTCGGTGGCGGTTTTTCAAAGCCTATGGTCGTACTGAGGTTGTTCAGTGACAGTTAAATGACCCAGAAAACAATGATTCTGCAGTGAGGGCCCATTGTTGGCCTAGTAGGCTTTAATGATCACCTTAGATGATCACAAAGAAAATTAATGTTTTTTCTATGCAAAATTATCCAGCCGATCGCTTTTGGTCTGTTCACAATGAAGCAACGACCTTATCTCATCTGGGGTGTGCCAACATTGCCTTGCCAACACACTCATAGAGGTGATCGCTTCATTGTGATACGAAAGCCCCTTCACCACAACAAGGTAACGATCACGAAGGGGAATTGACACATGTATGTGCCTTTTTTTTTTTGTTTTGTTTTTGCAGCCACAGTGCAGCACCAGAGGCCAGAAAAATTTGGCATGTACACATGCCTGAAAAATTAGGTATTGTTGCAAAAATAGATGTTTTCCAGGCAGAAAGTGCACTAAAACATTGCGGCTTGAACCCTAGTTGGTGGCGGAGAAGTCACGCAAGTCATCCGGCATGCAGAGATTAAATACAGCAGCGTGTGGACCATTTTATAGCCCAAGGCATCTCATCAGGACTTTTTTACTCAAATGCATCCCCCACTGTCAGTCCCTTCGGGATCCATGCCTCATTCATCTTAATAAAGGTGAGGTAATCTAGACTTAGGCGACTTCTCTTCTCAGTGACAATACCTCCTGCTGCGCTGAAGGTCCTTTCTGACAGGACACTTGAAGCGGGGCAGGCCAGAAGTTCTATCGCAAATTGGGATAGCTCAGGCCACAGGTCAAGCCTGCACACCCAGTAGTCAAGGGGTTTATCGCTCCTCAGAGTGTCGATATCTGCAGTTAAGGCGAGGTAGTCTGCTACCTGTCGGTCGAGTCGTTCTCTGAGGGTGGACCCCGAAGGGCTGTGGCGATGCGTAGGACTTAAAAAGGTCTGCATGTCCTCCATCAACAACACGTCTGTAAAGCGTCCTGTCCTTGCCAGCGTGGTCGTGGTAGGAGGAGGATTACTTTCACCTCTTCCCCTGTTAGATTCCCGTTGTGCTGTGACATCACCCTTATACGCTGTGTAAAGCATACTTTTTAACTTGTTTTGGAACTGCTGCATCCTTTCCGACTTCCGGTAATTCGATAACATTTCAGGCACTTTCTGCTTATACCGGGGGTCTAGTAGCGTGGCCACCCAGTACAGGTCGTTCTCCTTCAGCCTTTTTATACGAGGGTCCCTCAACAGGCATGACAGCATGAAAAACCCCATTTGCACAAGGTTGGATGCCGAGCTACTCATGTCCTGTTCCTCGTGCTCACCGATGTCATTGAAGGTCTGTTCTTCCCCCCAGCCACGTACAACACCACGGGTACCAGATAGGTGACAATGAGCACCCTGGGATGCCTGCTGTGGTTGGTCTTCTTCCTCCTCAAAGCCACATTCCTCCTCTGACTCCTCTTCCTCAGACTCCTCTTCCAGCGTTGCCGCAGGTCCAGCAAGCGATGCTGATAAAGCTGTTTCTGGTGGTGATGGTGACCACAACTCTTCCTCTTACTCTTCACGCTCATCTACGGCCTGATCCAGCACTCTTCGCAGGGCACGCTCCAGGAAGAAAACAAATGGGATGATGTCGCTGATGGTGCCTTCGGTGCGACTGACTAGGTTTGTCACCTCCTCAAAAGGACGCATGAGCCTACAGGCATTGCGCATGAGCGTCCAGTAACGTGGCAAAAAAATACCCAGCTCCGCAGAGGCTTTCCTAGCATCCCGGTCATACAAATTTTTGTTGACGGCTGTTTCTTGTTGGAGCAGGCGGTCGAACATTAGGAGTGTTGAATTTCAACGTGTCGGGCTGTCGCAAATCAAGCGCCTCACTGGCATGTTGTTTTGCCGCTGAATATCTGAAAAGTGCACCATGGCCGTGTAGGAACGCCTGAAATGGCCACACACCTTCCTGGCCTGCTTAAGGACGTCCTGTAAGCCTGGGTACTTATGCACAAAGCGTTGTACGATCAGATTCAACACATGTGCCATGCACGGCACATGTGTCAACTTGCCCAAATTCAATGCCGCCAATAAATTGCTTCCGTTGTCACACACCACTTTGCCGATTTCCAGTTGGTGCGGAGTCAGCCACTGATCCACCTGTGCGTTCAGGGCGGACAGGAGTGCTGGTCCGGTGTGACTCTCTGCTTTCAGGCAAGTCAACCCCAAGACGGCGTGACACTGTCGTATACGGGATGTGGAATAGCCTCTGGGGAGCTGGGGGGGGTGCAGTTGATGTGGAGCAAGACGCAGCAGCAGAAGAGGACTCAGCCGACGAAGTTAGCGAAGAGGATGGAGTAGGAGGAGTAGAGGAGGTGGCAGCAGGCCTGCCTGCAAGTAGTGGCGGTGTCACCAACTCCCCTGCAGATCCACGCATTCCATGCTTGGCAGCTGTCAGCAGGTTTACCCAATGCGCAGTGTATGTGATATACCTGCCCTGACCGTGCTTTGCAGACCAGGTATCAGTGGTCAGATGGACCCTTGCCCCAACACTGTGTGCCAGACATGCCATGACTTCCTTTTCTACAATAGAGTACAGGTTGGGGATTGCCTTTTGTGAAAAGAAATTTCGGCCGGGTACCTTCCACTGCGGTGTCCCAATAGCTACAATTTTTTTGAAGGCCTCAGACTCCCCCAGTTTGTATGGTAAAAGCTGGTTGGCTAAGAGTACCGACAAGCCAGCTGTCAGACGCCGGGCAAGGGGGTGACTCTGTGACATTGGCTTCATACGCTCAAACATTTCCTTGACAGACACCTGACTGTGGGCAGATGAGAAGGAACTGCTAAAGATGAGAGGCGGAGTGGCGGATGTTTGAGAGGGGGCAAGTAGGACAGCAGTGGTTGACGTGGCTGAAGATGCTGGACCAGGAGGAGGATGGTGGCTTTGAGTTTGTGTGCTGCTTGTACTCATGTGTTGATCCCATAGGCGTTTGTGATTTGAGATCATGTGCCTTCGCAAAGCAGTTGTACCTAGGTGGGTGTTGGACTTCCCACGACTCAGTTTCTTTTGGCACAGGTTGCAAATGGCATCGCTGTTATCAGAGGCAGACACACACAAAAAATGCCACACTGCTGAGCTTTGCAATGACGGCATTCTGGTGGTGGCAACAACATGCATTGATTGGTGTGCTGTCTGGTTGACCCCGGGTGCCTATACATGCTGTCTGACTGTGCCACTAGCTCCTTGCGACGACCTCCCCCTGCTTCCAACTCGTCTCCTCCTCCTCTTTGTCTCCCCATCTGAACTTTCCCCCTGTTCTTCTTCTCTTCGAGCGGGCACCCACGTGACATCCACGGACACATCGTCCTCATCAACCGCTTCACTTGTATCTGACAACTCAGCAAAGGAAGCAGCAGCGGGTACAACATCATCATCATCACACCGTACGTCCATGTGTGTAATCCTGCCTGACTGAGACATATCCCTGTTATCTACATCCTCTGGCAATAATGGTTGCGCATCACTCATTTCTTCCAACTGATGTGTAAATAACTCCTCTGACAGATCAAGTGAAGCAGCTGTGGTGCTAGTGTTGGTGTTGGCGGCAGGTGGGCGAGTGGTAACTTGAGAGGTGCCCGAAGCTGAGCTGGAGGAGGATGGTGCGTCAAGGTTCCGAGCGGAAGCTGTAGAAGATTGGGTGTCCTGTGTAAGCCAGTCAACTATGTCCTCAGAACTTTTCAAGTTCAGGGTACGTTGCCTCTGAACACTGGGCATTATTCTAGGGCTATTATTCTAGGGCATTTTTCTAGGGAAATCACAGCACCACGACCACGACGGCCCCTGCGGGGTGGCCTTCCTCTGCCTGTCATTTTTTTTCCTATTAGTTGTACTATGCGTGCGAGCTACTGTGACACCAGATATGAGTGGTGCAACTGGCAGTTGTGGGCACAGTACACGCTGTAGGCCTGACACACACGCTTGCAGGCAACTGCAATTATATTACAGTTAAAAATGTGTTTTATATTTTTAAATGCAAGCTACTGTGACACCAGATATTAGTGGTGGCACTGGGCACTGGCAGTAGTGGGCACAGTACACGCTGTAGGCCTGACACACACGCTTGCAGGCAACTGCAATTATATTACAGAGAAAAAAAAAGCAGACTGGTGTACTTGCCCTAAAAAAGGCTTTTTGGAGTGCTGTCAGGATGCTGTCCTTACAGCAGATCAGATGAGTCTTTGAGGCCTGGAGTGGACACTGAATACACTGGCCTAGCTATCGATTTCCCTATTAAATCAGCAGCAGCTGCACTGTCCTCCTCTCACTAACACTGCAGCTTCAGAATGAATCTAAGGTGGATGCTGTCCTTGCTTTTTGATAGGAGGTGGGAGGGTCTGGGAGGGAGGGTATGCTGCTGATTGGCTGGAATGTGTCTGCTGACTGAGGTACAGGGTCAAGGTTTGCTCAATGATGACGTATAGGGGCGGACAGAACATCGCATATGTTCGCCTGCCGCGGCGAACGCGAACAGGCAATGTTCGCCGGGAACTGTTCGCCGGCGAATTGTTCGGGACATCTCTACTCACACCCCCCGTCCTGGCTGCAAACATGGTGGAGGAGTTGGTCTTCTCCTATCAGACACCTGCTCCTACAGCCCAACTCCACTGCCACCCTCCATTACGCTCACCTCCTTTGAAGTACACTCTGATCGCATCTACTTTCCCTCCAACCTTCAAGTAGCCATCATTTATCGCCCCCCATGCCCAGCCACCATCTTTCTTGACCACTTTAACACCTGGCTACTACACTTTCCTTCTGCCGACATCCCCACTATCATCATGGGTGACTTCAACATCCCTATTGACACCTGCCACTCGGCCGCCTCTAAACTCCTATCACTCTCTTCCTCCTTCAGCCTATCACAGTGGTCTTCAGCTCCCACCCACAGAGATGGTCACACTCTGGATCTTATCTTTACCCGCCTCTGCTCCCTATCTAACCTTTCTATTTTGCCTCTCCCCCTATCCAACCACAACCTACTCACCTTCTCTTCATTGGTCTCTTCTGCTACTCCCACGGTCCACACACTAGCACACCCCCGCAGGAGCCTTAAACATCTCGACTTTCGCTTGTTTTCTGATCTTCTTCTCCCACTCTCTACCATCTGTTCCCTCCAAGACCCAGATGCTGCTACCACCCTATATAACACCACAATAAGTTCAGCTCTGGACACTGTTGCCCCCCTCACACACAAGAAAACCCGAAAAATTAACAGACAACCCTGGCACACCAACCTGACCAAAAAACTCAGATAAGCTTCCAGGGCTGCTGAGCGGCAATGGAAGAAATCCCATTCTAAAGATCATTTCACCGCATACAAGCAATCCCTCCTCATATTCAAATCCTCACTCGCTGATGCAAAACAGGCCTACTTCTCATCTCTCATATCTTCCCTGTCCCACAGCCCTAAACATCTTTTTAACACTTTTAACTCCCTTCTCCACCCCCCCAGCGCCCTCACCCTCTCCTCTCTTCTCAGCTGAGGACTTTGCCAAATACTTCAAACAAAAGATAGTCAACATCAGAGAAAGCTTCTCTACACAGTCCCCACAGACCCTCTACACAACTGCTCGGTCCTCTTCTCCCAAAACCCGCTTTTCCACCATTACGGAAGAAAAACTCTCCACTCTACTCTCTAGATCTTATCTGACCACCTGTGCATTTGATCCAATCCCATCCCACCTGATCCCTAACCTCACCACAGTGTTTATCGCAGCCCTAACTCATTTCTTCAACCTATCACTAACCTCTGGTGTCTTCCCCTCTGCTTTTAAACATGCTACCATTACACCCATCCTCAAAAAGCCTTCTTTGTCCAGTTATCGCCCCATATCACTTCTTTTGTATGCCTAAAAGCTCCTTGAACAACATGTCCATTCTGAACTGTCCTCTCACCTCTCCTCCTGCTCCCTCTTTGACCGCCTACAATCTGGCTTCCGATCCCACCACTCAACGGAGACTGCCCTTACAAAAGTCACCAATGACCTACTAACAGCCAAAACCAAGAAACAATACTCTGTCCTCCTTTTCCTTGACCTATCCTCTGCCTTCAACACTGTTGACCACTCCCTTCTGCTGCAAACTCTCTCATCTCTTGGCATCACTGACATGGCCCTCTCCTGGATCACATCATACCTCACAGACCGGACGTTTAGCGTCTCCCACTCCCGCACAAACTCCTTGTCTCATTCCCTCTCTGTTGGTGTCCCGCAAGGCTCTGTCCTAGGACCCCTAGGACCCCTGCTCTTCTCTATCTACAGTCGTGGCCAAAAGTTTTGAGAATTAGATAAATATTGGAAATTGGAAAAGTTGCTGCTTAAGTTTTTATAATAGCAATTTGCATATACTCCAGAATGTTATGAAGAGTGATCAGATGAATTGCATAGCCCTTCTTTGCCATGAAAATTAACTTAATCCCAAAAAAACCTTTCCACTGCATTTTATTGCTGTCATTAAAGGACCTGCTGAGATCATTTCAGTAATCGTCTTGTTAACTCAGGTGAGAATGTTGACGAGCACAAGGCTGGAGATTATTATGTCAGGCTGATTGGGTAAAATGGCAGACTTGACATGTTAAAAGGAGGGTGATGCTTGAAATCATTGTTCTTCCATTGTTAACCATGGTGACCTGCAAAGAAACGCGTGCAGCCATCATTGCGTTGCATAAAAATGGCTTCACAGGCAAGGATATTGTGGCTACTAAGATTGCACCTCAATCAACAATTTATAGGATCATCAAGAACTTCAAGGAAAGAGGTTCAATTCTTGTTAAGAAGGCTTCAGGGCGTCCAAGAAAGTCCAGCAAGCGCCAGGATCGTCTCCTAAAGAGGATTCAGCTGCGGGATGGGAGTGCCACCAGTGCAGAGCTTGCTCAGGAATGGCAGCAGGCAGGTGTGAGCGCATCTGCACGCACAGTGAGGCGAAGACTTTTGGAAGATGGCCTGGTGTCAAGAAGGCCAGCAAAGAAGCCACTTCTCTCCAAAAAAAAAGATCAGGGACAGATTGATCTTCTGCAGAAAGTGTGGTGAATGGACTGCTGAGGACTGGGGCAAAGTCATATTCTCCGATGAAGCCTCTTTCAGATTGTTTGGGCATCTGGAAAAAGGCTTGTCCGGAGAAGAAAAGGTGAGCGCTACCATCAGTCCTGTGTCATGCCAACAGTAAAGCATCCTGAGACCATTCACGTGTGGGGTTGCTTCTCATCCAAGGGAGTGGGCTCACTCACAATTTTGCCCAAAAACACAGCCATGAATAAAGAATGGTACCAAAACACCCTCCAACAGCAACTTCTTCCAACAATCCAACAACAGTTTGGTGAAGAACAATGCATTTTCCAGCACAATGGGTGACAAAGTGATAACTAAGTGGCTCGGGGACCAAAACGTTGACATTTTGGGTCCATGGCCTGGAAACTCCCCAGATCTTAATCCTATTGAGAACTTGTGGTCAATCCTCAAGAGGCGGGTGGACAAACAAAAACCCACTAATTCTGACAAACTCCAAGAAGTGATTATGAAAGAATGGGTTGCTATCAGTCAGGAATTGTCCCAGAAGTTGATTGAGAGCATGCCCAGTCGAATTGCAAAGGTCCTGAAAAAGAAGGGCCAACACTGCAAATACTGACTCTTTGCATAAATGTCATGTAATTGTCGATAAAAACCTTTGAAACGTATGAAGTGCGTGTAATTATATTTCACTACATCACAGAAACAACTGAAGCAAAGATCTAAAAGCAGTTTAGCATCAAACTTTGTGAAAACTAATATTTGTGTTATTCTCAAAACTTTTGGCCACGACTGTACACTTTTGGCCTGGGACAGCTCATAGAGTCCCATGGCTTTCAGTATCACTCTTATGCTGACGACACACAAATCTACCTCTCTGGTTCAGACATCACCACCTTACTATCAAGAATCCCACAATGTCTATCTTCTATATCATCCTTCTTCGCCTTTCGCTTTCTAAAATAGAATTTATCATCTTTCCCCCATCTTGCTCAACCCCCCCCCAACAGACCTATCTATAACAATCAATGGCTGCACACTCTCCCCGGTCAACCAAGTCCGCTGCCTTGGAGTGACCTTGGATTCTGTCCTTTCCTTCAGACCGCACATCCAAGCCCTTTCCACCACCTGCCGCCTCCAACTCAAAAGCATCTCCCGCACCCGCGCTTTCCTTAACTTTGAATCTGCGAAAATGTTTGTACATGCCCTCATCATCTCCCACCTACACTACTGCAACACTCTCCTCTGTGGCCTTCCATCTAGCACTCTCGCACCCCTCCAATCTATCCTCAACTCTGCTGCCCGACTAATCCACCTCTCACCCTATTACTCCTCTGCCTGTCCCCTCTGCCAATCCCTTCACTGGCTCCCCATTGCCCAGCGAATTCACTTCAAAGTACTAACAAATACATACAAGGCCCTCCATAACCTGTTCTCTCCTCTCATCTTATCGCCTCTTCCCACAATGGACTCCAAGATTTCTCCTGTGCATCCCCCATACTCAGGAACTCGCTACGCCAACATTTCACACTCTCACCTACAGTGGAATCCTTCAAAAGAAACCTGAAAACCCACCTCTTCAGACAAACCTACATTTAGTGACCCTGCTGCCTCTATACCGCCATGACCAACTTCACCCGCACCTACTGTGTCCTTCTCCCATACCAAGTAGATTGTAAGCCCTCCCGGGCAGGGCCCTCTCTCCTTCTGTACCGGTTTGTAACTCGCCTTGTTTATGATTAGTGCTATTGTCTGTATTATGTATGTATGTATACCTCTTCTCATGTACAGCGCTATGGAATGAATGGCGCTTTAATAATAATAATAATAATAATAATAATAATCCCATGGATTGAAAGATGAAAAACAGCATGGGTTTACTTCAGGGAGATCATGTCAAACTAATCTTATTGATTTTTTTGATTGGGTGACTAAAATAATAGATGGCGGAGGTGCAGTAGACATTGCTTATCTAGACTTTAGTAAGGCTTTTGATACTGTCCCACATAGAAGGCTTATCAATAAATTGCAGTCTTTGTGCTTGGACTCCCATATTGTTGAATGGATTAGGCAGTGGCTGATGGACAGACAACAGAGGGTTGTAGTCAATGGAGTATATTCAGACCATTGTCCTGTTACCAGTGGGGTACCTCAGGGATCTGTTCTGGGACCCATATTGTTTAATATCTTTATCAGCAAAATTACAGAAGGCCTCGATGGTAAGGTGTGTCTTTTTGCTGATGACACACAGATTTGCAACAGGGTTGATGTTCCTGGAGGGATACACCAAATGGAAAAGGATTTAGGAAAACTAGAGGAATGGTCAAAAATCTGGCAACTAAAATTAAATGTTGATAAGTGCAAGATAATGCACCTGGGGCGTAAAAACCCAAGAGCAGAAAATAAAATCAGTGATACAGTCCTAACCTCAGTATCTGAGGAAAGGGATTTAGGGGTCATTATTTCAGAAGACTTTAAGGTAGGCAGACAATGTCATATAGCAGCAGGAAATGCTAGCAGAATGCTTGGGTGTATAGAGAGAGGCATTACCAGTAGAAAGAGGGAGGTGCTCATGCCGCTCTACAGAGCACTAGTGAGACCTCATTTGGAGTATTGTGCTCAGTACTGGAGACCATATCTCCAGAAGGATATTGATACTTTGGAGAGAGTTCAGAGAAGAGCTACTAAACTAGTACATGGATTGCAGGATAAAACTTACCAGGAAAGGTTAAAGGACCTTAACATGTATAGCTTTGGAGAAAGACGAGACAGAGGGGATATGATAGAAACTTTTAAATACATAAAGGGAATCAACAAGGTAAAAGATGAGAAAATATTTAAAAGAAGAAAAACTGCTATAAGAAGACATACTTTTAAACCTTTGCCCCTCTAATTTAAAACTAATACAAAGTATCAGGAAGTATTACTTTACTGAGAGAGTAGTAGATGCATGGAATAGCCTTCCTGCAGAAGTGGTAGCTGCAAATACAGTGAAGGAGTTTAAGCATGCATGGGATAGGCATAAGGCCATCCTTCATATAAGATAGGGCCAGGGGCTATTCATAGTATTCAGTATATTGGGCAGACTAGATGGGCCAAATGGTTCTTATCTGCCGACACATTCTATGTTTCTATTAACCCATTTAAAAGCCCCATTTTGTATCAGGAAACGATAAAAAAAAAATTACATTTAGTATAACACTTTATTTTTTAATTTCTGATCATGTCATTAATAGTTTTTTGTTCAAATAATTGTCTATCTTGTTAAAGACTATCAATGATGATCAGTGAAAGTGGTCCTTGTCCTCTCTACTCCCCTCGGTAGTGCCACCATGACAGAGGAGAAATCAGGAGTGCTTGTGTTTGGTATGGCTGAGAAGCATGCTCATTATGTAGCGGTGCTCATATTTGATCATTATCCTGGGAAGGCATCTGCTCCATATGAATTTGCCTTCTCTTACAGCCCAGGGACCACACATAAGACATATGAGGGCCCCCCACATGCAGGCCCCAGGCCTCCAATTCGGCATCACTATGATATAGTGAGTTCTTTCCTATGCCTTATAACGGCCTACTACATGATCTTTTGTGTTTCAAAACTCAATGACTCTTAATGTATTACCATACATTTAATTTGTTATAGTTTTTTATTTAGCGCTCACATTAAAGTTCACTTACTTTGAATCAGAGTTATTCATGAAGTAGTAATAATAATCATCATAACAAAAGCTGCAGACACAGAAATATATTTTCTAAGCCCCCACAGAAGATAAAAGAGACTACCCTTAAGATGTATTTCTTATTCCAAGATTAAAATATCAATAAAACTTATGAAAATTAGTTGGGTCAAGCTTATGCACTTGTGAGGACTCCACTCCCCTCCCCCATTCTGCCTGAAATAAAATCTCAGCATTGTGTACTTTATTATAAGAAACTCCAATATATCGCTTAACTACAATCATGGTGTTCATTACATCTGCTTTAGCCTGATTTCTCCTGAGGTTCAGTTTTAGATAGAGTGGATAGCCAGTAAAAGAAAACATGATTAATGCAAGCAACAAAGCATTCAATATAAATTAAAACATAATAAAGAACATCCTTTCACATAAAGTGATATCAATTTCTGCGTTCTGTGAGCGAGTCGGATACTGCTCAATGTTATGGACTGCCTCTACATAAATGAGCAGCACTTTCCCATCACTATAGTTCATGTGCAGCTTGGCACATATATAGCTAATAACATGGGAACATCCAGTAGTTTGTAAGGATGTCTCTCCATCCAGTTAAGCCTGTTATCCTGCATTGTTGATCTTGAGGAAGTTAAAAGAAAACCCCATTAGGTAGAAACCAATTTTCCACACCTTAAAGGGATTATCCCTTGAAAATCAGACATCATATATGTAGTACATTTAGAAATACAGCAGGATCACCTTAGGGCGCTAATACACTGACCAGGACTCTTGTAGACTACAAGTGTCCTGGCCCGTGTATTTGCGCCGTACGGTGATCCTGCTGTATTTCTACAAATTTGCCTCTGGAGAGAATAAGCTTCTTCTCCTGAAGTTTTGGACACTATGGCTGCACACCCGGCGACTGGATAATTATCTTTCACATACTTGGACTAGTGTTGTGCCTATACCTAGCACAACCTCACAAGGAGAGCCTCAATTGCTTATCCTATCCAATCTAATAACGTAGAACATACTACCCTATGGTGCGCTTTTTATATGCTTTTTGAGCTATCGCACGCCTAAGTATCTGAATCATATAGTACATGACTGTATCTTTCTAACAAAGATAGAACCCTGTACCTCACATGGATCCAGAGATCTCCTCATTCATTGCTCTACTACATTTATATCAAGCTGAAAGCTCAAGGGCAGTGTCTTTTCTGCTGCAGTTATGGGGACGTGTCTCAGCTCTCCCTATCACAGCTCAGGAGGCAGTTGAAGGATGTTACTGAGCATGTGCGGCATTCTCAGTGAGCAGGTCAAAGAGAAAAACAAACAGCAGGTGGAGCTATACAGATAGATTTTATTTACTAAGTGACTATACTATATTTTTAATTACATGCAATTACAAAAGTATTCTGATCCAGGTGCTGGTTTGAACAATGTAGAATATTTTTCGTGGGACAACCCATTTAAGGAAAAAGTTTTGTCCTAATACTAAATCTAGTAATCAGAATACAGTAGCTTACTGGATCAACAACTGTTATCCAGAAATGTATAATCTATAATCTATATTATTACACTTAAGGCTACTTTCACACTTGCGTTAGGAGCGGATCCATCTGGTGTCTGCACAGACGGATCCGCTCCTATAATGCAAACGCTTGCATCCGTTCAGAACGGATCCGTTTGCATAAACATGAACAAAAAAAAAATTAATATATATATATATATTTTTTTGTTCATGATAATGCAAACGGATCCGTTTTGACTTTACATTGAAAGTCAATGGGGGACGGATCCGTTTGAAAATTGAGCCATACTGTGTCATCTTCAAACGGATCGGTCCCCATTGACTTCCATTATAAGTCTGGACGGATCCGCTCGCCTCCGCACGGCCAGGCGGACACCCGAACGCTGCAAGCTGGTGTCCGCCTGCTGAGCGGAGGCTGAACGGAGCCAGACTGATGCATTCTGAGCGGATCCGCATCCACTCAGAATGCATTAGGGCTGGACGGATCCGTTCGGGGCCGCTTGTGAGAGCCTTTAAACGGAACTCAAAAGCGGAGCCCCGAACGCTAGTGTGAAAGTAGCCTAAGAAAGGCATACCAGCTAGTGTTGATCGAGCACCAAAGTGCTCAGGTGCTCAAGTATAACACCTCGGGATGCTCGGGTGCTCTAGGAGCGAGGGTCTACTGCTGAGCTGACCATCTAAAAAATTAGGAGTGAGGGTCTGCTGCTGATCTGACCATCTAAAACATTAGGGGTGAGGGTCTGCTGCTGATCTGACCTTCTAAAAAATTTGGGATGAGGGTCTGCTGCTGATCTGACCTTCTAAAACACTAGGGGTGAGAGTCTGCTGCTGATCTGACCTTCTAAAACATTAGAGGTTGGGGTCTGCTACTGAGCTGACCATCTAAAACATTAGGGGTGAGGATCTGCTGCTGAGCTGACCATCTTAAAAATTATGGGTGAGGGTCTGCTGCTGAGCTAACCATTGAAAAATTAGGGGTGAGGGTCTGCTGCTGAGCTGACCATCTAAATAAATTGCAGTGAGGGTCTGCTGCTGATCTGACTTTCTAAAAAAATTATGTTTGAGGGCCTGCTGCTGATCTGACCATGGAAAAAACTATGGACGAGGGCCTGCTGCTGAGCTGACCATCGAAAAAATTATGGTTGAGGGCCTGCTGCTGAGCTGACCCTCTAAAACATTAGGAGCGAGGGCAGCCTAATAAGCATGTTGATATGATGGAGGAGGAGGACGAGGAAAGGAAGATTGAACCATATACCCTTTTTTTGTGGTGGAAGGGGTGCATGGGAATACAGTGTATTCAATACACCATAAAAGCCACATTTAAAGTGCCTTTATGTTCAGCCGCTTTCCTCTAGTGAAGTAGAGAAGTCATGGGCAATCAGTTATTATGCCCCCAGCAGCACTAAATACCATCTCTGTTAAAATGCTGGCAGCAGGGCAGGCCAGCACCTCCAAGGCGTAGAGCGCCAGTTCGTGCTACGTGTCTAGCTTGGACACCCAATAGTTGTAAGGCACAGAGGGATCATTGAGGACGCAGACACGGTCTGCTACGTACTCCTTCACCATCTTACCAAATTTTTCCCTCCTTGTGACAGTAGGCCGCGCATCAGGGTGAGGGTGCTGGCGGGGTTTCATGAAACTGTCCCAGGCCTTGGAGAGTGTTGCCCTGCCTCTGTTGGAACTGCTGTGTGTTCCCCTCATCTCCCCTCCTCGGTTGCCTAAGGAACTACGTACTGTTCCGCCAGAGTTGTCAGCTGGAAATTTTTGGAGCAATTTTTCCACAAGGACCTTCTGGTATTGCACCATTTTGCTAGTCCTCTCCACTACAGGAATGAGAGATGAGAAGTTCTCTTTGTAGCGGGGGCCGAGAAGGGTGAACAACCAGTAATCGGTGTTGGCCAAAATGCGTACAACGCAAGGGTCACGGGAAAGGCAGCATAACAAAAAGTCAGCCATGTGTGCCAGAGTCTCAAAAGACAAGATTTTGCTGTCCTCATCAGGAGGCTACCTGAGCATTGTTTCTGACCATGTCCATCCCTTCATGACCACCATGTACCCATCCTCTGATGGCTACTTCCAGTAGCATAATGCACCATGTCACAAAGCTCGTATCATTTCAAATTGGTTTCTTGAACATGACAACGAGTTCACTGTACTAAAATGGCCCCCACAGTCACCAGATCTCAACCCAATAGAGCATCTTTGGGATGTGGTGGAACGGGAGCTTCGTGCCCTGGATGTGCATCCCTCAAATCTCCATCAACTGCAAGATGCTATCCTATCAATATGTGCCAACATTTCTAAAGAATGCTATCAGCACCTTGTTGAATCAATGCCATGTAGAATTAAGGCAGTTCTGAAGGCAAAAGGGGGTCCAACACCGTATTAGTATGGTGTTCCTAATAATTCTTTAGGCGAGTGTGTGTGTATATATATATATATACAGTGTATATATATATATATATATATATATATATATATACACACATACATAACTACAACATTCAATTTTGCATTCTACGTTTATTCTATACATAATACTAGCAGCAGTAACTTGTGATTGTAGTCTTTTCATTTAGTTGCTTACTAGGAGGAATAGTATGTATAAGATCATTTGAATGTGAAACGGGATCCGTTCTCCTTGTGACAGTGCCCCCACACCATGATCCTTGTCTCTGTGCCCCCCTCTTCCTTGTGACAGTACCCCCACACTATGGTCCGTGTCTCTGTGCCCCCCCTTCCTTGTGACAGTGCCCCGACTCAATATTACAGTACCCCAAATGCAGCAAACAGCATTCCAATTTCTACTGAAACAGTTGTCCCCAATGTATTATGGTCAACATGATGCCCCCCTGAATGTATTTCAATGGGTCAGAGTATTTATTTAGGTGAATGACCACCATTATCGCCATTCTCTATGCCCCCATGTAATTATTGCTCCTCTCCAGATGCAGATTGGCTTTTTCAATGTCAGGTTCCCACCTCAGTGGCTCTGGGGCATGCTTCCTCTCCTCCGCTCCTCTCCAGGTAAGGAATTTGTATTATCTGTGGCTTGTGTTACTGTGTTCCCGATATATGCAGTCCCAATTACATCACTGTTCCTGCTCTGGGTCTTGCATGATCATATCATCACACGACACCCTGTGCTGGAGGTTGCGTTGATGTCATTGTCACTTCTTGCGCTGCTCTAATACCTCAAAGGCTTCAGGCCTAGCGGCCCGAGACTTGTAAGGTTGGGTGGCCATGAGTGTGCTCCCCTTTGTGGGTAGCGAAGTGGCGCCCTAGGCAGATGACTACCCTTGCCTGTCCATCATCCTAATGCCCTAATTCAGAGTACAGCAGG
Source organism: Bufo bufo (assembly GCF_905171765.1). NCBI lineage: Eukaryota > Metazoa > Chordata > Amphibia > Anura > Bufonidae > Bufo > Bufo bufo. The sequence continues at coordinate 84,427,966 of NC_053396.1, forward strand.
AGGTATAACAGGAGAGGACTATAACTAGGCCATTATTATTTAATATCACAGCACATTGCAGGGGCAGGTATAAGAGGATGGGACTACAACTCCCAGCATGTACAAGCCGTTATTATAAGTGTTGATCGAGCATGCTCGGCCGAACACCAGTTCGGCTCAAGCATCTCAATGCTCGGCACATGGCCGAATACCGCATGCGCTCGAGCGCAATGCTCGAGTCTCCTCCCCGCGCGTTTATTAGCTGCTATGCAGCCAATAAATGTGCGGGTAGGTGCTACCCTCACTGTAATGCCGTAATCATGTTGGTTACTGCCATTACAGTGATTGGCTGGCCGGAACGCATCATTGGGTTTAGCACCCGATGACGCATGTTCGGCTCAGTCTTAGTCAGGAAGAGCTGTGCTGAGGAAGGGACTGACAGTGTAGGGAGTGATACAGGAATATTTTTATTAGAAAAAATTCTCAGAGAGCCAAAAGTCCTCTTAATGACTATTGTGTGTGGCAGCAGCAATATATATTTTTAGCGCAACCTGCGTTAAATTGCTAAAACTTTATAGACCCAAAAGTCCTTTTAAGGACTATTCCGTGTGGCAGCAATATCTATTTTTAGCGCATCCTGCGCTAAATAGCGTGCAATAGTTAGGCCGCTGCACACAGCGACATTAGCTGCGCCACATCTCCTGTGTAAAGTGTGCGCATCCAAAAGATATCTGTGACATCCAGTGTACTTTTTCCGTATATGGTGTCCGCTGCGGTGGATGATGATGAGATACAGTTGCCAATAAGTTAACGGCAATTACTGTCTCAAAAGGTTGATAAGGAGGCACAGTTGTCAATCACTGAGGTTGTGGTTAGGTCAACAAGTCAGGAGGATGAGCAGAGTGAGGAAGTGGAAGAGGAGGTGGTGGACGATGAAGTCACTAACCCAACCTGGGAAGGTGGAAATCCGAGCGAGGACAGCAGTACAAAGGGGGAGAGATCTGCAGCACCCCAACAGGCTGGAAGAGGCAGTGGGGTGGCAAAAGGGAGAAAGCGGGCCACACCAAAGAGGCCCGCAACTGTTCCACAGAGCACCCCCTTGCGGAAATCTCTCTTGCCAAGGGGTAGGTGTTCCGCAGTATGGCGCTTTTTTGAGAAAAGTGCGGAAGACAAAAGAATAGTAGTTTGCAACCTGTGCCGTATCAAAATGAGCCGGGGCGTGAACACTAGCAACCTCACCACCACCAGCATGATCCGCCACATGGCATCCAAGCACCGTAATAAGTAGGACGAAAGCGAGGGTCCACAATCTGTGTCTGCGGGTCACACCACTGCCTCCTCTTCCCCTGTGTTACGTGCTGGCCAATCCCCTGTTGAAGGCGTAGGCCCGGATGCCTCCCGCCCTGCAACTTGACCTTCGCAAGCACCATCAGCAACCACATCCACTTCCGTGTCCCAGCGCAGCGTCCAAATGTCCTTACCCCAGGCCTTTGAACGTATCAGCAAATACCCAGCCACCCACCCACAGGCCGAAGCACTAAATGTGCAGCTTTCCAAATTACCGGCCCTGTAAATGTTGCCATTTAGGCCTGTGGACACTGAGGCCTTCCACAGCCTGATATCGGCAGCCGTCCCATGTTACACAGTCCCCGCTATTTTTCAAGGTGTGCCGTGCCTGCCTTATACCAATATGTGACCCATAACATCACATGTGCCCTGACCAACGCAGCTTGTGGGAAGGTCCACTTAACCATGGACACATGGACAAGTGCATTCGGCCAGGGATGCTATATTTCCCTAACGGCACACTGGGTGAACGTTGTGGAGGCCTGGAGCAAGTCGTACCCTGGGATGGCACAGGTGCTACCGATGTCAAGGATTGCGGGCCCTACATCGATCAGGGTTTTCCACAACCACCTACGCTAGTGGCTCCAACCCCCACTTCTCCTGCTCTGCCCCCTCCTCCACTTCTACCTCCGAATTATCCGTGTGCAGCACCAGTCAGCCATCAGTAGCTGGAAGCAGTGTAGCACTGCAGTGAAAAGCGTTTTTAGGCCGTGCTGAAGCTGATTTGGACAAACAGCACACCGCCGCAGAGCTGTGGCTTTTGCCACTCAACCTAGAATTAGGCATGATTGTGTCTGATAATGGCCCTAACTTGCTGGCAAGCTCACACACATCCCATGCCTAGCACACGTCTTAAACTTAGTGGTTCAGTGGTTTCTCAAAACCTACCACAATTTACCTGAGCTACTGGTGAAGGTGCGCCGCGTGTGTGCTAATTTCTGCAAGTCTTCGACAGCTTTAGCCGCTCTGTCAACGCTGCAGCAGCGCTGGAAAATTACAGCTCACCAGCTGTTCGACATGAGCACGTGCTGGAACTCGACGTTCCACATGTTGGCCAGGCTTTGTGAGCAGCAGAGGGCAGTAGTGGAATACCAGCTGCAACATGGCCGTCCCCTTTCCAGTCAGCTTCCGCTATTCACAAGCGACGAGTGGGCATGGATGTCTGACCTCCGTGAGGTTTTAAGAAACTTTGAGGAATCAACACAGATGGTGAGCGGCGATAACGCTATTATCAGCGTAACCATCCCACTTCTCTGTCTACTCAAATTCTCGCTGCTCACAATTAAGGACGACACCTTGCATGTGGAAGAGGTGGAAATGGGGACATTACACAGGGTGATAGCCAGACCATCCTCAGTTCGTCTTCTCAGCGCGAATTGGATGATGAAGAGGAGGAGCAGAAGACAGTTGCCTCTGCTACAGAGGGTAGTACCCATGGAAATTTTATTCCATCTGTACTGCATGGGTGGGCAGAAGAGGAGGAAGAGGATGAGGAAATTGAGAACTATCCTCCTGATGACAACAGTGAAGTCTTGCCTGTTGGTACTCTGGCACACATGGCTGACTTCATGTTAGGCTGCCTTTCCCGCGACCCGCGCGTTATACGCATTTTAGACAACACAGATTACTGGGTCAATTGTAATATATTAGTTGGATGCACAGGATGGTTGATACACCAACCAGGGTGCTCACAGTCTTGCAGCGTCACCCCGCTGCTGGAAAGGACAGAAATATAGAAAAGATGACTGGGCACACCTAAGATATTTGGTAGCTAATGTTTATTGGTACTGAAGTGTAAAATACAAATCCAATGGGGGGATGTACAACGTATAATTTAATAATTAAAAACGCTACCTCTTGATAGAGCAATAATCAAGGCAGATGTTCTGCGTATTCTGTGGCCGAGGTGCAGCTGAATTGGTCACTCACTATTGATATTGTGACCCACCAGCCTCACTTCAAACCCAACATAGACAGAAATTCTGAGTGGATAAAATGTGAATACATACGGAAATATAGCGATAAATTAGCAATAGAACGCAATATTAATAATGCTTGTTGAGTGACAATAGAATATAAAATATACAATATATAATATATAAAAATCGAATGATATAGGAATTCACTTGCCCTAAAAGAGTCCAGATATAGTGAAGCCAATTTGGAATAGAAAAATGATGCTGTAGAGTAGATTTGCAATAGTTGAATATAGTAATACTTTGCTCCGTCACTGACTCAGCGGCGTCCCGCTTTCAGTCAGGAAGGAATCCAGAAATAGGCAGTAGTTAGTAAAGGAACACTCTTACCGATGTTGGAGGGATCTCACAAGTAAGAGAAACCTCTGCCGTCTATCGGAACTTTGCTCCCGGTTTTCTTGTTGCGGTCAGGTGAATCCCGCAGTTAGTGGTATGGATCACCTGTTAGCAGTTAAATTTACTGCACGAGGTCCCGCTTGTTTGGATCTGGTGAGATATCCCAGCTTTTCGGGTAGAAGTTCAGACCGGCTGTATTTCGTAAGGCGGCCTCAGAGTTGTTCCTTGATAAGTTCAATGCGGTGCACTCGCATAGAGTATATACTTGGTGACCCCCCCAGTAGTAGAGTAGAGCAAATCTACTCTACAGCATCATTTTTCTATTCCAAATTGGCTTCACTATATCTGGACTCTTTTAGGGCAGTGTGAATTCCTATATCATTCGATTTTTACTATATTATATATTGTATATTTTATATTCTAATTGTCACTCAACAAGCATTATTAATATTGCGTTCTATTGCTAATTTATCGCTATATTTCCGTATGTATTCACATTTTATCCACTCAGAATTTCTGTCTATGTTGGGTTTGAAGTGAGGATGGTGGGTCACATTATCAATAGTGAGTGACCCCCAATTCAGCTGCACCTCGGCCACAGAATACGCAGAACATCTGCCCTTGATTATTGCTCTATCAAGAGGTAGCGTTTTTAATTATTAAATTATACGTTGTACATCCCCCCCATTGGATTTGTATTTTACACTTCAGTACCAATAAACAATTAGCTACCAAATATCTTAGGTGTGCCACTGCCCAGTCATCTTTTCTATACCACAGATTACTGGGTGTTCACCCTTCTCGACCCCCCGCTACAAAGAGATCATTGATCTGGTGGAGAGGATGAGCAAAACGGTGCAATACCACAAGGTCCTTGTTGAAAAATTGCTCCACAAATTTCCATCTGACAATGCTGGCAGCAGAGTCCGTAGTTCCTTGGCCAACCGAGGAGGGGAGACAAGGGGAACACACAGCAGTTCCAAAAGAGGAAGGGCAGCACTCTCCAAAGCCTGGGACAGTTTCATGACACCCCGCCAGCACCCTCACCCTGATGCGCTTGCCTAGTGTCACAAGGAGGGAAAAAATTTTGGAAGATGGTGAAGGAGTACACAGCAGACCGTGTCAGCATCCCTCAAAGATCCCTCAGTGCCTTACAACTACTGGGTGTCCAATGCTGGACATGTGGCACGAAACTGGCGCTCTACGCCTCGGAGGTGCTGGCCTGCCCTGCCACCAGTGTTTTGTCTGAGCGAGTTTTTAGTGCTGCTGGTGGCATTATAACAGATAAGCGTATCCGCCTGTCAACTGAAAATGCTGACAGGTTGAATCTTATAAAAATGAACAAGGCCTGGATTGACCCTGACTTCTCGACTCCACCAGAGGAAAGCTGATGAACATAAAGGCACTTTAAATGTGTTGTTTATAATGTACTGAATACACTGTATTCCCATGCAACCCTTCCACCACAAAAAAGGGTATATGGTTAAATCTTCCTTTTCTCATCCTCCTCTTCCATCATATCAACATGCTTATCTGTCTCATAGACTGTAATGCCCTCGCATATAATGTTTTACAGGGTCAGCTCACCTGCAGGCCCTCGCATATAATGTTTTGCAGGGTCAGCTCACCAGCAGTCCCTCACCTACAAACTTTTATAGGGTCAGCTCACCTTCAGGCCCTCACATATAATGTTTTACAGGGTCAGCTCACCTGCAGATCCTCACCTACAATTTTTTACAGGGTCAGCTCACCTGCAGATCCTCACCTACAATCTTTTATAGGGTCAGTGTCACGGCTGAGGATGGGGGAAATCCTCAGCCGTGTGGAGCCCGGTGATGTTACGGCTGCTTGGCCATGAAGACAGGATTAGGGAGCAGGTCACCTCCTAAAGGCATCCCTAACCTGACCCTGACTCTAGCTACATGAGCCAACCTTGATGGTAGGAAGGGCTCATGCTCGGAACCTAGATGTCCCTGCTAGCCCTCAAGATGGCCCTAAGCTAGGAGCTGAGTAAGACTGCCCACTCCTCCTAGACACGGAGAGGAGCAGGAGTCTCAACGGCCAAGCTGCTGTAAAAGGGGGACATAAACAGCTCTATGGATATGGCAGGTGAACAAAGAGTTCCACCTAACTGACACAGCCTGCTGACTGGATCCCTGTGTAAGCAGGGTGCAGATCACAATCGCATCCCCACACAGGGACCCAGATCCATAGCTGCACAAAATCAACATATAAAACATCACACGGACATCACCTATAACTAGAAATAACTTAATGGGACATTATGGTTATGACCACAGGGGTGGCTCTTACTGGCAGGTAGTAAGACATGAGGCTGCTCTCAGCTAAGCATGGCTGAAGCAACCCTGCAGGCCTGCAAAAGCTGTGAGGTTTTATAGGCCAAGAAGCCACTACCCCACAGTCGGACACACCCAGTGCAACACACACACTAGGAAGGAGATTAACCCTTCCAAGACAGGGAAGGGAAAACACCACTTAAAGGAACGTGCACACAATAACATAACACACGGTGCACACAACACACCACACCTAACAAAAGGTTGCTAGGTGTGACCGCATGCCAGGACAGCAAGCTACCTAGCGACGCTCAGGCTGCTCTGCTGCTAAAAACAACACTGGTTGCCCGCGGCAACCACAAGTGAGGCCACAGAAAAGCGGCCCTCACCCGTGGTTGAACGCCCATACAAAACCGCAGGCAACCGCATGCGGTAAAGGAGTCACGGTCATGGGCATGGCCGTGACACTCCCACCCCTCAAAGCCCCCCCACCAAAAAAAAAAAAAAAGGAAACTGGTGAGAGACTCGCACAAGGGGATAGGAGAAGGGAAACGTCCACTCTCAGGACATGGTTCTCAGAAAGTCGCTGTCAGCTGCATCCTCTCCCAGCACACAACACAGCCAGTCCGACGAGGCCTGCAGCCCGCACCAGCGACACGGAAATGGAACCACTGAGAGTGGACGAGGGGACTCTCCACTCACGTCCCCACTCCAGTCGCTGCCAGCAGACACTCCTAACCAGCACGCAGCCGGACCACTTACGGAGTGCTGCCAGCAGATGACCAGAGATGGGAACATGGAGAGGGACGAGGGATCCCCAACACGGACGCGGAAGGTAAGGTGGCGGGGAATAAGCCACCAACCGTGCCGTAAACGGAGAACCCCCAGGAACGCTCTCCCTCCGGAGAACGCGCATGCAGGCCACAAGGATATGGCACTGCATGCTGCACCCTCTTTCGAAGGTATGCATACCGCATACCAAACACACACCACGTGTAACTAAAATCAGGGGGAACGCCAAACGAGGCAACGATGATGGCGGGGAAAGCCACTCACCGCGCCGTCAGAGGCGAAACCCCCAGAACGCTCTCCCTCCGAAGAGCGCGCATGTACCCCTTACACAGACGGCGGTACATGCTTCACCCTCTTTCGAGGGAGCATACTCCCACCCCTCAAAGCCCCTCCCAACAAAAAAGGGGAAGGTTGGTGAGGCATAGAAAACAATGGGAGGGGGGGAGGGGAAAGACAAACAAGGAGACACCAACACGGACACGGTGAGAAAGGAATGGCGGGGAATGCCACTCACCGCGCCGTAAATGGTGAAAGCCCCATAACGCTCTCCCTCTGGAGAACGCGCATGCACCCCATCCGCAGATAGCGGTGCATGCTTTACCCTCTTTCGAGGGAACACCACGTAAGAAGCGACTGTGGTCATACTGTCACGGCTGAGCCCGGTGATGTTACGGCTGCTTGGCCATGAAGACAGGATTAGGGAGCAGGTCACCTCCTAAAGGCATCCCTAACCTGACCCTGACTCCTAGCTACATGAGCCAACCTTGATGGTAGGAGGGCTCATGCTCCGGAACCTAGATGTCCCTGCTAGCCCTCAAGATGGCCCTAAGCTAGGAGCTGAGTAAGACAGCCCACTCCTCCTAGACACGGAGGAGCAGGAGTCTCAACGGCCAAGCTGCTGTAAAAGGGGGAACATAAACAGCTCTATGGATATGGCAGGTGAACAAAGAGTTCCACCTACCTGCCACAGCCTTGCTGACTGGATCCCTGTGTAAGCAGGGTGCAGATCACAATCGCATCCCCACACAGGGACCCAGATCCATAGCTGCACAAAATCACATATAAAACATCACACGGACATCACACATAACTAGAAATAACTTAATGGGACATTATGGTTATGACCACAGGGGTGGCTCTTACTGGCAGGTAGTAAGACATGAGGCTGCTCTCAGCTAAGCATGGCTGAAGCAACCTGCAGGCCTGCAAAAGCTGTGAGGCTTTATAGGCCAAGAAGCCACACCCCACAGTCGGACACACCCAGTGCACACACACACTAGGAAGGAGATTAACCCTTCCAAGACCAGGGAAGGGAAAACACCACTTAAAGGGAACGTGCACACAATAACATAACACACGGTGCACACAACACACACACCTAACAAAAGGTTGCTAGGTGTGACCGCATGCCAGGACAGCAAGCTACCTAGCGACGCTCAGGCTGCTCTGCTGCTAAAAACAACACTGGTTGCCCGCGGCAACCACAAGTGAGGCCACAGAAAAGCGGCCCTCACCCGTGGTTGAACGCCCATACAAAACCGCAGGCAACCGCATGCGGTAAAGGAGTCACGGTCATGGGCATGGCCGTGACAGTCAGCTCAACTGTAGGCCCTCACATATAATGTTTTACAGGGTCAGCTAACCTGCAGGCCCTCACCTACTATCTTTTACATGAACAGCTCACCTTCAGGCCCTCGCATATAATGTTTTACAGGGTCAGCTCACCTGCAGGCCCTCACCTACAGTCTTTTACAGGGTCAGCTCACCTGCAGGCCCTCTCATATAATGTTTTACAGGGTCAGCTCACCTGCAGGTCCTTACCTACAATCTTTTACAGGGTCAGCTTACCTGCAGGCCCTCGCATATTTTGTTTTATAGGTCAGCTCACCTGCAGGCCCTACCCTACAACCTTTTAGAGGGTCAACTCACCAGCAGGCCCTCAACCATACTTTTTTTGATGGTCAGCTCAGCAGCAGACCCTCACCTCTAATGTTTTAGAGGATCAGCTGAGAAGCAGGCGCTCGCCCCAAATGTTTTAGATGGTCAGATCAGCAGGCCCTTGCTACAAATGTTTTTGAGGGTCACCAGCAGGCCATCAATCATAATTTTTAAAGGGTGTGTATGATGTCCTCCTTTATGTGTAACAAAGGGTGTATTGGAGTGCTGGTTCCTTGTAATTTTTGGCAGCCCTTTCACTTTAGTACATTATGAGTGTAGGAGTCCCACTACCTGAACACTTATGCCACAATGTGCCACACCGGTCCTGCACTCCTTTCAGCTTTGTGGTTACAGGCCGATCAGTGGCTAACCCCGCTCAATTTGACAGTTGGTAAAGTGATGTGCGACAACGGTGCCAATCTGCTGAGCGTGCTGAAACAGTGCAAAATGACACACATGCCGTGCATGGCACACGTCCTGAACTTAGTAGTGCAGCGATTCGTTGCCAAATACCCCAGAGTTTAGGACGTCTTCAGAGAATTTACCTTTAAGACGCATAAAAATGTCCCCTGATTAAGGGCCCTTTCACACTTGCGTTGTCCGGATCCGGCGTGTACTCCATTTGCCGGAATTACACGCCGGATCCGGAAAAACGCAAGTGAACTGAAAGCATTTGAAGACGGATCCGTCTTCAAAATGCGTTCAGTGTTACTATGGCAGCCAGGACGCTATTAAAGTCCTGGTTGCCATGAGAGTGGGGGAGCAGTATACTTACAGTCCGTGCGGCTCCCGGGGCGCTCCAGAATGACGTCAGAGCGCCCAATGCGCATGGATAACGTGTCCATGCGATCACGTCATCCATGCGCGTGGGGCGCCCTGACGTCACTCTGGAGCGCCCGGGGAGCCGCACGGAGGGTAAGTATACTGCTCCCCCGCTCCCCACTACACTTTACCATGGCTGCCAGGACTTTAGCGTCTTGGCAGCCATGGTAACCATTCAGAAAAAGCTAAACGTCGGATCCGGCAATGCGCCGAAACGACGTTTAGCTTAAGGCCGGATCCGGATTAATGCCTTTCAATGGGCATTAATTCCGGATCCGGCCTTGCGGCAAGTGTTCAGGATTTTTGGCCGGAGCAAAAAGCGAAGCATGCTGCGGTATTTTCTCCGGTCAAAAAACGTTCCGGTCCGGAACTGAAGACATCCTGATGCATCCTGAACGGATTTCTCTCCATTCAGAATGCATTAGGATAAAACTGATCAGGATTCTTCCGGCATAGAGCCCCGACGACGGAACTCTATGCCGGAAGAAAAGAACGCAAGTGTGAAAGAGCCCTAAGATGCATATTTTTTGTTTGGAATTTTTGTCATTGATCCCCCTCTAGTATGTCACTGTCCATGTTGTGGGACTATTTGTACACTTCTACTAAGTATTTGGTGGCTGAACATATGAGCTGAAGGTTTTTCAGGTTCGCCTGACATTAAATTGAATGGGGCCCGCCGCGAACTTGCGGTTTGCAAACATTTGATCGCGTTCGTGAACCGTCCTGGCCGATGTTCGTCCATCGATACACCTCACATGGATACAGAGATCCTTGTTCATTGTTCTAGTTGTTTTGCTAAAATCTCTTCAGACTGGCAGCTCAAGGGACCTGTCCTTTTTGATGTGGCTCCTTCACAGCTTCTAACAGTAGATACAGCTTGTGGCAGTTGAAGGATGAAACTGAGAATGTGCAACCATACAATTGGAGATTTTATTTTTTCCATGTCAATTTTATCCAGTGTTTTCCCTTTTAGTATGTTTGTAATCATATATTTATCAGTGTTAGGGTGGGTTCACATCAGCGTTATGAATTCTGTTAATAACAGAATTCCTAAGACCTTTTAGAGGCATTCCGTTTTGACCCGTCAATAGGACTTTCTTTCCTGCCCTGGATAATGGAAACCAGACAGATCCGTTATGCTTGCCCATAGACCTCTATTATGTGGGATCAAAACTGATTGTCTCTAAAGGTTTCCATTTTAAATTCAGACTTATAATTTCCATTATTTTCCGTTATAACCATGTCAGAACGGAAAGCAATAACGTAATTGATAACACTGATGTGAGCCCGCCCTTAGGGTGGTTTCACACTGTGTGTAGGTCACACAACCTCTTTTGTGTTAATTATATTACACAGTTTACTATCTCCTGGAAAAATAAAAATTTAACTTTGCTGTGCAATCTGTCTGCAGTGGCATTAATAAATCTAAGCCTAATAATTATGGTGACCCAATCTCAATATGTATCATTAATAACACTCCATATTCTAAAGATGAGCAAACTTCTTGAAATGTATTTCAAGTCCAATTTGTAAACATTTTTTGTTTTATTTTTTATTTGAATTGTGTCCAAATCAATTCTACATAAATTGATGTAACTCCAATTGCCCTGAAACTTAATACATAACACCCTTTAGTAGATATGAGAAAACCTTTTAAGATTTGTTTTTTGTTTGCCAAATTTTTTTTGGTTCGAACTGGAATCAACTCTACCTGAACCAAGGTGGCTCTAATTGCCCTGGAAATTTGTATATAACACCCTCTAGTCTCCTAGGACTTAGAATTTCTAGGAAAGGATGTTATCTCTTAAACATTAACAGGGTGTTATAGGATAAAAAAAATTGGATTGTTGGGAGACCAAGCGTCCAAAAGTTATGCCTTGATGGGACCATGATGGTAGGCGGGCAGGCTGACAGCAACAGTGCCAAGATTGGGCAACATCAGAAAGGGCAGATCTATTCATTGACCTCAGTTGGAGAAGTTCCTGGTTCACTAAGCGCTAGCCAATCAGAGGTGCACTGTTGTCATCAGTAATGTGACGCTGGATGAGTCACATGACCAGGAAATGCTACCTATTTAAACAAGCAGCCTACTGGCCACAAGTTGGCTGTGTTTGGTTTCATCTGTTGGCTTGCGACACTAGTGTTTCTTTCTGTTAAGTTGCTATTGGATTCCTGACCCTGGCTTGTACCCTGACTCTTACTTGTTTTTGATTCCTTGGATTTCATGTGATCTCCTGGTTTTGACCTCTGGCTATGCCTTGTTCATGTTACTGGTTTTTATTCTGATTTGGACTCTCCCGGTACTGACCCCAGCTTAGCATGTTTTCTGGTTCGGCTTTTATCCACTGTGCCATTCTATCACTACTCATCTTTTATTGTGTTCCCCTCCCTGATTCGGGCCCAGCACATATATAGTAAGGGACTGCCATCTAGTGCCAGTTAGTGCAGAACGTGCAAGTTGGTAGGGACCGTCCTAGGCAGGAGTACAGGACTCCCTGTTCTCTACCGTGATGGTTTCATTTTGACAAAAGTGATGTTTTGAAAGAAGAAAGAGCACATACTAGGACAGTTTAGGACAGTTCAGGACACTGTTCTAGTCTGCCTGACCAGAAGTCGATGGTGTAAGGTAACAGGGTATTAGCTTGTGACAGGCCAGAGTCTAGGTAGCACTGAACCTAGGTATTGGGGCTGGAGATATCTGCAGGGGCAGATTGGCCATAGACCTTACAGGCAACTATCCCGGTCGGCCGAAGCCCATGGGGCTGGCCAGTGGAAGTTTTTGGGGATCTATTTTGTGTTGCTGGCAGTATTTTGTGATTTTGGCTCTGTTGGAGTAATATAATGTGCCACAATATGGTATTTCTGGCCCCGCCTACTTGTGTTGGACCTACCTTCCATCAATTTGGACCCAACTACAAAATGGGGCTTTTATTTTATTTTTTCTAGGGACACTTTAAGTTCCCAGTCCGTCTAGCTGCTGTGGCTTCTGCTGCTTGTGGCAGGAGATGGGTGCTCTTTGCAGGGGGCATAGAGGGGTCTCTCTTTCAGACATGTTGGTATCAGTCGTCTTCTCGCCGAAAGCTGCAACAAGCCACATATAAAGTGTTTCCTGAAGGGAGGAAAACAAATAACCACTATGCTTATACAGCGAGGGTGAAAATGCATTGCTATCCAGTAATCATCAGACTGCTTGATATGAATGATACACCTGTTAGTGCATAAGCAAGCATACAGGTTGCCATTCTGGCCAGTGTGCCCAAACAGCCAGTTCTTTCCAGCTCCGCCCTCCACTGAGACAATTCAGTGTCATCATCCACCTCTAATTTCTCCTCCTCCTCTAGTGGCAGCTCCTCAGCTTCCTCCATGGGCGTTTCTTCTAATCGGTCCCAACAGCCACTGAGCAAACAGCAAGATGTGTTAGCTATTCTTCTGCCGTCATCCCCTCCTGCATGTGCGTCAGTAGACTTGGAAGCGCTGTTGCGCTAGGGATAGTAGTGCTGAAGATCTGTAGAAAAAGACAATACTGAATTTCCAGTGTGAAAGGGACAGTGTAGGGATAGTGCAAGGACTGCAATCTAAAGCTGAAGGACTCAAGGGATCAAAATAAGACAGTGAAGTTTGAATCAATCGCGGTATAGGTCACAGAATTATTTAATTAAATGGTGTCAACAGTGATTAATAGAAAAACAATTCTATTGGGCTCTGATTCCAAAATTGAGGTGAATAACCGGTCCCGTTCTACTGTTATTGGGGTGTCCACCTTGTTTAATAGATAAACATTTCCATTAGGCCTTGATTTTCAAATTGGGGTGAATAACTTGACGTGTTCTATATACTGTATGATACCACCTTGTCCAGTTGGATTTGGCGGGGCAACAGTCAGCGGGATGTTGCTTAATATACTTTAGCAATGGCTCACCTGTGCGGCTACTCTCTCCCAGGCCAATCAGCTCCAACAGCACATGGAAATGTGATAGGAAGGAGGGGGAGTGGGAGCGACTATGTGCCCTGCTGCTGTTGGGGATAAGACAGGATTGGAGGAGGAGGTAGAGGAAGCAAATAAGTGACTGGTGTGGGAACAAGGCTGACACAAATGTGGAGGGGTCAAAAGGACCGGCCTTGTTGCTGGGGTTCGGCCTTATCGCAAAAAATATAGACCAAGTGGTCTTTGAAAGACAAGTACTGTCCCTGCCCATAACCTAACTGCTCTAGGTGTCCACCGTGCTCCTGTACACCATGGCATGAACCCTGCTGCACAGCGAGAATCTCAAAGAGTGGCCCATATGTTCCATTATTTGGGATAAATAATATTGTCTAGGTATCCTCCAGTGAGGCTAAGCATGCAACTCAGCTCCCTAAAGACAGTAGACTCTACTAAATGGTATGGCAGCAACTGCATCACCTGCATCTTGACCAGGTGTGAATTAAGCTTCTGCACTAGATTAATTGATGGGTGTGTACAGTTGTTTCCTGGCCACGCCTTCTGCTATCTATGACCGACAATGGAGCCAAGGAGCAGAGGAAAGAGTCTAAGCGGGAGAAGCAGAAAGTGATGATGATGATGTGAAAGACATCATACTGCCCGTGGATGAAGCCTGGCTACCGTAAGGGAGTCAGAGAAAAGAAACTCTTTTTGTGGTAGCTGGCTGCCACCTTTGTTTGCCCAGAGAATGGAGTGATGCCGCTTCATGTGGTTCAATAGAGCTGTGGTACCTACATTTGTGTTTGCCTGCCCACGGCTTATTTTACTTTTGCAAAGCTTGCAGAGATAGAGGCAGCTGAGCTTGGCTTAGCTCTGGCACGTTTTGGGCCTAATGCACCCACAGCAAATCAGATCTGGCCCTGGTAGTTCTTTGGAGGTTCTGGTCACCTCTGCTCTTTGCTGTTGCCACTGCCACCACCCTTCACCTTTGATGTTACTTCCTCCTCAGCACCCCAATCTGGTTTATAGTTCCTGTCCAACAGCAAAACATTATCATAGTCCTCACCCTCCTTGCCACTTTTAACAGACTATGATATATAATGGTGGGCTTCTTTGTCCCCCTCCTGATTCCCTGCTCTGTATTTGTCTCGTCTGCCGCTGTCACTGCCCACACCACCAATACCGTGTCTACAGGTGCCACTATTACCACCACCAACACAGCTATGCATGAGGTCCCCCACTACCTCCAGATTCTGCTCCTCAGGCCCGTCCAAACACTAACTGCACTCACACATCAAGTCATCAACAGGGATATTCTCTTGACTATCTGCTGTAGGGCATAGTGGAGTTTTGTTGCCTCTTAAGAAAAAAGCACGCCACTAGGAAGGGGCAGTGAGTGCAGAGAAGACGGGACCGAAAGGCTTCTCTGGGCATGCAAGAAGGGGGAGCAGGAGGAATGTTGTAAACCTTGACACCAGGGCACAGTGTCAGGCTCAGAAGTCACTGCCACATCATCCTTCTGTGACTGAGAGGAGTGAACCATACAATCCACAATCTTATTATCTTTCTCCTCGGTATTAATGTTGTGCCTTTCAGAAGCCAGGGAGAACTATGGCCTGCTGCTACTACTACTAATTCTGGCTTGATAGCTAATACTACCCACATTCTGGCTCTGGAAGGACAAGGCCTGGATCTGGATCTTTCCTTGGAACCCTTCTGTATTCCAGACATTTGGCCTAATGTACAGTCACCCAAAGTATGGAACTGGAATGGTTTGCAAATCTGTTTTCTGTGTATCAAATGTGTGCCGTGCATCAAATGGTTTACATTGTTTGTTAAATTTTAAAAAAATTGGTGCAGCTTTAAGCCTAAAACTTTTGTGTAGAAATGCTACTCCAGTTTTTTATTTACACCCCCCCAAGTGAGTGTGCAACTTTTTGAAAAAAATCACAACAAGAAATGTAATTAAAGGGGTTGTCTATAGAGATGAGCGAATCAAAGTTGACAAAATGGAATTTGATCCGAATTTCAGGAAAAATTCGATCCGCACTGAAGTAGAATTTCCTCACGCTTCGTGGTAAAGAATCACATTTTTTCCTAAAATGGCTGCTGCACATGTCAGGACATGGAGCACCCACAATGCCATGCATGCAGCCAATCAGCGGCCAGCCCCTGTTATGTCACAGCCCTATAAATAGCCTCAGCCATCTTGGATTCAGCCATTTTCAGTGTACTTCGTGCAGGGAGAGATGTGACAGGTGCTAGGGGCAGTGCTAGGAATTACTTTATTGTGCTGAAAAAACTATTTAAAAGTTCAGGGAAAGATTATTCATAGTGTAGGGAGAGGATAGGAAGGCATTATCCACATTATAAAAAGAGAACAGGGTTCAATAGGGGACTGTACAGCCTGGGTAATATGAGCGATTCTATTACACCTTGCTGCACTAACTGGGGATCCAAATTGCTGTTATACTACTGCTTATATGTTTGCAGAATATAACAGCTCAGCAATTCCAGCAACCTTGCTTGTTATTGGGGTGCAAGTGCTGTGTGATACAGCCATTTACGGGGGCATTAATAGGAAATATCCAAACGCAAAAACACAAATGCAATAGCACTCTGCAACCAGCACTCTGCCCTGCCTCTATGCTGGATGTTGAATGAGGCATTGGTGTACATTTTGGCCAAAGCGTAATAAGCCACTCACCACATCAAGGTCGCCTCTGAGTGGTCCCTAACACTAGTACCTACCTGTTATGGGCCATGATAGCCACACAAAGTCCAGGGAGCGCAGGTACAGCATGCACGCCAGGCACACTCTGCTTTTAACCCCGTCCGGTGCCGTGACAGCTTTCATCGGATCCAGGGATGCAAGTACCAACATGCATGCTGAGCCCACTATATACTTCTCCCGGAGCCAAATGGCTACTGGTAGGCGCTGTAAAAGCAGACTCAGTTTTATACTGACTTTAAAACCAGCCTCCAGGGCAGACTAACTGGTCAGGTGTGCATGACTGCATGGAGATCGCCACGCCTCCAATATATACTACAGGGAAAAAATGTGGGGGGTTCAGTCAGCACAACCCTGTATGCAGGTGCACATCGCTATGGCGAAATACATATACAAACGCAAAAACACAAATGCAATAGCACTCTGCAACCAGCACTCTGCCCTGCCTTTCTGCTGGATGTTGAATGAGGCATTGGTGTGCATTTTGGCCAAAGCGTAATAAGCCACTCACCACGTCAAGGTCGCCTCTATGAGTGGTCCCTAACACTAGTAACTACCTGTTATGGGCCATGATAGCCACACAAAGTCCAGGGAGCGCAGGTACAGCATGCACGCCAGGCACACTCTGCTTTTAACCCCGTCCGGTGCTGTGACAGCTTTCATCGGATCCAGGGATGCAAGTACCAACATGCATGCTGAGCCCACTATATACTTCTCCTGGAGCCAAATGGCTACTGGTAGGCACTGTAAAAGCATTGTATTAATAGGGAAAAAAATATGTCTTAATTGCCGTTCTGCGGTGAAGTTACATTGTACTACAGCCATTTACGGGGTGTATTAATAGGAAATATATACGTATGTCCTATTAGCCATACTGTGGAAAAGTTACATTGTACTACAGCCTTTTTTGGGGTGTATTATTTGACTTTTTAATTCTTTTATTATACAGTATGTCAGACAGACAAGTGACAGGCCCTTCAAAGGGAATGGGCAGTGGCCCAAATGCTTCTGTAGCAGGCATAAGTAGCAGCAGAAGAAGGGGGAGTGGCAGCAGGAGTCACAGCAAGGGGCCTGAGCTTCCATTGTCATCTAGCGGTCCTGTCTTGACCAGCAACCCAGCGGTGCTTGAATGGTTGACTCAGTCTTCAACTTCATCTTAATTGACCTCAGACACCCCCAGCCAAGAGTTGGTGGGTACCTCTGACATGACGCTTAGTTGGCATGGCCCAGGAGCAGGCCAGGTTCGCCCAACTGTCCTGAACCTGCCTCTGTCATTTTCCATTCCCTCAGCGCGAGAAGAATTATATGCCGCAGGCTCGGCTCCACTTTTCAGAAAGGACGAGCTACTAGAGGACAGTTAGCAGCTACTACCCAGCCAAGATCTGGAGGAGACATCCGCAGCTTCCTCCGATAGGCGGGCAAGTAGTGATAATGAGTGGGAGCTGGTGTTGCTAGCGGTCAAGCTCCTGACCCTGAGACCGTTGAGGGGGACATCAGTGATGTGCAGGCAGTAGCGGATTATGATGATGTAGTAGCCGATTGCACTTGGGAGCTGGGTGAAGTAGGGGCTTCATCATCAGGAAAAGTGGGTGGCAGCTTGCGTGTCAGACAGCGGCTGAGCCAGCAAGGTGGTAGCATGGCCGTGAGTCAGCAGGGTGGCAGCAGTGGGAGGTCAGGAGCCGAACGTGCCCGGGGTAGACCACCCGCTTCACAGGAGCCTGCCTGCCCGAAAAGTAGTGGTGCAGCGGTTCACGGAGGCAGCGGTAGCAGGCTTTCAGTGTGGAATGTTGGGGGGAAAATGGCATACTCGGCAGTGTGGCCGTTTTTTGTTAAGCTGCAGGAGGAAATGAACATGGCCATTTGTCGAATTTGTGGACAGAAGGTAAAGCGTGGCCAGGGTGCCAATGTTGGCACCACTGCCCTGTGTCAACACATGCAGCATCACCATAAAGTAGCCTGGGAGAACCGTGGCTCCAATGTGGTGGTCCAGCCTGCCGCAGCAACCACTGCATCACCCAGTGGCACGCACCCGATTTCATGCAGTAAAGGCTCAACCACCTTAGCAGAATGCAGAAGGGACCTGTCTGTCCTTCCCATCATCTACTGGTCCTGATGCTCCTGCTCCTCATCCTGAAACAATATTGACCCAAGAGAGAGCCGCCAGAACCAGCCTATAAATGCACATCCGACAATAAATCTGTATCAAAAATATATAAGTTTATTAGACACACCAACAGACACATTAAAAAAATGTATACAATTAGAGCAAAGTGCGGTATGCAATAAATATGTAACCAGCACATACAGGTCCACTGAATTGCCAAAACTTAGTTATTTGCCTGCTCCTCATCCTCTTACTCCTTGTCAGTCATTTCATCAGCAATCGATCACTGAAGCAATTGACAAGAGACAACAGTATGCATGCACTCCAACGGCGCAGAAACTGAACATGTTCCTGGCCAAATTGCTGGTGCTGCAGTCCCTCCCTTTCCAAGTGGTGGACTCTGCACCTTTCAGAGAACTAATGGCTTGTGCCGAGCCGAGGTGGAGAGTTCCAAGCCATCACTTCTTTGCGAAAAAGGCAGTACCATCCCTGCACACATATGCAGAACAGAAGATGGGCCAGTCCTTGAGCCTGTCGGTGTCTGCCAAAGTGCACAGCAGCGCCGACATGTGGAGCTGTAACTACAGTCAAGGACGATATATGTCCTTTACGGCCCACTGGGTAAATGTGGTTCCTGCCCAGCCTCACCAGCAACTTGATCAGATGATGCCGCTTCTGCCACCACGTTCTCACGCCGTTGGTCCTGCGACAATGTCCGCCTCTGCCTCCTCATCCTCCACTGTGTCCTCCACAGCCTCCACTGCAGGGACAATTCACAGTGCCCCTCCAGCATACCACATGTGTAGGGCACGGCGGTGTCATGCTGTTCTGCACCTAGTTTGCCTGGCCGAACTGAGTCCCACAGGGAAGGAACTGCTCTGCGTCCTTCTTCAAAAAATAAAATACTGGCTTTCTCCTCGACAACTCAAAATCGGAACCATGGTGACCGACAATGGGAAGGACATGGAGTTGGTGCTGCTTCAATCTGGTTGTAAAGCGGTTCCTGAAGTCTTCACCCCATCTGCAAGACATCCTGAAAATTGCCAGCAAACTTTGCATGCACTTCAGCCACTCATATACTGCAAAGCACACCCTCTCCTTCAGCTGCAGCGGCAGAACAGCGTCCCCCAACATAAGCTGATATGTGATGTTTCCACCCATTGGAATGTCACCCTCCATATGTTGGACCGATTATTTAAACAGAGAACGGCCATAAACGATTTCTTGATGATCCAAGCGGACAGAGGTACTCCCCTATGTAACTTCGATGTTAGCCAGTGGCAGCTCATAAGTGACACCTGCAGTTTGCTCGTGCCCTTTGAGGAGGCCACTTTATTTGTCAATCGCCAGAACAATGGGATAAACAACGTCATTCCTCTACTTCATATCTTGGAAAAGATGCAGGTAAATCTGGATGGCCAGGGGACTGGAGACTTGGCGCCCACATCTCACGGACACATGAGCCCTGTGGGGGCTGAACTGGAGAAGGAGGAGGACATTGGAGCAAAAGCAATGTGTAGCGAAATGGTGGTTTTTCAACATAGGTGACAGGAGAGGAGGAGCAAGAGAAGCCAGAGGAGCGATGAGGAAGACGAGGCAGAGGACCCAGACACACCGTGGCAGTATGCAGTGGAGATGGAGTTAAGGAGTCCCTCCGAGTCATTTGCACAAATGGCCCGATGAATGCTCAGTTGCTTCCGTATTGACAATTGAATTGTCACCATTCGGCAGAGGGATGACTACTGGCTCTCCACCATGTTAGACCCTCGCTACCGGTCCAAAATGGGGGACATTTTTTCCACCCACTGAGAGGGAGGACAAACTGAACTACTATCAAGACATCCTATGTAGTAAGTTGGCCGCTGACTATGTGCTCCATCGCCCATCCTCACGCAGGTCTGACCGGGTGGTCCTCTGCACTCTCGATCAACTGCCATGGCTGCTGTGGGGGAGGGGGGGGCAGGAGCAGCACCAGCTCCATCAGCAGCAACTTAACTTAAGTTTAGAGTCGCTGATGAGCAGTTTCTTCACCCGTCTACTGAAGAAACTACTCACCAGCAGCAGCAGCTAGACATAGAGCAGAACCTGAACCAGCAGGTTGTGGCATACTTGGACTGCACCCTGCCACCCCACATCGAAGATCCCTTGGACTACTGGGCAGACAAACTCAATTTGTGGCCGCAACTGGCCGACTTTTGCCCTGGAAAAACTCCCCTGCCCGACCAGCAGTGTGGCATCAGAGCGAGTGTTTAGTGCGCCGGGGGCCATAGTTATCCCAAGGAGAGCTCGCCTGTCCACCCAAAATGTGGAGAAACTGACCTTTGTGAAGATGAATCAGGAGTGGATCAGCCGGAATTTCCACACACCAGTGCCTGATGCATCAGACTAGATCATCCATGGTACCACACCTAAACTTTGTCAAAAGCACATGTTTCTTCTGGCTACCTGCTTCAGTTACTATTCTGATGCTGCCACCCGCCTGATGCCACACACCTGCTGCCAGGTGCTGCTACTGCAAACCACCCAGTGGCGTACCTACCATATAGGCAGACCACGCAGCTGCTATGGGGTCCGTGAGGAAGAGGGGCCCGCAGTGGAGGAGAGGCCCCGTCCCCTAATTGCTCCTGTCTCTTTCTAAAGCTAAAGGACCTTTGATGTCATCACAAGGTCCTGTAAGGGAACTGCACAGTGTAAAGTGTAGTTCCCAGGTTAGAACAGTGCATCTGCCAGGACCTGTTATGACAACATCTTCAAGATCACAGGTCCTGCAGGCTCTAGCAAAGGAACTGCACCAAAAATGGTGTAGTTCCTAGGTTTCAAAGGTACATCTGCCAGCAAGTATTAGATGTTCACAATCAGCTCTGCATTGATCCATACAGACTGGAATGGAATGGTAAGAGGAGGTCCTCCACTTCTCATCATTTACAATCCCTCCATGCCCTGTTTTTACTCATTGCTCACTCATGTATAATACTTCAGACAGTTAGTGACCACTACCTCATGTACCTCAAACACAGTAACCCTAATGTATAACTGACCACACATTTCTATATACACTGCATCTACAGTATTATACCTTGTATGTCTCATATCAATACACTGTTCTGTGTGTGTATGTGTATATACATATATATATGAGGTATAATAGATGCAGTGTGTACAGCTATATAGTATATACAGCAGTGGACTGAAATGTGAGGTAAGAGCTGTAATTTATACCTCATACCTCATGTCAATACACTGCTGTATTTACTATATACCTGCACACACTGCATCTATTATGCCTCGTACCTCACATATTACACTACTGTATATACTATATACCTGTACACACTGCATATATTATATCCCGTACCTCACATATCAGTACACTACGGTATATACTATATACCTGTACACACTGCATATATTATACCTCGTAGCTCACATATCAGTACTCTGCTGTATATACTATAAATCTATACACACTGCATCTATTATACCTCATACCTCACATAACAGTATACTGCTGTATACACTATACATCTGTACACACTGCATCTATTATACCTCTTTTGTGTGCCAGGGCTGTTTTGTAATCCCAATCTGGCCCTGATGGCATAAATTATAAAACGCAGCAGCAAGCATACTGTAGTTCATGGAACATAGAGAGAGGCCTGGAATGGGTAGTGGAAGGGGTATAAACGGGGAATTGGGGTCTAATTTTGATTATTGCTATGGGGCCCAATGATTTCTATGTACGCCCCTGCACCCACCATCTTCAGCTAATACTGGTATTGCCCCCCACCTCACCACTCTCTCAATTGTCTCCTCATGCTGCTGCCAGCTCACCACTAGGTCACTGGGCTACTCTGTGGTCTCCTAATGCTGCTGCCACCTCACCACTCTGTGATCTCCTTTTGCTGCTGCCACCTCAACACTCTGTGGTCTCCACATGCTGCTGCTACCTTACCACTCTGTCACTGGGCCGCTCTGTGGTCTTCTCATGCTGCTGCCACCTCATCACTCTGTGGTCTCCTCATGCTGCTGCAATCGCACCACTATGTCACTGGGCCACTCTGTGGTCTCCTCATGCTGCTGCTACCTCAACACTCTGTCACTTGGCAAATCTGTGGTATTCTCATGCTGCTGCCATCGCACCACTATGTCACTGAGCCACCCTGTGGTCTCCTCATGCTGCTGCCACCTCAACACTCTGTCACTGGGCCACTCTGTGGCCCCTAATGCTGCTGCCAATTCACTATTCTGTCACTGTGCCACTCTGTGGTCTCCTTGTGCTGCTGCCACCTCACCACTCTGTGGTCTCCTCATGCTGCTTCCAACTCAACACTTTGTGGTCTCCTTATGCTGCTGCCAACTTAACACTCTGTCACTGGGCAACTCTGTGGTACTCTCATGCTGCTGCCACCTCACTATTCTGTCACTGGGCCACTCTGTGGTCTCCTTGTGCTGCTGCCACCTCAACACTTTGTGTTATTCTTGTGCTGCTGCCAACTCAACACCCTGTCACTGGGCCACTCTCTGGTCTCCAAATGTTGATGCCAGCTTACCACTATGTCACTGGGCCACTCCGTGGTCTCCTCATGCTGCTGCTACCTCAACACTCTGTCACTGGGCAACTCTGTGGTCTCCTCATGCTGCTGCCACCTCAACACTCTGTGGTCTCATCATGCTGCTGCTACCTCACCACTCTGTCACTGGGCCACTCTGTGGACTTCTCATGCTGTTCTCTCCTTCTCCACTAAATGACTGCGCCACTAATTTGCCTTTTTGGCCTGGTTGATATCATCATTTATTTGACCCTTCTTCTGATCTGTCAGAAGGAAGGAAAATGACACACACAACAGATCCGGTCTATGTAGCAACTGTAAGGCCTGTATGACATGGTCCCTATTTTGCATCAGAATTGGCTTATGATTTGGTAGCCAAAAGCAGCAGTGGGTACAAAACACAGAACTGCAAATATTCCATTCACGTGTCATATCTCTGTTTTGGATCCACTCCTGTTTATTTAGTTTTTTTTTGGCTATAGCAATACTGATGAATTACTGACCAAATCTCAGAGTGAAGACGGATGCTCAACAGACAGGATCCATTTTTTGGGGGTTATTGTTCTGAACGATCAGAGGAAGGGCAAATTAATCAGTGACATCAACACAAACTTAATGCTGACACCTTCTCGACTCTGTCAGGGGGGCTCTACTTGTATAAACATTTAATAGAACAGGTTCTGTAGAAATCTTTGTGAAATCAGCTGACGATGGTTTAAAAGGATTGCACTTTTTCAGGAGGATAGTAGGATCTTGGGCATCTGCACGGTTCTTTATACCTGGAGCCAGGGGCATAGCTAAAAGCTCATGGGCCCTGGTGCAAGAGTTCAGCTTGGGCCCCCGTTCCCTCAAACCTTCGTGCTGCATGAGGCAAAAATTGAAACTGCACCCCCTCTCCTCCATACCAAATTCTTAACCTAACCCCTTCTGTCCAGCCAGAGGTGTAACTTGCATACACTTTCTATAATACCAGTGTCTTCTTATGTGGCACAAGGGTCTTTGGGCCCCTCAGGCTCCTGGGCCCCCTGTAGCGACTGCTACCTCTGCACCCCCTATAGCTATGCCCCTGCCTGGAGCTAACATTTGAGTTATTTTGGTCAGTTTTGGCCCAATAACTGACCAAATAGGTGAAGTGTGCAGTGATTCTAAGAGTGACACATGTCATCTGCACATCATACTGACTCACAGTATTGTTTCACTACCACAACAGACTCCCTATTCGTATTTCTGCAAGGCACAGTGTTCTAAACCACTATACAGGCTCTATGCAGCCAGGAAATAGCTGTTTTTAACAAGATTTGCCACAAATAAATTCAGATCAAATCTTTTTGGAAAATTCAGCAAACCAACCAAATCGAATTTTTGATAAATTTGCTCATCTCTAGTTGTCTCATCTCTTCAGTTTATGTCTGCTGCTGTTTGCTAGTCCTGCTCTGTAGAGGGGAGGTAACTGTATGTATTATTGATGGCACAGGCAAGTGGCGCTAGAATTAAGTAATTTTGCCACTAGCCTGTGCCTGCGCACTCCAAAGACTTCACTTCCCTTTGCTAGATTGGAGCTAGTCTAGCTGTGTAGAACAGCTCCAATGCTTTGCATGCCCTGGAGCTGTTTTACACAAGCTAGAAGCAAAATATGCAAACTGACCGGGAAGCAAGCTACTGCACATGTGTGCCTATACGTGTATTATGCCTACAGTCCGTGCTCGCCTCCTTCCTGCTGTTCCCTGTGGATGAGGATGCCGTGCCACTCACCATGCCATCTGGCATTCTTGTTGCCAGAGTCCTCTCAATGTTGCAGCTTTCTGCCTAGTGCACCCATGTGCTCCCATTCCACCTTTTAAGAGCCAATGTGCATGCTCACTAAACCTTCCCTGGGCAATGACTGAGGGTCATTGAGTATTTTAGGCACTCTCTCCAGGAAGAGTTCCTTGATGATCAGCAAAGGTATTGTAAAGTCTAGTGCTTACTGCCCCACCCTGACTGTGTACTCCCACACTTTCTTGTCAAGTTTACTTCTGTTTATTTTTAAGTTTAACTAGTTTATCTGCCTATTCTGTATTCCTGCCAAACACTGAGCCTACCCTGTCTGTGTCTGCACTACTACCCTGCTTACCAGTCTATCCTGTGTCTGCATTTATCTGCACTTCTAGTTTGCTTTCCAGACCAAAAAAAGTATTCATGCCTAATGGACTGTTGAGACTATACTTGCGGTTTTGGTGCATTTTTGTTATCCTGAGCTCCTGGTGCTGACCCCATTGGGTCAGCTGCCAACTACACTGGGACTATCCTAGGAAGTAGAGGTCTAGTTGCTAACCCACAGATCCCTGTACAGGGGTTAAAAGGTGATTACTGGGGGAGTGCCAGAATAATACGCATAGGGTTAGCCTTACGTCAAACCAATTACTTGGCACAGTGGGTCCACACTCACTGATCCGTAACAGAACGCTCCCGTTCTCCACCAGAGAGACTGGAGCGGTTTCTTACAGTGTGAAATCATGGCCACTGCTGCTATATTGCAGTGGTGACCATAATCCATAACAAACAGGGGATGCCAGAAATGATTGAAGAAAGGAAAGGAGGCAATTATGCCGAACAGAATAAATAAGTGGCTTATAATATAATTTTGCTTAGGATAAATGCCAGTTGAGATGAGTCAATTCCTTTAACATAACTAACCATGCTCAGTTTCCAATTTTTAAAAACTGGAGTGAGTGGTGTAAAAATGCAAAAAGGAAAATAAGGAGGTTTTTTGTCCCACGGAGGCTACGGTATCTTCAGAGGTGACGTCACCGAAGCGGTTTCCCGGACAACCAGAACAACAAGCTCCCTCGCACCGCGCGTGCTTCCGGCCGGGGCAGCGCTCGTGCTAGTAGGTGAGCCAGGAGGACGCTCTTACCCAAATTTATACAAAAGAAGTGAAGAAAAGAAGAAATAAGAACTAACAAAAGAAGGAAGGGGAACATCACTGATACAAAAAGGAAAAACAGGCATAAGGATTCCAGGTACTGGCTGCATTACCATACATAAGGTGCCCTATATTCATGTCCACAATAGTTGCACATATACCAATACCTTCTCATACAGATAGTCGGCTGACACACTGTATTCTGCCTGTGTATTTTTCCCCCTTTTCTTTTTCCAGTGCTATCGATCTATTTACTTTATCCATTTAGAGGGTAGTAGTTGTTTAGGTTGTAATTCCAGCGCTGATGTGCAACATCACCCACGGGTGATTTATTAGCAAAAAGTAAAATAAGCCTAAAAAATTGCAAAAGTCCTATTTGCGGCTATTGAAAAACAAAATTCAAGTGCAGGACTTGATTAATTCTCCCATAGAATTAGGCTCTTTTCTCTGGATCTATTACATATCTGCTGGATCCATTCAAGTACCAATACTATTGATTTCTAATAGATTTGTCCATTTCTAGATTCTCTATCTCATTCCCAGCACCAATATATACTACGTTTTATCATCTACCAACCATCTATTGGGCAAACATCTGAAGTTTTAGAGAGTTGCTGCTGTCTTTCCTGACAGTTTTTCTGGTGTCTATAGGCAAGAAGAGGATACATAAAAGATAGGAATGTGAAAGTAGGGTCAGTTTTCATTAACCATGGAGACACATAGGTCTGCCTAGGAGTTACATATTCAGTACACAATGCACTTTGTAGAATACAAGAAAAAAAGGCTTTATTTTAGTTTTCATAGGAGATAGCAGAAATGTAGATAAAAGGTGAATAGTTCTGCCTCTAGATACCAGCCCTGTCGACATGTCATTTAAGAAAAATCCTTTTTAGGCATCTAGATATTATTATAAATATGAATATTTTCTAGCGACAAAAAAAACTAGCAAAGAAAATTTTTAAAGATGTGGTGACTATCAATTGTTTGATCTTAGCAGGTGTAATAGATTTGCCTCCAACAAAATAATGTTTTACAAAAACTGTGAATTAACATAATAAAGAAAAAAGGCAAATAATGATCTTCAATGTAAAACTAATAACTAATATGTAACACAAGAAATATAAAAAAAATTGAAGAATGTATTTTTAGCAAAATTAGTAAAACTCCAAAAATAGTTATACAGCTTTAAACTAAAATGTTGAGAACAGTTGTATTGTGCTGCTATTTTATTCATATAGAATTTACATCTATGTTTAGTGTCTTAATGTAGAATGTACAGAGTTAGGCCTCATGCACACAACAGTTGTTTTTTGCGTCTGCAAATTGTGCGTCCGCTAAAAAAAACTGATGCGGCATCCGTTTTTTGGAGGATCCATTTTTTTTCACAGATTCCTTGTAATAAATGCCTATCCTTGTCCGCAAATGTAAAAAAAAGTAGGACATGCACTATTTGTATTTTGCTGAAGGGAAACACGGACAACGGACACGGAACACAAACGGATGAACTATCAGCATCTTTTGGCTGACCCATTGAAATGAATGGGTCCCTATCCTATCCGCAAGAAAAACGGAACGGAGGCCGAGAAAAACAACTGTCGTGTGCATGAGGCCTTACCTGTAGGTTCTTCAAGAGACAACATGGTCACAGAGCAGCAAGTCTTCTTACTGACACTACTAATACTTTGCTCTTTTTAGTTTATCAGTTGGATAAGCCTAAAGCTGCTGACAGGCTTTCAAAAGACGGAGTCTGAGAAAGAAAGGAGCTACGTATTAAAATCTTTTCATGTCCTTGATAGGAAATAAAAACAACAGAAATTCACCAGCATCCAGTAATAATACTTTATTGGCACTGATACATGCTGACACACTGTATAGACCCACACAGGGGTCTATATCAAATGTAATCTTACTTTACTTGTGATCATCAATGGAAATTATGTGTCTTTTGGAGAGATAACTTATACTAGATTAAAAAAACATGGCTATAAAGCCAACTTGAAACGAAAACCACATATATAAAATATTTAGACTATAAGTGTATAAAAAATTTACACTAGTTTTGCATTGGACCAATACCTTCATCAGTCCTGTTAACTTGATATGCCTAAGGGCTCATTCAGACGGCCATATGTTTTGTTCCACACACGTTCCGCATTTTTGCGGAATGGGTGCGGACCCATTCATTTCATTTCAAAGATGCGGACAGCTTGCGTTGTTCCCATTGTTCCATTCCGTGGCCCTGCAAAAAATATAGAGCATGTCCTATTCTTGTCCGCAATTGTGGACAAGAATAGGCATTTTCTGTGAGAGTGACAGCCATGTGCGGTCCACAAATTGCGGAACGCACAAGGGCCAGTATCCATGTTTTGCGGATCCGCAGTTTGGGGACCGCAAAACACATACGGCCGTCTGAATGAGCCCTAAAATTGATTTGTGCCAAGTATCATAGCACAACTCAGCCTGGAGATCTGCTTCCTTACATGTGAGTCTGACCATTTCCTCAGTACTGTAATAACATGCTATTGTTCTCTGGTTCTTTGGTCAGGGGTTTCTGGACCTGATACTTAAATTATATTCATAATTTTGTTGATCATTCACACCTACAGTATGGCTGTGCGTCTACTTTCTAAAAAAATGTAATACTTCTACTGAGTTTTTATGTTTATAAATTTTGCTGTGTTCATTTTTCAGCATAAATAACATGAAAGCTTTATTCTCTGGGACATCGTGGTCTTGCTGTTCCGGGCTGGCACGGACATCGCTCTGCACTCCTTATGTGAATTGGGACTAATACTGTGAACTTTCCTTTATCTTTCATTGCATGAGTTAACAGGGTTATCCAACTTCTGAAATGCTCCATCATATGCACAGGCCCCTCACACTGGTTATACTTACCTGGCTCCCTGGCACCCACGTCGCTTCTGAAGCCTGCACGGCCGCCGCTGCTTCTCCCCATGTGCGGATCTAAACATACGGCGTCGGGGGAGGGGGGGGTCAGCCAATAGCAGGCAGTGACACGGACGAGCCTCCCTTACGTCACCCGCCTGTGACTCCTGTGTAAGCCTATTCTTAAATTTTCAAATTGATGTTTAAACTTGCATGCAGCGATACCAAATTTGTAAGAGGTTTTTATTTTTGCAACTTTTTTAATGGAAAAAAAGTATTTTTTAAAATTTGGATATATGTAATAAAACTTTATTTAACTCAGTGGTGTCGATACCTGGGAGAGAGGCCCCTCCCTCTAAATGACTTAAATGCCATAGTCGCTATGGACTGCAACATCTTATTAAATGTCCTTGATCAGTGCTTCTGCAAATCCTGGCCATTAAAGCAGAAGCCCGATTGTCATACTAGAGCTGTGCTCCCTCTCTCCACTGCACCAAAGACTTGTGCAGTGCTTTGACTGAGCCTCTGTAACAAGGTGGTGGCCTAGCTGTAAAAGAAGCATTGGCAGTGACTACTAGGTTAATGACCATTAATTACTTTATTTTGATATCAGAAGATCATGCTCTGGTTGTGGAAAATCTCTATGTCTATGGCAATTTCTAACCAGATCTTACTTGATGTTAATATGAATTATGCCCTTTACACACATTTGATGTTTTATAGTGAATAAACCTTTGACTAAACGTGTTCTTTGTTAATTTTATCACAATGGTTCAGGCTCCTTCTGTGTAACTCCCTGGGATATTACATCTAAATACTGTATCCTTCCCTGCTTGAAACCTTGCCAGATCAAAAAGCCTTACAATGCTAATTCATATCCATCCTATTTAATTAGATTTAATTCATTACCATTTCATTAAATAATTTGTACTCTTTTCACCTAATATGTATAATCTAATTATAATGTGCTCAAGGGAATGAATATGGGCTTTCTTTAGGCTTGTAGGATTGGTTAATTATGCTTCTGTTATGAGGCATGTTGGCAGCTTAAAGAGGACCTTTCACCACTTCTGACATTCCTGTTTTAATAGCTTCATGCATTCCCCATGTAATAACAATTCTGGAGCATTGTTTCTTGTGTCTCTATATTATGCTATTCCTTTATTACTTCTACTAGAAGTTATGAATGAATTGCTAGCAGTCTGCAGTAAAGGTACAGAGGGGTGTTAACCAGTTGGGGGTGTGTACCTGCACAGTCTGACTCTATCCAATCAGTGCTGCCATTTTCAGACTGTGCAGGTACACCCCCCAACTGGTTACCTTCCTTCTGTACCCTTACTGAAGGCTAATAGGAATTAATTCATAACTTCTAGTGCAAATAATAGAGGAATGGGACAACATACAGACATAAGAATAGATGTTCCAGAATTGTTAGTACGTGGGGAAAGCATGAAGCTATTAAAATAGGCATGTCTGGAGTGGTGAAAGGTCCTCTTTAACTCCCCTCATTTTTATAGTACAGTCTAAATTTTGTAAGCAGATTTTCTGCAATATTCTAATTAAAGGATGAGGCAGCTCTAAAAATTATCTTAGGGTACTTTCACATTAGCGGCAGGGGAGTCCGGCAGGCTGTTCCGGCGGGTGAACAGCCTGTCAGATCCGTCCTGCAGCTAGTTCACGTGTGCCCCCGGACTGCCTCTCCATCCCCATTGACTATAATGGGGCGGGGGCGGAGTTCCGGCAGCAGCTCACGGCGAGAGGCAGCCGGACTAAAAGTACTGCATGTCGTACTTTTCGTCTGGCTGCCTCTCGCCGTGTGCTTCTGTGCTGTCGCAGGAACTCTGCCCATGCCCCCATTATAGTCAATGGGGACAGAGCGGCAGTCCAAGGGGAAACATGAACTAGCAGCAGGACGGATTCAACCAGCTGTTCAACCGCCGGAACAGCCTGCCGGACTTCCCTGCCGCTAGTGTGAAAGTACTCTAAGACTTGTGTCACATGAGCAACTCATGAAGAAACGTGCCTTAGATTGGCAGAAAAAAGTGCCTGTTTGACCCTTGTGAAATCTATAATTCGGTGTACATCAGCTGAGAGTCTTGCAAAGCCATTGTAGATATGCCACATCTGTTTTCAAATTGATACCAGTGAAAACCGACAGACCTCACTGATTTTAATGGGGTCCATCTGGATTTGGTCAGGGTTCCAGTAGGATTTACATAGCAAATAGCAAATGCTATAGGCATCAATATCTGCACCTTGAAGAGTGGAAAGCATGATGGAACCCTTGATAGAGGCTTTAAATGCAGAGGTGAGTAGAGCCAAACTCTTTATACTTAACTCTTCCTCTTTAAATTCATCATGTATTAACTAATATATTAAGAATTCAGATTTGGTTCCAACTTGGAGCAAATTGTATTGGTGTGTTATTGAAAAACAATAGAAGGTTCAAAATGACCAAATTTGTTTTCATGCCACTTTTCCTGTCAGAACATATGTTAAAATTTGTATTCAACCATCAAATTACCCTACGTTCACATATTCATAGAATTAAAAATTGAATGCAGAAGCATATAACTTACCGTAATTAGCTCCTAACTTTTGTATGTGCTTAGTTTAATGATAATATCCATCCTTTTATCACTCAACATCCTCAGTCTTATTACTTTGGTTCAGATCTGTGATTCACAGAAGCAGTATAATTTTCAGATGCAAACACTGCCACTGGTGAATTTTTATTAACACTGCACCTGCATGTTATTTCACATCCTGATCAAATTCTGAATGCACAAAAGCTCAGCTGAAAAAAACACTGCAAACTGTGAGCATGGTCTGCTTCATTCATCTCCTGAACCAAATGAGTGGTGTTACACAAAACAAAACAAAAATGAAGGGATGAAAACTGTGTTTTCAGCATCAAAAATGTACCAACATTACTAAAACATGCAAAACACTCACAAATTGGTTAATCCTTACATACTTACATATATTTCCTATTGTACTGTAAGTTAAGGACATTTGGTCATATAGCAGGTTAAATTGCTGCAGTGTGGCTATGATTAAGGCCTCATTCACATAACCATATTTTTGGTCTGTGTCTGACACACATTTTTTTGAGGATCACAAGTGGAGCTATGGATTTCTTTGGGGCTGCAAAAAATGCGGACAACACAACTGTGCTGTCCGCATCTATGCAGCTGTGGTGCAAATTGTAAAACATGTCTTCTCACTTTTTCGGACAAGAATAGACATTTTGACAATGGGGCCTGGAGAAAGAGTGGGATGCATACGACTGGTATCTGAATTTGTGCAGATGTGTGGTTTGTGGACTGGAACACAGATATGGCCATGCTAATGTAGTCTAACAGCCATGCTCACAAGGTAACAGCCAGCATGGGAGAAATTTCTGATGCTATCCGTTTAAAGGGAATCCGTCACCAGGTTTATGCTGCCCTCACTTTGAAATTAACAGCTGCAGCTTGAGCAAATGAGTGCCCATATTTATGAGCTCATGGCTCTCTCTACCGACCTGCCTCTGATTGGTCAGTCTATTTTTCCATATGAATCAGCAGCAGGTGGGCGTGGAGAGCCATGTGCTGGAGCTGTTCAATATAAGATTTTGGCAAAACGGCTGGGTTAATTAAAGAAAGTGGCATTTTGCTAAGGAGACCGGCCACTAGTTTTGTTGCACTTCGCTAATGCATCATAAAACTGGTGACAGATTCCCTTTAAATCCTTAGCTGCCACACTCTGTCAGCCCATTGATGCATTGCAACTCACTTTTAAGGTGCTAATGGGTTACCATTAGAGTTGAGCGAACACCTGGATGTTCGGGTTCGAGAAGTTCGGCCGAACTTCCCGGAAATGTTCGGGTTCGGGATCCGAACCCGATCCGAACTAAGTCCCGAACCCGAACCCCATTGAAGTCAATGGGGACCCAAACTTTTGGTCACTAAAAAGGCTGTAAAACAGCCCAGGAAAGAGCTAGAGGGCTGCAAAAGGCAGCAACATGTAGGTAAATCCCCTGCAAACAAATGTGGATAGGGAAATGAATTAAAATAAAAATAAAAAAAATAAAAATGAACCAATATCAATTGGACAGAGGTCCCATAGCAGAGAATCTGGCTTCACATCAGCAGAGAATCAGTCTCTTCATGCCATAGCAAAGAATCTGGCTTCATGTCAGCAGAGAATCAGTCTCTTCATGCCATAGCAGAGAATCTGGCTTCATGTCAGCGCAGAATCAGTCTTAATGTCATAGCAGAGAATCAGGCTTCACGTCACCCACCACTGGAACAGGCCACTGTCACACATTTAGGCCCCGGCACCCAGACAGAGAAGAGCGGTCCCGTAACAGAGAATCTGGCCTTATGTCAGCGCAGAATCTGTCTTCATGTCATAGCAGAGAATCAGGCTTCACGTCACCCACCACTGGAACAGGCCACTGTCACACATTTAGGCCCCGGCACACAGACAGAGGAGAGCGGTCCCGTAAAAGAGAATCTGCCCTTATGTCAGCGCAGAATCTGTCTTCATGTTATAGCAGAGAATCAGGCTTCACGTCACCCACCACTGGAACAGGCCACTGTCACACATTTAGGCCCAGGCACCCAGGCAGAGGAGAGAGGTCCCGTAACAGAGAATCTGGCCTTATGTCAGCGCAGAATCTGTATTCATGTCATAGCAGAGAATCAGGCTTCACGTCACCCACCACTGGAACAGGCCACTGTCACACATTTAGGCCCAGGCACCCAGGCAGAGGAGAGAGGTCCCGTAACAGAGAATCTGGCCTTATGTCAGCGCAGAATCTGTCTTCATGTCATAGCAGAGAATCAGGCTTCACGTCACCCACCACTGGAACAGGCCACTGTTACACATTTAGGCCCCGGCACCCAGACAGAGGAGAGCGGTCCCGTAACAGAGAATCTGGCCTTATGTCAGCGCAGAATCTGTATTCATGTCATAGCAGAGAATCAAGCTTCACGTCACCCGCCACTGGAACAGGCCACTGTCACACATTTAGGTCCCGGCACCCAGACAGAGGAGAGCGGTCCCGTAACAGAGAATCTGGCCTTATGTCAGCGCAGAATCTGTCTTCATGTCATAGCAGAGAATCAGGCTTCAAGTCACCCACCACTGGAACAGGCCACTGTCACACATTTAGGCCCAGGCACCCAGGCAGAGGAGAGAGGTCCCGTAACAGAGAATCTGGCCTTATGTCAGCGCAGAATCTGTCTTCATGTCATTGCAGAGAATCAGGCTTCACGTCACCCACCACTGGAACAGGCCACTGTCACACATTTAGGCCCAGGCACCCAGGCAGAGGAGAGAGGACCCGTAACAGAGAATCTGGCCTTATGTCAGCGCAGAATCTGTCTTCATGTCATAGCAGAGAATCAGGCTTCACGTCACCCACCACTGGAACAGGCTACTGTCACACATTTAGGCCCAGGCACCCAGGCAGAGGAGAGAGGTCCCGTAACAGAGAATCTGGCCTTATGTCAGCGCAGAATCTGTATTCATGTCATAGCAGAGAATCAGGCTTCACGTCACCCACCACTGGAACAGGCCACTGTCACACATTTAGGCCCAGGCACCCAGGCAGAGGAGAGAGGTCCCGTAACAGAGAATCTGGCCTTATGTCAGCGCAGAATCTGTCTTCATGTCATAGCAGAGAATCAGGCTTCACGTCACCCACCAATGGAACAGGCCACTGTCACACATTTAGGCCCAAGCACCCAGGCAGAGGAGAGAGGTCCCGTAACAGAGAATCTGGCCTTATGTCAGCGCAGAATCTGTCTTCATGTCATAGCAGAGAATCAGGCTTCACGTCACCCACCAATGGAACAGGCCACTGTCACACATTTAGGCCCAAGCACCCAGGCAGAGGAGAGAGGTCCCGTAACAGAGAATCTGGCCTTATGTCAGCGCAGAATCTGTATTCATGTCATAGCAGAGAATCAGGCTTCACGTCACCCACCACTGGAACAGGCCACTGTCACACATTTAGGCCCAGACACCCAGGCAGAGGAGAGAGGTCCCGCAACAGAGAATCTGGCCTTATGTCAGCGCAGAATCTGTATTCATGTCATAGCAGAGAATCAGGCTTCACGTCACCCACCACTGGAACAGGCCACTGTCACACATTTAGGCACCGGCACCCAGACAGAGGAGAGGTTCATTCAACTTTGGTTTGCCCCGCAATATAATGGTAAAATGAAATTAAAAATAGTATTGAATGAGGAAGTGCCCTGGAGTAGAATAATATATTGTTAAGTGGAGGTAGTTAATATCTAATCTGCACAAGGGATGGACAGGTCCTGTGGGATCCATGCCTGGTTCATTTTTATGAACGTCAGCTTGTCCACATTGGCTGTAGACAGGCGGCTGCGTTTGTCTGTAATGACGCCCCCTGCCGTGCTGAATAAACGTTCAGACAAAACGCTGGCCGCCGTGCAGGCCAGCACCTCCAAGGCATAAAAGGCTAGCTCTGGCCACGTGGACAATTTGGAGACCCAGAAGTTGAATGGGGCCGAACCATCAGTCAGTACGTGGAGGGGTGTGCACAGGTACTGTTCCACCATGTTAGTGAAATGTTGCCTCCTGCTAACACGTTCCGTATCAGGTGGTGGTGCACTTAGCTGTGGCGTGTTGACAAAACTTTTCCACATCTCTGCCATGCTAACCCTGCCCTCAGAGGAGCTGGGCGTGACACAGCTGCGTTGGCGACCTCTTGCTCCTCCTCTGCCTTCGCCTTGGGCTTCCACTGGTACCCCTGTGACATTTGGGAATGCTCTCAGTAGCGCGTCTACCAACGTGCGCTTGTACTCGCGCATCTTCCTATCACGCTCCAGTGTAGGAAGTAAGGTGGGCACATTGTCTTTGTACCGGGGATCCAGCAGGGTGGCAACCCAGTAGTCCGCACACGTTAAAATGTGGGCAACTCTGCTGTCGTTGCGCAGGCACTGCAGCATGTAGTCGCTCATGTGTGCCAGGCTGCCCAGAGTTAAGGACAAGCTGTCCTCTGTGGGAGGCGTATCGTCATCGTCCTGTGTTTCCCCCCAGCCACGCACCAGTGATGGGCCCGAGCTGCTTTGGGTGCCACCCCGCTGTGAACTTGCTTCATCCTCATCCTCCTCCACCTCCTATTCATACTCGTCCTCCAGTAGTGGGCCCTGTCTGGCCACATTTGTACCTGGCCTCTGGTGTTGAAAAAAACCTCCCTCTGAGTCACTTCGAAGAGACTGGCCTGAAAGTGCTAAAAATGACCCCTCTTCCTCCTCTTCCTTCTGGGCCACCTCCTCTTCCATCATCGCCCTAAGTGTTTTCTCAAGGAGACATAGAAGTGGTATTGTAACGCTGATAACGGCGTCATCGCCACTGGCCATGTTGGTGGAGTACTCGAAACAGCGCAACAGGGCACACAGGTCTCGCATGGAGGCCCAGTCATTGGTGGTGAAGTGTGTCTGATCCGCAGTGCGACTGACCCGTGTGCGCTGCAGCTGAAACTCCACTATGGCCTGCTGCTGCTCGCACAGTCTGTCCAGCATATGCAAGGTGGAGTTCCACCTGGTGGGTACGTCGCATATGAGGCGGTGAGCGGGAAGGCCGAAGTTACGCTGTAGCGCAGACAGGCGAGCAGCGGCAGGGTGTGAACGCCGGAAGCGCGAACAGACGGCCCGCACTTTATGCAGCAGCTCTGACATGTCGGGGTAGTTGCGAATGAACTTCTGCACCACCAAATTCAGCACATGCGCCAGGCAAGGGATGTGCGTCAAACCGGCTAGTCCCAGAGCTGCAACGAGATTTCGCCCATTATCGCACACCACCAGGCCGGGCTTGAGGCTCACCGGCAGCAACCACTCGTCGGTCTGTTGTTCTATACCCCCCCACAACTCCTGTGCGGTGTGGGGCCTGTCCCCCAAACATATGAGTTTCAGAACGGCCTGCTGACGTTTACCCTGGGCTGTGCTGAAGTTGGTGGTGAAGGTGTGTGGCTGACTGGATGAGCAGGTGGAAGAAGAGGAGGAGGAAGCTGAGTAGGAGGAGGAGGAGACAGGAGGCAAAGAATGTTGCCCTGCGATCCTTGGTGGCGGAAGGACATGCGCCAAACAGCTCTCCGCCTGGGGCCCAGCCGCCACTACATTTACCCAGTGTGCAGTTAGGGAGATATAGCGTCCCTGGCCGTGCTTACTGGTCCACGTATCTGTGGTTAGGTGGACCTTGCCACAGATGGCGTTGCACAGTGCACACTTGATTTTATCGGACACTTGGTTGGTAGTGGCGGCTGGGAACAACATACTGTGGGACAGCAAGCGACATGAGCTGTTTGAAGCTGTGTGTGTCCACCAGCCTAAATGACAGCATTTCATAGGCCAGTATGCTGGCATTGAGGGCCAGGGATCGAGGGTGGCTAGGTGGGAATTTATGCTTTCTCTCAAATGTTTGTGAGATGGAGAGCTGAACGCTGCCGTGTGACATGTGTAAGGGATCGCCTCTTATTCAGGGGTCATTCTCACAAGGATCTTCATAACCACTGGGTTTCAGGTCCAAACAGTGCAATTTATTTTACACTCTTCATACACAACATGGCATAAAACAAAAGCCTGCCCGTCTGGGCTCTACCTAAACATAATAAACATCGTATCCCTAACTCGGCTATACGATAGCGTTCCAACATGGAACCAGGTGTGGCTTACCCCAGACATACACTCCACCAGCCCTCAGGCTGTAACAAATGCAGTACCTTTGGAGGGGGTTGTGGTCTAGCAGTCCTCCTGACTCTGACCTTTCAAAGCTTGTTCCTGGTTGTCGCTGAGTCCCCCAAAGTCCAGGCTATTGCATAGCCTCGTGGCCCCTCAGCCTTGCCTAGCTGAGACCACACTGACAGAGCCTCACCAGGCCTCTGTCTGCACACTCTCCAGAGTGAGACACACCCAGGATCCATTAGCAGGATTAAATAGGATCCCTGGACATGAGCATGCCCTAAGTCCCGGACTGGAACCTGGGGAAACAACACCTTAATGTTCACATTGCCACATATCCCCCCCCTCTGTTCAAACCTGTGGGGGTGAACACATGTACCAACTGGATGCTCGTGACAGGGCATCCGCATTTTCTTGCCATCACCTGGCTCAACCTTCCCCCTGGAAGATGTGGTCAGCGTCAGAGGCTTCCCTTTATTTTGCCAGACCCATGCCATCAGTGCTTGGTTTGTTACCCACACTGACATCTTGCCCAAGAGACATTGTCTACAATGTTCCCATGTCCATGTGACAGGCAGACCCTCTCTTTTTATTTTTTTATCTTTCTCGCTCTTTGACTTACACAGCTGCTTCAGCCGAGCACGCTTCTTATGACTCGCCTCTTTTTGTCTCTTTATTTTAACAGTAGATCGTACATTTCTTTTTCCTTTACTCTTAGAATTTTGATCTCGGCTTCTGGAACTCCCTTCAGAATATATTTTTATGCAAACGACAGACTCTCTGTTTGACTTCGCTGGCTCTTGCAGACGCTTAGGCCTTTTCTTCTTGTCTTTGCGAAGCTCCGTCAGCAGAGCTGGCTTGCCCCCGCTCGCTTCTTTTCCAGCAGTGGTTTCCTCAGATGGTGCCTCAGTTTCAGGGTCTTCTGCCTCTTCACTGCCTCTCCCCACTTCGGCTTTACCCTTGATCTCTGGAACATCCAAGGATTTCTCCCACTTCAAGAGCTCGGCCTTAGCTTCCTTGGCCTTGGTCTCTTTGGTGTCCTCCTTTACTTTATTAGCCTACTCACCATTCAGGGACATGGCATCATATCCTTGCTTTCTTAATTCCTCCTTCCCTTTCGCAACAAGGTTGGAGGCACTGGGGTCTTCAGCATACTCCTTGTCTTCTGGCGTTTTCTCCAGAGGCTCACCCAAGACACTGGACTCCTTTTGGGGAGGAGTCAGGAGAGACAGCCCATCGTAATAGCCTTGATCTGCAAACTGGTCGTCCATCTCCTCATATCTCTTCCCCAGCAGGCTGCTGGCTACTTGGAAGACCTTGTAGGCAGAGGGGACGTCTTTTGCGACCTGGTCCTGGTTACACACTGTCATGAGACTCTTGGCCTCTGCATGCACATCAGCCCCATCAACTGGTTCAGCCGATACCTTTTCCACCTTCTCTGCCTTGGCCAGCACCCCGGCACCACCATCTCCAGACCCACTTTTACCAGGCTCTGACTTCTTGGCACCTTCCAGAGGATCTTCCTCTTCCAGTTTCTCATTTTCTTCCACCTGCTGTGCAGCAGCACGCTTAGGCTTCTCCAACTCATAGATGGCATCTTTTGAGCTCATGAGAGCTTCCATCTCTGCTCTGAGTTGCTTGTTCAGCCTCTCTAATTCATTTCGCTCCTCAAGCACTTCTTCAAGGGCTCTAGCCAAGGAGAGGGCCTTGGTCGCCTTCTCTCGAGCATCAGTCTCCGCTTGGTCACGTTCTTCGGCATATCTGGCCGAGGTGGTTTTCTCTTCAGCCAGGAGCTTGTCCAACATCTTATGTTTCTTCTCCAATTTAGACACAATTTGTTTCTGGTGGTCCAGGTCTACCATCCGAACACGCAACTCTTGATCAAGTTGAGCCATCCTGGCTTCCAAATGACTTTTCTCCTCCAAGAGAGCAGATTTTTCTGAGGCGCTGTTTAGAACCTCATCAGCCAGCTCATCTCTTTCCTGCTCTGCATGAAGTCTTGATCGCTCAGAAGCTGCAAGTTCCTCTTGAAGTTGGAGAATTTCCGCTTCTATTAGTGACTCTAGTTCCTTCAGTTCATTCATCTCTTTCTGTGACTCCTCTGGAGACTCCTGCAGTTGCTCTGCGAGAACCACTAGCCCCATTTCTAGTGTATCTAGCGACTGTGCGGAGCGAGAGAAAACATCTTCAAGTTTGTAGCTGTACTGTCCTGTCAGGTCATCTACAACTGTCAGGATATGAGCTTCAGACACTAGGCTGTCACCCGACTGAACTCTCGTCTCGTCAGATATAACTGTCATCTGGTCGCTAGACTCGCTACTAGTAACCACTTTAGTTTTGCTGGGTCTTGACATGGTAGCCTCACTCTCAAAGTTGCTAACTGTCACGGCACATACGCCACTTATACTGTTTGTGTCATTATTAACCCTGACCTCTAGGGGCACCCATGAGTCAATCCCCACCTGGGACATTTTATTAATCATAGAAACCTGTGGAGACTGCACATCCACCTCTGGTACGTGTGGTACACCCTCTAGCCCCGCCACATTGTCTACAATGTTTCTTCAACATTTATCAACACTTTTATATCAGACACATGTTTACCAACAGGGTTACCTTTTTCCCCAATCACAGCCTGCAAAGGAAAAGGCATGTCATTATTATCACATATTTTACACGACATCACATTTCCATTATGCATTTCGTCAAACATGGTACCATCACTTTGCACCTTATCTGCACCCTTGTTCTCAATGTGCAGCTCCTTCACATTATCATTTAAAGGGACAGGTACAGGTTCTGCAGGAGTTTTGTCACTCTCTGCAGAAATGTCTCCATTACTTAAAACCTTCAAGCATAAGGGGAAATTACGGCCCACCATTTCCTCTTGTATGAGCGTTTTTGTAACATCAGGTTCACTCTCAGTGAGAACCACCTGAGAGTCCGTATTATTCACATAATTGTCCCGAACATGTAACACTCTACCAGTCTCTGGGGCGGCCATCATGCTACCTCTTACCTGGGCTAGCATGGGATCTCTGACTTTCACCACCCCAAATCTAGCTTTGATCACCGGCTCTTTGGGCGACCCAGAAACCTTCTCCCCTGCAGGTTTCTGCGAGGGAGCAATCACAGCAGGCTTATCCGCCTGTTCAGACACAGTTTTTTCTCTGTGTGACTTATTACCTACCGGACCAGCAGGTATCAACTGCCGCCGGCTCACTGTCACTGGGTCTGCCACATAGTTAATAACAGGAACAGTCTTACCCTTTGTAATAAACCATTCTGGTAAAGCAGTGCCATTCTCTCCCGCGGACTCATCAAGGTTGTGGTTGCTCCTAGCAACAGCTTTACTGCACCTCCTCACTCCCTCTCCAGGACTCCGGACACAGTCGCAGGGAAGATATGCACTCCTGAGAACCGCACCGCTCTCCACCTCTTTGTCTTCCCGACGGTTGCCCTTGGCAACGGCACATATCTGCTGTTCATCGGATTCTCCAGGTACACAATTTGTAGCATTTTCTCCTCTCCACAGCTGCCAAAATAACGAGAAATCTTTGCCAAGCACAAACTCCACTTCCAGGGTCTCACATTTTAAGAGCTCCCACTGCACAGGGCCATAGTCTGTTATAAAGGTCAGAGACACGGTGACATCTGTATCTGGCCCTCTCTCCAGAAAGTCCAGAATTACGGGCAGGACCTGAGACACTTGTTGGCGGGAGTCTAGTACAACCAGCAGCGGGATCCCCCCGATCACCATCTCACAGGACTTTTCCCACGCGCTCCACCATTTGGCAGCCATTTTCACAGGTCAGTTTCTTTTACTGTGCCCTTTAAATCCCTGCACACCTTACACCTCAGAAAAATAAAGTCCAGATTAACCAGCAGTTTTCCAGCAACACCTGCTCCAGCTCCAGCGAACAAGCAGGCTTCCGGCCCTTTAAGTCACTGCACAGAAACACAGCAATTCCTTGGCAACATTCAGCACCACCTGCTCTTTTCCGTCAGGTCGTTGTCCCTAGCAACCTGCTGTTATTGCCCGCATCCTCCACCATATGTAAGGGATCGCCTCTTATTCAGGGGTCATTCTCACAAGGATCTTCATAACCACTGGGTTTCAGGTCCAAACAGTGCAATTTATTTTACACTCTTCATACACAACATGGCATAAAACAAAAGCCTGCCCGTCTGGGCTCTACCTAAACATAATAAACATCGTATCCCTAACTCGGCTATACGATAGCGTTGCCACATGGAACCAGGTGTGGCTTACCCCAGACATACAGTCCACCAGCACTGGCTACTGGGACCTGAGGTAGTTGGTACACTAGGACGTGTGGCTGTGGCAGAACGGCCACGTCCTCTCCCAGCACCAGAGGTTCCACTAACACCACCACGACCATGTCCACGTCCGCGTCCGCGTCCCTTATTAGATGTTTTCCTCATTGTTCCCGTTCACCACAATTTTGAGAATGGCAAATTTGGGAATAGTTTTTCAACCCAGAAAAAAAAATAGGGCTTTTACGGTCGCTACAAATAACTTGACCAGCTAAAACAGTACAGATTTGCTTGAATAGAAATGTGAGACCTGTTTTTTTTTGCACTGTCTGACAGGTTAAGGTTTAATCTCAGAATCAGACTTCTATCTGCACGGTAGCGTGTGTCTTAGGTTTTTCTGAATGACACTATCAGTACCTTCAATGTAAGATATCCTTTTTGGGATAGATTTCAAGTAGGCCTCAAATACCAGAAACTAGTTATTTTGAGAATGGCAGGCTTTTACGGTCGCTACAAATAACTTGACCAGATTAAACAGTACAGATTTGCTTGAATAGAAATGGGAGACCTGTTTTTTTTTGCACTGTGTGACAGGTTAAGGTTTAATCACAGAATCAGACTTCTATCTGCACGGTAGCGTGTCTTAGGTTTTTCTGAATCACACTATCAGTACCTTCAATGTAAGATATCCTTTTTGGGATAGATTTCAAGTAGGCCTCAAATACCAGAAACTAGTTATTTTGAGAATGGCAAATTTGGGAATAGTTTTTCAACCCAGAAAAAAAATAGGGCTTTTACGGTCGCTACAAATAACTTGACCAGATTAAACAGTACAGATTTGCTTGAATAGAAATGGGAGACCTGTTTTTTTTTGCACTGTGCGACAGGTTAAGGTTTAATCTCAGAATCAGACTTCTATCTGCACGCTAGCGTGTGTCTTAGGTTTTTCTGAATGACACTATCAGTACCTTCAATGTAAGATATTATTTTTGGGATAGATTTCAAGTAGGCCTCAAATACCAGAAACTAGTTATTTTGAAAATGGCAAATTTGGGAATGGTTTTTCAACCCAGAACAAAAAGTGTGCTTTTACGGTCACTACAAATAACTTGACCATCTAAAACAGTGCAGATTTGGTTGAATAGAGATGTGAGACCTGTTTTTTTTTGCGCTGTGTGACAGGTATAGGTTTAATCACAGAATCAGACTTCTATCTGCGCGCTAGCGTGTGTCTTAGGTTTTTCTGAATGACACTATCAGCACCTTCAATGTAAGATATCCTTTTTGGGATAGATTTCAAGTAGGCCTCAAATACCAGAAACTAGTTATTTTGAGAATGGCAAATTTGGGAATAGTTTTTCAACCCAGAAAAAAAAGTGTGCTTTTACGGTCACTACAAATAACTTGACCAGCTAAAACAGTACAGATTTGGTTGAATAGAAATGTCAGGTCTATTTTTTAGGCGCTGTGTGACAGGCTCAACTTGCCCCTGATGTAATATATGACCAAAAAATAACCACACTGTTGATGGTTAAATGCACTTGGGTGACACAGGCTCAGCTTGCACCAGATGTAGTATATGGCCAAAAAATAATCAGACTGTTGATGGTTAAATGCACTTGGGTGACACAGGCTCAGCCTGCACCAGATGTAGTATATGGCCAAAAAATAATCAGACTGTTGATGGTTAAATGCACTTGGGTGACACAGGCTCAGCCTGCAGCTGATGTAGTATATGGCCAAAAAAAAAACAGACTGTTGATGGTTAAATGCACTTGGGTGACACAGGCTCAGCCTGCAGCTGATGTAGTATATGGCCAAAAAATAACCAGACTGTTGATGGTTAAATGCACTTCGGTGACAAAGGCTCAGCCTGCAGCTGATGTAGGATATAGCACAAAATAACCACACTATCGATGGTTAAATACACTTGGTGATAGCTTGTGCTGGCGCACCACAAGTCACAAAATGGCCGCCGATCACCCCAGAAAAAAAGTGATCTAAAAACGCTCTGGGCAGCCTCAAAAAAGTGAGCAAGTCAATAATAGCACTTCAATGATCCACAGCTGCAGATCGATCACAGAATGAAGTCTTTTGGAGGAGTTAATCTGCCTAATCTCGCCCTAACGTCGCAGCTGCAATCTCTCCCTACACTGATCATAGCAGAGTGACGTGCGGCGCTACGTGACTCCAGCTTAAATAGAGGCTGGGTCACATGGTGCACTGGCCAATCACAGCCATGCCAATAGTAGGCATGGCTGTGATGGCCTCTTGGGCCAAGTAGTATGAGGCTTGTTGATTGGCTGTTTTGCAGCCTTTTAAAAAGCGCCAAGAAAGCGCCGAATACCGAACCCGAACACAGACTTTTACGAAAATGTTCGGGTTCGGGTCCGTGTCACGGACACCCCAAAATTCGGTACGAACCCGAACTATACAGTTCGGGTTCGCTCATCCCTAGTTA
Organism: Bufo bufo; assembly: GCF_905171765.1. Classification (NCBI taxonomy): domain Eukaryota; kingdom Metazoa; phylum Chordata; class Amphibia; order Anura; family Bufonidae; genus Bufo; species Bufo bufo. The sequence goes on from NC_053396.1 coordinate 84,471,992, forward strand.
CCATGCTTTCTAAGTATTCAAAGTCCAAAGTATTTTAAAACGTGCATTCAGCTAAATGCAGTTTCAAGTCCGCCTAATGGGGCTTTTTAGCCCCATTAGGCGGACTTGAAACTGCATTTAGCTGAATGCACGTTTTAAATACTTGTACAATTAAGTTAAATAAAAAAAAATTCTAAAATTTCAGTAAAAAAAAAAAGAGTTCAACACAAAAAACAGAAATATGGTATCACAGGATGTTATGTTATTTATATTGTACAATTTTTTTCATATCTGCCCAAATTAATAATTGACTAACTAATAAAATGATAAAGTGGTTCCAATAATGCTTAAAACTTTTCCCTCTAAAAACAAGCTCATATATGGCTTAATTGAAAGAAAAATAAAGGAGTTATGTCTGAAATATAAATATATATATATATATATATATATATATACAGTACAGGCCAAAAGTTTGGACACACCTTCTCATTCAAAGAGTTTTCTTTATTTTCATGACTATGAAAATTGTAGATTCACACTGAAGGCATCAAAACTAGGAATTAACACATGTGGAATTATATACATAACAAACAAGTGTGAAACAACTGAAAATATGTCATATTCTAGGTTCTTCAAAGTAGCCACCTTTTGCTTTGATTACTGCTTTGCACACTCTTGGCATTCTCTTGATGATCTTCAAGAGGTAGTCCCCTGAAATGGTTTTCACTTCACAGGTGTGCCCTGTCAGGTTTAATAAGTGGGATTTCTTGCCTTATAAATGGGGTTGGGACCATCAGTTGCGTTGAGGAGAAGTCAGGTGGATACACAGCTGATAGTCCTACTGAATAGACTGTTACAATTTGTATTATGGCAAGAAAAAAGCAGCTAAGTAAAGAAAAACGAGTGGCCATCATTACTTTAAGAAATGAAGGTCAGTCAGTCAGCCGAAAAATTGGGAAAACTTTGAAAGTAAGGGCTATTTGACCATGAAGGAGAGTGATGGGGTGCTGCGCCAGATGACCTGGCCTCCCCAGTCACCGGACCTGAACCAAATCAAGATGGTTTGGGGTGAGCTGGACCGCAGAGTGAAGGCAAAAGGGCCAACAAGTGCTAAGCATCTCTGGGAACTCCTTCAAGACTGTTGGAAGACCATTTCAGGGGACAACCTTTTGAAGCTCATCAAGAGAATGCCAAGAGTGTGCAAAGCAGTAATCAAAGCAAAAGGTGGCTAGTTCTGGCTACTTTGAAGAACCTAGAATATGACTTATTTTCAGTTGTTTCACACTTGTTTGTTATGTATATAATTCCACATGTGTTAATTCATAGTTTTGATGCCTTCATAGTCATGAAAATAAAGAAAACTCTTTGAATGAGAAGGTGTGTCCAAACTTTTGGTCTGTACTGTATATATATATATATATAGAGATAAAGAAGTCGGACTGCACTCCAAAGTAGTAGTGAAATAAACGGTTTATTCACCCATAGTATGGCAAAACTTGCGACGTTTCGGCTCACAAGAGCCTTCCTCAAGCCTAGGCTTGAGGAAGGCTCTTGTGAGCCGAAACGTCGCAAGTTTTGCCATACTATGGGTGAATAAACCGTTTATTTCACTACTACTTTGGAGTGCAGTCCGACTTCTTTATCTCTACAATACTTGGGGTGTTGCCGTAGCCCTGTGCTGGACGTTGCACCCGCATTGTTTGTGGTGCTCCCGCTGGATTTTCGTCTCTTTATATATATATATATATATATATATATATATTTTCCTTTTATTATATTAAATTAGAGATGGGACGGGGGATTCGTCGAATCCACGAATCCCTCGAATCTTGCTGGATTCGTGGGATTCGTGGACTCGAATCCCGACGTAATTTGCCTGAAACGAATCCGACGAATCCGGTGGGAGGGACTGGGAGGAGGAGCTGGGGGCCGGTGCGTTCACTGTGCTCCGGTCCCTCCTCTCCAGTAGTTATAAAATGTGTAATTCTGATTAATAATCATGCTGCCCCCTCTGTCTGTAGTATAACATTCAATGAATCTTACTCACAGGGCTACTGCTATCGTAATGCAGGCCGGCCGGGCAGACGAGCGGCAGCGTCAATGACTGACGTCACCTGCTTGCGCCGCCTGCTTCATTCATAAAGCAGGCGGCGCAAGCAGGTGACGTCAGTCAGTGACGCTGCCGCTCGTCTGCCCGGCCGGCCTGCATTACGATAGCAGTAGCCCTGTAAGTAAGATTCATTGAATGTTATACTACAGACAGAGGGGGCAGCATGATTATTAATCAGAATTACACATTTTATAACTACTGGAGCGGCAATGGGAGGGTCTGTGGATGACACTGTTAAGGGGTGGGGGGTGGGTCTGTGGATGGCACTGTTATGGGGTGGGGGTCTGTGGATGGCACTGTTATAGGGTGGGGGGGTCTGTGGATGGCACTGTTATAGGGTGGGGGGAGGTCTGTGGATGGCACTGTAATAGGGTGGGGGGGGTCTGTGGATGGCACTGTTATAGGATGGGGGGGTCTGTGGATGGCACTGTTATAAGATGGGGGGGTCTGTGGAATGCACTGTTATGGGGTGGGGGGGTCTGTGGATGGCACTGTTATGGGGTGGGCTGGGTCTGTGGATGGTACTGTTATGGGGTGGGCTGGGTCTGTGGATGGCACTGTTATGGGGTGGGCTGGGTCTGTGGATGGCACTGTTATGGGGTGGGCTGGGTCTGTGGATAGCACTGTTATGGGGTGGGCTGGGTCTGTGGATGGCACTGTTATGGGGTGGGCTGGGTCTGTGGATGGCACTGTTATGGGGTGGGCTGGGTCTGTGGATGGCACTGTTATGGGGTGGGCTGGGTCTGTGGATGGCACTGTTATGGGGTGGGCTGGGTCTGTGGTTGGCACTGTTATGGGGTGGGCTGGGTCTGTGGATGGCACTGTTATGGGGTGGGCTGGGTCTGTGGATGGCACTGTTATGGGGTGGGGGGTCTGTGGAAGGCACTGTTATAGGGTGGGGGGGTCTGTGGATGGCACTGTTATAGGGTGGGGGGATCTGTGAATGCCAGGGGGAGAGGTGAGAGGCACTATGATACTACTGGCACATTGGGGGGAGGCACTATGATACGGGCACATTATGGGGGGAGATGGCACTATGATACGGGCACATTGGGGGGGAGATGGCACTATGATACCGGCACATGGGGGAGGAGAGAGGCACTCCGCACTTGATACTGGCACATGATTAGGGGGGCATCTATGGGGACACTTACTGGCACATTATTGGGTGGCACTGTGGGGCCACTTATTATTGGCACATTATTGGGGGGCACTATGGGGGCATCTACTGAGGCCACAAAGAAGGGGTATTTTATATGGGGACTCTGTGTGGTACTAGTATTATCAGGGGTATTATCTGTTTCTGCAGTATAATATTGGGGAGCACAGCGGCACAGTATTGGGGGTGTTAGGATGATTTGTCCAGAAGATGGGAGGATGATGGAAAAGTAGTAAACTAAGATTTTTTTTTTGTCAAGCTGCAGAGACGAAAAGTGGCTGAAAAATGGTGGTCTGGTCTGAAGGTCTGAAAGGAGAAGATGAGGAAAGAGAACATCTACAAGAGACGTCACTGGATGTAAGAGGTATGTGGCTGTATTACCCTGTATGTTCTGTAGTGATAGGAGCAGGGGTCATAGCAGGGGTCATCGCGGTCATATAGGGTGCGACCGTGACTGGGAGGTGGAGGTTCAGACAAACTGACGCGGTCTGACTTTGTTTCTTACACCGTGCGTTCACACAATTATGTACAGGATACGTAGGATTCGAGATTCGAAAGATTCGATATATTCAAGAACCTTTTCGGATTCTGATTCTGATTCGAAAAAAATTGGATTCGTCCCACCTCTATATTAAATCAATAATACTTAAATGCAAATATCTATAATTAATTGGAATAATTGCATATATAAGGATATGTGAAATATAGTTAATATAATATCTATAATACTTGGCAAATACTGTAAAAATTTAATAAAGATGGCAGAATTACTTTCAGCCCCAGTCCCAAAAATTCAACAGTTAATCAATAAATTGAATGTGCTAAAAAAAAAAAAAAAACATGCCCTCATACAGCTACATCATCTATAAAGATATAAAAATGTGGCTTTTGGAGTGAAAAAATTCTGGGTAAAGGAATTATACTATTACCATATATAGGTCCAAGAGAGCGTTTATACACAAAAATGCTTAGTAGTTAGTACCAAAATATGACAAAAAGCTATATAAGGAATTTACACATGGCTAAACCCTGTAAGCTGTGACTAAATCCCCAAAACTCACATTTTTGGTGACAACAGAAACTGTCTTTTGGAATGCTAAAGTTCTGTGTAAAGGAAGTATATTTGTACCACATATAGATCCAATTCAGTGACTACACACAAAAGTTCCTTCTTATGCACATGTGACCAAAACTGTTCACGATATTCCTTGTTGTCATGAACATCTATACCTCTGATTCTTACCATTACTTTATTTGACATGGCAATTGATGCCTGGAATTGGTTGGTAAAGTAAAAAAATTTTGTCCTCTAGAGATGAGTGAATTGATTCTAGACAAATTACATTTCTTCTGGATTTCATAAAAGTCAGGTTGTAGCTGAATCCAATTTTTTTATTTTTTATTTGGGTGGATCTTTAAAAATAGCAGCCAGTGTTTTACAGGTCAGCAGACATCTGCCACCAAAAAGGGATAATTGAGGACTATTTTTAAAAATAAAATCTGTCAGTGTAGTGTGATTTTAAGAAAGCAGCTTATCACTGGCTACCATCTGTTTACCCATAGTCAGTAGCGTAGCGTGGGTTGCCAGCGCCCGGGGCAAGCCAAGTATTGTGCCCCCCCCTAATCAGTGGACACACCCATTTTTACCAACTTGCAGTCCTATGTAACACCACAGATAACACAGTGATAACGCTCTGAGTACAGATAATGAAGCAGATGTCACCTGAATTGTCCTTCTCCTCTACAAGCGGGACGCAGCAGCGCTGTAAGAGGAAGGAGGCAGAACCAGCTTTGAGACCCCCACACAGAACGTCCTGATGCTGTCCAGACTCAGGATGTTAAGACAAGGGCATTGTGCACACCATGGCTTATGTCTGTTATGAGTTTTTGGGCCGTCCACACCGGCAATGCACACAGTTAAAATTGTCTGCATTGGCGTGCTGAGAGGCCCTATAATTCAGAACAGGCACAGTGTGACCTGGTGCCGGGTTGCAGCGGTGTGGGCCTAAGCGGCCCTCAGTGGCTTAAAGGGAAGGGCTGAATCAAGCCTTTCTGCTGACCCTGCTGTGGACATCTCTCCCAGCCCTACTGTTAAAGAGCTATTTGGATTGACATTACTTACATCTCTACAAAATTTGTAGGCGAATACAGCACCACACACCTCTTACATCCAGTGATGTCTCCTCTGAAGTAGATGTTCTCTCTCATCATCTTCTCCTTTCGGAGATCAGACCACCTTGATGATTTCTTCCAGCCGTGTCTCGTTTCTACAGAGTTTAACACACAGACATCGTAGTTTCCTCACTTTTCTATCATTCTCCCCCTTCTTGTGCTCCAACATCCTGCTGCTACCCCCAATACTGTGCCCACTTTGCTCGCCAATACTATACTGCAGACAACAGTTCCATGCAGATAATTACCCCCCAATAGTAAAAGTGCTTCCATACCGTCCTCAATAGTAATAGTGCTCCTACAGTACTCCCAATAGCAACCCCATTAGCAATGCCCTCCATGTTGTGCTCAAAAATAATGCACCCACAGCACCCCTAATATTAATAATGCCTCTACAGGAACCCTAGTAAAAATAAGACACCCTATAGTGTTACCAACAGTAATAAGACCCCTCGATAAGGCCCCTAATAGAGCCCACAGAAATAATAAGGCTGATGTATAAGGCACCCCTATAGTGCTCCCAGTAGTTATAAAGCCCCACTGCAGTGCCCCCTGTATTATAACGCCCCCTGTAGTGCCGCTACATATAATGCACCTCCACCCCTTAGTGCCTATATGTATAATGCCCTCTGTATTGAAAATATATATACAGGGTGGGCCATTTATATGGATACACCTTAATAAAATGGGAATGGTTGGTGATATTAACTTCCTGTTTGTGGCACATTAGTATATGTGAGGGGGGAAACTTTTCAAGATGGTTGGTGACCATGGCGGCCATTTTGAAGTAGGCCATTTTGAATCCATTTTTTGTTTTTTCAATAGGAAGAGGGTCATGTGACACATCAAACTTATTGGGAATTTCACAAGAAAATCAATGGTGTGCTTGGTTTTAACGTAACTTTATTCTTTCATGAGTTATTTACAAGTTTCTGACCACTTATAAAATGTGTTCAATGTGCTGCCCATTGTGTTGGATTGTCAATGCAACTCTCTTCTCCCACTCTTCACACACTGATAGCAACACCGCAGGAGAAATGCTAGCACAGGCTTCCAGTATCCGTAGTTTCAGGTGCTGCACATCTCGTATCTTCACAGCATAGACAATTGCCTTCAGATGACCGCAAAGATAAAAGTCTAAGGGGGTCAGATCGGGAGACCTTGGGGGCCATTCAACTGGCCCACGATGACCAATCCACTTTCCAGGAAACTGTTCATCTAGGAATGCTCGGACCTGACACCCATAATGTGGTGGTGCACCATCTTGCTGGAAACACTCAGGGAACGTGCCAGCTAGATGAACAGTTTCCTGGAAAGTGGATTGGTCATCGTGGGCCAGTTGAATGGTCCCCAAGGTCTCCCGATCGGACCCCCTTAGACTTTTATCTTTGGGGTCATCTGAAGGCAATTGTCTATGCTGTGAAGATACGAGATGTGCAGCACCTGAAACTACGGATACTGGAAGCCTGTGCTAGCATTTCTCCTGCGGTGTTGCTATCAGTGTGTGAAGAGTGGGAGAAGAGGGTTGCATTGACAATCCAACACATTGGGCAGCACATTGAACACATTTTATAAGTGGTCAGAAACTTGTAAATAACTCATGAAAGAATAAAGTTACGTTAAAACCAAGCACACCATTGTTTTTCTTGTGAAATTCCCAATAAGTTTGATGTGTCACATGACCCTCTTCATATTGAAAAAACAAAAGTTGGATTCAAAATGGCCGACTTCAAAATGGCCGCCATGGTCACCACCCATCTTGAAAAGTTTCCCCCCTCACATATACTAATGTGCCACAAACAGGAAGTTAATATCACCAACCATTCCCATTTTATTAAGGTGTATCCATATAAATGGCCCATCCTGTATAATGGCCCCTCTGTATTATTAGTATATATATAGTTCCCCCTCTATCTTATTAGTACATAATGACCCCCTATTTATTAATATATATAAGTATCTCTCCATAGTATATGAAATGCTCTCCCCCATTCCTATTGTGCCCCCAATACTGCATACGTTAGCATATACATACATTAAAAAAAACATACTCACCTGGTGAGTCACACTGTGCCCTCCTGCGCCACGTCATCACGAGACTGGGCGCAGGAGGTCACGTGAGGTCCCCCACTCAGCATTAAATTTTACACAGCCCCCGCCATACAATCTTACACAGCCCCACCTCCATACAATCCTACATTGCCTCCCTACATACTGACCGACGCAGTTTTGTTCTCCCTCTCTGCGCTGACACCCCTAAGCAGCCACCCGTGACTTGACCTCCTTTTCTGTTTACAGCCTGCCTGTGCTGTGTGCCAGCTTCCGACCCACGTGATATTGTGAGTCGCAGGTCCCTACCATGAATATAGTTTAACCTTTACCCTGCCTGTGCCCTTCTACTGCCTCATAGGCTTCTGGTCTGGTGGCCTGAAGCCTTTGAGGCTGAACTGCAGGGGAGACAGGAATCTACGCTGCTGCCTGGGACCCCCTGCAGTTTGGCCGCCCGCTATGCCACTGTCAAAAGTTATATATTTCATTGTCACTTTTACATTACTAATGCTATCTTGGTAATAAAGAGCTTGAAAATGGTTGGATACAGTCCTCAGAGACCTCAGGCTGTCATAACATTTCTTAAGGGGAATCTGATTTGGGTTTAATTTACAGTATTTATACCAAATTGAATTTTCTGGCTGATATGTCAAAGTATTTTTTAGTGGCAGTTTTACCCAGAGGATTTTTTTTTTATTCATTTTTCATCTAAATTATAAATACAGCAATGCTTATATTCAGAAATTATAAAATATGGAATTATTACAGTTAAATCGCAAAAAAAAGCTCTTTATTTTAACCTCTTCCAGACACATGATGTACCGGTACGGCATGATGTCCTGGTACTTAAGGACACATGACATACCGGTACGTCATGTGTATTTCCGATCAACGCCGCCCGGCGTGCGGTGATCGGAACAAGGTGCCTGCTCAAATCATTGAGTAGGCACCTTGGGTAAATGCGCGGGGGGGGGGATCTCATGACCCCCCCCGTGTCGGCAATCGCCGCAAACCGCAGGTCAATTCAGACCTGCGGTTTGCGGCTTTTGCAGTTTGCGGCGGGCTGCGGTGCCATCGGGTCCCCCCTACAGCCCCACGGCATCGGCGCTTCCTTCCTGTGACGAACCTGTGAGATCCAGCCCCCTGGATCTCACAGGCTGGAAGCTGTATGAGTAATACACACTGTATTACTCATACAGCCAATGCATTCCAATACAGAAGTATTGGAATGCATTGTAAAAGGGATCGGACCCCAAAAGTTGTAGTCCCAAAGTGGGACAAAAAATAAAGTGAAAAAAAGTTTAAAAAATAAAGTCCCCCCCAAAAAAAATTTAAAGTTTCAAGTAAAAATAAACAAAAACGTCATTTTCCCCAGATTTTGAAATCTGCCTTTCAAAAACCGTATGGCATTCCTTTCCTTCTGCACCCTGCTGTGTGCCCGTACAGCGGTTTACGACCACATATGGGGTGTTTCTGTAAACTACAGAATCAGAGCCATAAATATTGAGTTTTGTTTGGGTGTTAACCCTTGCTTTGTAACTGGAAAAAAAAATATTAAAATGGAAAATCTGCCAAAAAAGTGACATTTTGAAATTGTATCTCTATTTTCCATTAATTCTTGTGGAACACCTAAAGGGTTAACAAAGTTTTTAAAAACTGTTTTGAATACCTTGAGGGATGTAGTTTCTAGAATGGGGTCATTTTTGGGTGGTTTCTATTATGTAAGCCTCACAAACAGACTTCAGACCTGAACTGGCCCTTGAAAAGTGGGTTTTTGAAAATTTCAGAAAAATTTTAAGATTTGCTTCTAAACTTCTAAGCCTTGTAACATCCCCAAAAAATGTAATTTAATTCCCAAAATGATCCAAACATGAAGTAGACATAAGGGGAATGTAAAGTAAAAACTATTTTTGTAGGTATTACTATGTATTATAGAAGTAGAGAAATTGAAACTTGAAAATTTGCAAATATATCCAAATTTTTGGAAAATTTGGTATTTTTTTTATAAAAAATAAAATAAAAATTTTACTCCATTTTACCAGTGTCATGAAGTACAATAGCTGACAAAAAAAATCTCAGAATGGCCTGGATAAGTCAAAGTGTTTTAAAGTTATCACCACATAAAGTGACACTGGTCAGATTTGCAAAAAATGGCCTGGTCCTTAAGGTGAAAATGAGCCCGGTCCTTCAGGAGTTAATATACACATACCTGGACACAAAGGGTTTGGAGAAGCACAGTATACAGTATCGGAGGCAAGGAAAAGGAGACCCAAGGTAAGACATAAACAGTCAAGACTGAACCTCTTAATATACCAAATTCAGGTTAAAGGGGTTTTCCAAAATTTGAATACTTATTACCAATTTTCTGGATCAGTCATCAGTATCTGGTCAGTAATCAGCTGTTTGAGAAGGCACCAACGCTAGCTTTTCTAGGCCAGAGACAACATGTTCATAGGTCACATGGCCTAGGAGTGGCTCAGCCCCATTGAAGTGAATGGAGCTGAGCTGTTATTCTAAGCACAGCCATTATACAATGTACGACGTTGTGCTTGGTTAGCATGAAGAAGGACATGGCACTCACAGGAGCATCGGTACCTTCTCAAAAAGCTCATTGGCGAGGGTTCCGGATGATGACCCCCACTGATCAGATACTGATAACCTGTTCAGAGGAAAAACTTTTAAGGGTGATAATAAAACAGACCTTATTGAGGATCTGGAGAGGTGGTTGGGACACCAATCAAGCCTAGACTAGATTGAAGCGCCAGCCAAGCAGGTATCATCTTTTCTATTAATCAAACTTGATAACTGCTCAGATTTACAAATCTGATTAACTTTAAGTAGCCAGTGGGCATGCAATGGAGGCTGAGTTTAATCCATTGCAATGGAATTAGATTTTTTCCACAGACACTAAATGGGGAACCAAATTTGTTTTGAATGGTAAATATGCCAAGCTGGGTCTCGCAATGGTAATCATAATTGCTGTCAGGTTGAACATTGGTGAAGAAAAAATCTTATTATGGTCTGCTCTTGTTCCAATTAAAGAATAATTAAAGGGTATTACCACCATGTATGTATGTAGGAGCCAACATGAGACAAACAACTCTAACACTTGTTTAAACTATTTATGAGCATATAAAAATTGAGGGTTTTTTACCACATACATAAAGCTTATAGTGGCTTTCTTGGAGGCCACAACACCCAAAGAAACCTTGCAAATGTTTTTGAATAAATGTTGCTTGAAATTGAGAGAAATCTAAAGCTCCCTCTCCAAGGAGAGCAAAAAAGTCAGACTAGAAGATGAGGATTAGAAATCTTCCTGGACTTAGGCCTTGGCAAGTGTGTTTTTTTAGAAGTCAGTAAAAACTCTTTTTAGATGGATAGGTGTATAAAAACATCAAACATAACTTCTTAAAGTGTATATGTCGCAGGGAAATGATGAAAATCCCTAAGATGAAAAATGGAGATTTGATCAAATCCCTAAGGGAGATGATCAATTCACGGAAGATGATGTTCCCTAAAGAAAGTAATTGATTTGATCATCAAATCCCTTAACTGTTTTAGTGAAAAGTTTAATATTTTTGATAATATAATAATATGAAATAATATTGTAAGAAATAGGTACTTAAGCTGATATTTTTAAAAACAAAAAGGATATTTTTTGTGAAATTTTAAAATTTTTTAGTGAATGTAATTAATAAATAATAATGTTCATTCATTTTTTATTAAAACATGTTGTTGATTTGTGGCATCTCGAGTTACAAAGTATGTTGCTTTTTTTACGGGCACATCTTTTTGTTTTACATTGTATTTTGGATTGTTCACAAGAACACTTCTTAAACCCTTGATCTTCAAATAAGGATATTTTCCTGCAATCTCAAGCAGACTTAGGTTAGTTCGGTGAACTGTTTCGGTAAATTTTGTAGTAGCTATTTGAAGAGACTCTCTCTAGGTAGCCAATCTTTTTTATAATTCCAACTGAGGTACCAATTTGGTATAAATGTTATTTTAAACATCTTCCGTGAATTGATCATCTCCCTTAGGGATTTGATTTTGATCAAATCTCGATTTTTATTAGGGATTTGATCAAATCTCCATTTTCATCATTTCCCTTAGGGATTTGATCAATTCCTCATTTTCATAATTTCCCTGCGACATATATATATATATTGTGAACTGTTACGCCTTCCTGCGGGGTTATTTTGGGCCGAAACAGGAACACTGACACCTTTGTAGCTTGTGCGTCACACTGTTGCTAGTTTATTTTGCAAGTTGCTCAAATTAACAAACAAAACCAGAAACAACAATAGCCGTCTGGCTCCTGCCTATCTCACTCGGCAGCCCTAGCTAAACTCATAACACAAAACACAAAGAGTATTTTCAAGGGGAAAACAGAGCAACTTACAGTTCAGTAGTTAGTTGGAGAAGCCAACCGCTCTCAGAGCTCCTAGGTTTGCAGCTTCTCAAACAGACTGCCAGAGAGAGATCCTGGGTCAGGGCTGCTGACTTAATTAGTACATCTGTGTGAGCAGTCCCCCAGGCAGGTGAAACCCGGACTGGCTCCGGGTGGTCAAGGAACCCACCCAACTCTTCCCTGACCGGCTCCAGGACCCTAAACTGGCTTTCTTTTTCCCAGAAAGCTTCTGGATACAAAGAAAACCAAACCTTCCTGGAGCCTTTTAACACATGAAGTGCTGGAAACTTGGTGCAATGTACACACCATCCAGCACTTTCTCTGCAAAACATTGTGACACCCTGTCACAATATATATATATATATAATGTGTGTGTGTATATAATATATATATATATACATACATACACACGCGCGCGCCGTGTGTTTGTGCTTTAGGATGCACACCCTAATGCAATAGGCTGAGCACGCCTATGCACAGAAGTCACAAGTCACTGCAGACACCCTCTATATAGAAAAAAAATCACTTTTTTGCAAAGTATGTAAAAAAACATTTGAGTACTACTTTGCTAAAATAATTTGCTGCCAACCACACACAATAGTCCTTAAAAGGACTTTTGGGTCTTTGAAACGTTATTCACTTGAATAAAATACAATCACAAACTCCCTACACTATCTGTCCCTTCCTAAGCGCAGCTCTCCCTGACTCGCAATGAGCCGAACCCACATTCCGGCCAGCCAATCACTGTAATGCCAGTACCAAACATGTCTACTGGCATTACAGTGATGGTAGTACTTACCTGCACGTTTATTGGCTGCTTAGCAGCCGCGGAACGTGCGGGGAGGAGACTCTAGCATGGCGCTCGAGCACATGTGGTACTCGGCCTAGTACCACCATGTGCCGAGCATAGCTATGCTCGAGCCGAACAAGTATTCGGCCAAGTATGCTCGCTCATCACTAGTTCTAAACAGCCTAGATGTGACTCAGCTCTTCCACCTCAGTAGAGATCTATTCTACTCTTAATACATGGAGCAGGACAGTTTCTTTGGAGGACACACACAAAAACTGTTTGCACATTAACCCTTTAAACATAAGGCAGGCCATAACAACAATTTTAATGGGATTGTTCAGAATTTTGAGATTGATTGCCTAGCTTCATGATAGGCTATCAATATCAGATCAACAGGAGTCTAATATCCCACACCGCTGCAGATTATTACCTTGCTGTTCCAGTGCCAGTGGACAGAGCTAGTAGCTGAAGGAGTGCTGTGCCTATTGAACTGAATGGGAGCAGCACTGATGTTACCAGAATTGTCTAATAAGCAATGGATGGAGCTGTGTAGTTTTGGTGTTGACTTTCAGCACACAGCTACAAGGCAACAGTTGATCAGTTGGATTGTGTGGTGTTGAACACTGCTTTATCTGATATTGATGGCCAATCCTGAAGATAGGCTATCAATACCATAATCCTGGACAACCTCTTTAAGGTGCTGTCCCCTTCCAAGCATCAGATATAAATTTGAACAGTATTCAGTAACAATAATTTAAACATAAAATACAAAGGACTATAATGAACATATTTTAGAACTGAAAATATATATATAAAATTCAGCTTCCATTGAAACTAAGTCAGGCATGGATGGACTGGGAACTTAAAGTTGACCTGGAAAAAACCTAAACATGGCCCCATGTTGTAGGCAGGTCCAAATTGACTTGAGCGACCCTCTGGGCATTGGTCTACCCTCTGTAGGGTCTATGGCCAGCTCATCCATAATGTCAGGACAATAAACGGTCCTGGATATGGTGGGTGGTGATTAGAGATGTCCCAAACTATTCGCCGGCGAACAGTTCCCGGCGAACATCGCTTGTTCGTGTTCGCCGCGGTGGGCGAACATATGCGATGTTCGGTCCGCCCCCTATACGTCATCATTGAGCAAACTTTGACTCTATACCCCACAGTCAGCAGACACATTCCAGCCAATCAGCATACCCTCCCTCCCAGACCCTCCCCACCTCCTCTAAAAAAAAGCAAGGACGGCAGCCCTCTTAGATTCATTCTGAAGCTGCAGTGTTAGTGAGAGCAGGGAGAGTGCAGCTGCTGCTGAATTAATAGGGAAATCGTTAGCTAGGCCAGTGTTCTGTGTCCACTCGAGTCCTCAAAGACTCATCTGCTGTAAGGACAGCGTTCTGACAGCACCCCAAAAAGCCCTTTTTAGGGCTGGTACATCAGTCTGCTTTCATTTATATATATATATATATATATATATATAGAAAGAAACCAAAAACGAAGCTCAGCAGCACAAGACCAAAAACAGTGGGTGCAAGTCCTCTCAGCCGCAGGCTAAGACGGCTATGAATAAGTATAGTTTCCAAAGATGAGGCAGCACTCCAATAGACATAAAAAGTCGGTCCTTTATTCCCCTCTGTGCAACGTTTCAACCGTCTCAATGCGGTCTTTCTCAAGCATAACAAAATGGTGTCATATAGGGGTATATATACCCACAATACATTGCAAATAATAAACGTGACAATTATACAATCTTAAGACAATATAGCATAAACAGTACATTATATAGTGTAAAAAACCCCACATATTGTATAGCCAAGTGATCTATATTGCATAATATTTATCATAGTACAATACAGTGTACAAACACATTTGATCATTGTGATAACAATCAAATAAGTTAATTGACGAATATCCAATTCATCAAAGAAGTGTAACATCACCTGTGCATATAAATAAGTGCATATAGTTTAAAAACAAACTCACACCGGATCGTATGGGTCGGAGCGCCAAACTTCCGCGTCCTCACCGTCAAAGTGCGCATGTCCAAAGTCCCTGCCACGTCACCAGAAAGACGCCCCAAGCCGAGGAGCCAGGCGTCATCACCATGGAAACGTGTAAACACATGACCAGAGCGATAGACTCGTGACTCCTCAGGAGGGCGCGCCGGGTAGAACCACGCCCACAAGGCCGGACCCGCGTCGCCAGGCAACAGTGAAACACTGTTCCCCCGGCACCAGCAGTCCCGCAATGTGCATTGCGGTCCACCCACAGATCACATGACAGGTACAGGCACCCGGGCACATAAAACGGCAGGAGAAGGGGAAATAACAGACGAGAGGAGAGAAAAAAGAGACACTGGCATCGCAACAATGAGCTATGTGGGTAGAAGGACCAAAAAAGGTCACTGTAATTTGTATATATATATATATAAACCAGAGTGAACGTGGCTTGCATAAAGTATATCAGCACTGGAAAGAATAACCTGTGCCATACTTCCATAATAGGACCACAGGCCGGGGACCAAAAGGTCCCGCCGTTGTCACGGCAGAAACCCCGGTCCATGGAGGGCAAGGGATCAGAGACACGTCCATGCCACAGGTCCCAAACCCAAACACCGACCCTTCAGTCCAAGATAAGATAAACAGACCACCACTCCAGATAGACAACATGATTATAGTAAAACCACACATTACATAGCAAAGCCAATATAGATGCGTCCAGGGATCTCTCCCATCATCATAATCCCAACATGGAGAAGCAGAAGAAGGCGCATGCCGTCCACAAAAACCACCAGCGGAGCACCAATGATCTAGAGAAAGAAAAAGAGTAGTATATAAGCAATAAGACAGAGAACTATACATCTGTATGTAACAAATTGGTTATATATTAAATGACACCAATATAGAATTCACATACACCAGGACCTGACATATAGAGGGACAACAGGGAATAGCAAAAGGCCCCATCCTATACTACACTCCACTTAAAATCAACATTGAGACCATGGGGTCTCAGTGTGTTGAGACGATGGATCCATCTAAGCTCACGTTGTTTGAGAGCTAATGTCCTGTCTCCTCCCCTTCTAGACAGAGTAATGTGGTCCACTAACATAAATTTCAAATCCTTCTCCCTGTGATTGGCCTCGACAAAGTGTTTAGGCACGGGCAGATCTTTTCTTTTTTGTCTGATGGAAAAACGATGATTGTTCAAACGTGCCTTCATGTCACAAGTGGTCTCCCCAACATAGAGGAGGCCACAAGGACAGGAGAGCACGTAGATCACATATGAACTATTGCATGTCAAGAAATGTCCAATCCCATACTGGGTCCCCGTAATAGGATGAGTAAACTTCTCCCCCTTGGTCATATAAGCGCAATTGACGCAGCCAAGGCAGGGATAGGAACCTACCCTACGAGGGCCAATATGAGACTGTACTAAAGTCTTGACAGGAATGTCCGCTCGGACCAACTTGTCCCGGAAGTTGGCAGGACGTCTGTAGGAAAGCAGAGGTGGCACTGTCAAAGACATAACATTAGAAAAATTGCTCTTAAGTATTGCCCAGTGCTTACGGACAATCTGAGCAATCTGAACACTTTGTTCCGAATAGGTTGATATAAAAGGTATCCTCTCAACTTTATTTTGTGTAGCACCTAGAGATATCTGTGGATCTTTCACTTTATTGAGGTGTTTATTGATCACCAGAGTAGGGTAACCACGTTCCCTAAACTTGTGCATCATCTGAGAGAAACGAGTCGGGAGTAAATCTGGATCCTGCACCACCCTCTTAACCCTGAGTAGTTGACTGTAGGGTACAGAATTAATGATAGATCTTGGGTGACAGCTGCCATAATGCAGCAATGTATTACAATCTGTGGGCTTCGTGAAGATGTCAGTGGATAAATGGTCACCCACTATGGTAACTGTCATGTCTAGAAATTGGACATGTGAACTCGAGTGTACAAGGGTAAACGTGATATTTGGGTCCATGTGGTTCAAAAAGTCATGAAAGCTCCCGAGAGAGAGAGAGTCACCAGACCAGATGAGGAAGACGTCATCTATGTATCGCCACCACCCCAGCACATGGCTGAAGTGGTGGGACACATAGATAAGGTCCTCCTCGAGGGCTGCCATGAAGACATTGGCATAAGTCGGTGCCACATTAGACCCCATGGCGGTCCCTCGTAACTGGAGATAGAAGCTATCCATGAATAGGAAATAGTTGTTCCTCAAAATCAAATCCAATAGCTGGACAAAAAAATCCTGACAAGATAGTGAATAGTTGCTGCCAGATAGCTGTCTCCGAGCCGCAGCCAACCCCCTGTCATGGTCAATGGAGGTATATAGGCTAGTGACATCAAAGGATGCCAGGAGACAACCATCTGGCAGCACAATGTCAGAGATCTTGTCCAAAAAGTCGCCAGTGTCCCTAATGTAGGACCTGGCGCTTATCGCATAGTGTCGAAGTACTCGATCTAAGAAAATTGAGATGTTAGAAAAAATGGATCCGGTGCCCGCAACAATGGGGCGACCTGGTGGGTCCAACAATGACGTGAATTTTGGGAAGAACATATATAACTGGTGTGCGTGGCTGAGATACAGTTAGGAAGGAATAGAGCTCACCATCAATAATGTCCCGACTCAAAGCTGTGTCAAGGACACCCTTGATGCGTCTAACTATATCAAACCTAGGATCCCCAGTTAATACCCTGTATACACTCGAATCGCCCAATTGTCTTCTAATCTCCTGAATGTATTTGGGGGTGTCCATGACAACAACCGCACCACCCTTATCCGCCGGTTTGATGGTGAGGCTGCTGTCATGGCACAAACCCTCCAAAGTAACCATCTCAGAAGTAGTCATGTTAGGATGTCTAAGGGGCACATTGGTAACCTTATCACGTAGGGCGGCTATATCAATGGAGACAGCGTTCCTAAATGTGTCCAATGCAGATGAATTATTATGAGGTGAAAAATCACTCCTATTAAAAAGCCCAAAAGATTTAAGTCTCAATTCAGTGTCAATAGATCCTACAGTCGACTGCTCCACTGGAGGGCGACCTGCAAACCATACCTTAAGTTCGATGTTCCTGTATAGGCGCTGCAGGTCGACCTCCAGGTGGAACCAGTCAACCTTGGTAGATGGACAAAATGAAAGGCCCTTGGACAGTACATTAATTTGCACATCAGATAAAGGTACAGAAGAAATATTTACCACAGTAGAAACATTACTATTCATCATAGGGCCTGATTCCCCTTTCTGCGCAGTGCCATAGGTTTGGTCACTTTTGGAGACCTGGGATTTCCGCCATCTGTGGTGTCTTCTGCCACCCCGTCTGGTTCTCTGACTGTCACAGGGCCTATCCCTAAAAAAGACTTAGTAGATACCGGATTGTTGGTGGCCACTGGCCCAGGCTGTCCCGACTGGAGGTGTTTTTTGTTATTCGGACGGTGTGGAGGAAACTGTCTCTGAGGTGTATCATTTTGCCATGTATAGATTTTTCCTTTAGCATAATCATCGGCGTCCCGCTGCCATTTCTTCCTTTTAGTTGACTCCTGATCCTTGATGAATTTGGACAAGTGTTCCATGCAGTTATCATTATATTTAAGAAATTCATCCGGTCCCAACATCGCTTCCAAAGCGATCTTAGTCTGGTCCTACCGTGTTCTGCTGTCAGCCAGTTCCTGTTGCAAATACTCCAAATTCAAAAGAATAATATCATATGCATATTTATTTGATATTTGAGTAAACTTCTGTGCATATGTAGAGTCACTAGGAAAGAGATTTGGCTTAAGCTGTGACCGAATCCCCCTAGGAATTCTGTGCTCCTTGAAATATTGACCGAGGGTCATCATATGAAGGTCAGTGGACGCTATTTTCTTGGTATCTGCCTCGAAGTTTCTTTTCAGGTCAATTAAAGTGGGTGTAGACAGAAATGCAGGCTCACTCCCCAAACCCTGTAGAATCCTCTCCTCATCAGCCCTGGTGTATGTGAAAACGTCAGGGGTATCCATAGCGTAAAAAAGGTAAACAAATGAATAACGGTGCAAGCTGGAAAAGTCCAATATAGACAGAAACCAAAAACGAAGCTCAGCAGCACAAGACCAAAAACAGTGGGTGCAAGTCCTCTCAGCCGCAGGCTAAGACGGCTATGAATAAGTATAGTTTCCAAAGATGAGGCAGCACTCCAATAGACATAAAAAGTGGATCCTTTATTCCCCTCTGTGCAACGTTTCAACCGTTGGTGTCATTTAATATATAACCAATTTGTTACATACAGATGTATAGTTCTCTGTCTTATTGCTTATATACTACTCTTTTTCTTTCTCTAGATCATTGGTGCTCCGCTGGTGGTTTTTGTGGACGGCATGCGCCTTCTTCTGCTTCTCCATGTTGGGATTATGATGATGGGAGAGATCCCTGGACGCATCTATATTGGCTTTGCTATGTAATGTGTGGGTTTACTATAATCATGTTGTCTATCTGGAGTGGTGGTCTGTTTATCTTATCTTGGACTGAAGGGTCGGTGTTTGGGTTTGGGACCTGTGGCATGGACGTGTCTCTGATCCCTTGCCCTCCATGGACCGGGGTTTCTGCCGTGACAACGGCGGGACCTTTTGGTCCCCGGCCTGTGGTCCTATTATGGAAGTATGGCACAGGTTATTCTTTCCAGTGCTGATATACTTTATGCAAGCCACGTTCACTCTGGTTTATATATATATATACAAATTACAGTGACCTTTTTTGGTCCTTCTACCCACATAGCTCATTGTTGCGATGCCAGTGTCTCTTTTTTCTCTCCTCTCGTCTGTTATTTCCCCTTCTCCTGCCGTTTTATGTGCCCGGGTGCCTGTACCTGTCATGTGATCTGTGGGTGGACCGCGATGCACATTGCGGGACTGCTGGTGCCGGGGGAACAGTGTTTCACTGTTGCCTGGCGACGTGGGTCCGGCCTTGTGGGCGTGGTTCTACCCGGCGCGCCCTCCTGAGGAGTCACGAGTCTATCGCTCTGGTCATGTGTTTACACGTTTCCATGGTGATGACGCCTGGCTCCTCGGCTTGGGGCGTCTTTCTGGTGACGTGGCAGGTACTTTGGACATGCGCACTTTGACGGTGAGGACGCGGAAGTTTGGCGCTCCGACCCATACGATCCGGTGTGAGTTTGTTTTTAAACTATATGCACTTATTTATATGCACAGGTGATGTTACACTTCTTTGATGAATTGGATATTCGTCAATTAACTTATTTGATTGTTATCACAATGATCAAATGTGTTTTGACACTGTATTGTACTATGATAAATATTATGCATATAGATCACTTGGCTATACAATATGTGGGGTTTTTTACACTATATAATGTATTGTTTATGCTATATTGTCTTAAGATTGTATAATTGTCACGTTTATTATTTGCAATGTATTGTGGGTATATATACCCCTATATGACACCATTTTGTTATGCTTGAGAAAGACCGCATTGAGACGGTTGAAACGCTGCACAGAGGGGAATAAAGGATCCACTTTTTACGTCTATTGGAGTACTGCCTCATCTTTGGAAACTATATATATATATATATATATATATATTGCAGTTGCCTGCCCGTGTGTGAGAGGCCACAGGCCCACAGACTGTACTGTGTGCATACCACTCATATAGGGTGGCACAGTACCTTGCAGATAAAAAAGTCATTTAATTTTTCCTCTGTAATATAATTGCAGTTGCCTGACAGTGTGTGTCAGGCCCACAGACTGTACTGTCCCCACTGCCCACCACTCATATAGGGTGGCACAGTACCTTGCAGATAAAAAATTCATTAAATTTTTCCTCTGTAATATAATTGCAGTTGCCTGCCAGTGAGTGCCAGACCCACAGACTGTAGCTGAAATGTTACCGAATTACCGGAAGTCGGAAAGGATGTAGCAGTTCCAAAACAAGTTAAAAAGTATGCTTTACACAGCGTATAAGGGTGATGTCACAGCACAACGGTAATCTAACAGGGGAAGAGATGAAAGTAATCCTCCTCCGACCACGACCACGCCGGCAAGGACAGGACGCTTTACAGACGTATTGTTGATGGAGGACATGCGGAGCTTTTTAAGTCCTACGCATTGCCTCAGCCCTTCGGGTCCACCCTCAGAGAACGACTCGACTGGCAGGTAGCAGACTACCTCGCCTTAACTGCAGATATCGACACTCTGAGGAGCGATAAACCCCTTGACTACTGGCATGACCTGTGGCCTGAGCTATCCCAATTTGCGATAGAACTTCTGGCCTGCCCCGCTTCAAGTGTCCTGTCAGAAAGGACCTTCAGCGCAGCAGGAGGTATTGTCACTGAGAAGAGAAGTCGCCTAGGTCAAAAAAGTCTAGATTACCTCACCTTTATTAAGATGAATGAGGCATGGATCCCAAAGGGACTGACAGTGGGGGATGCATTTGACTAAAAAAGGCCTGATGAGATGCCTTGGGCTAAAAATGGTCCCCACGCTGCTGTATTTAATCCCTGCATACCGGATGACTTGCATGACTTCTCCGCCACCAACTAGGGTTCAAAACGCAATGTTTTAGTACACTTTCTGCCTGGAAAACATCAATTTTTCTGGCTGCTGCTACAGCAGCGGCTGCAACAATACCTAATTTTTCAGGCATGTGTACATGCCTAATTTTTCTGGCCTCTGGTGCTGCACTGTGGCTGCAAAAACAAAACAAAAAAAAGGCACATACATGTGTCAATTCCCCTTCGTGATCGTTACCTTGTTGTGGTGAAGGGGCTTGCATATCACAATGAAGCGATCACCTCTATGAGTATGTTGGCAATGTTGGCACACCCCAGATGATAAGGTCGTTGCTTCATTGTGAACAGACCAAAAGCGATCGCTGGAAAAATGTTCATAGAAAAAACATTAATTTTCTTTGTGATCATCTAAGGTGATCATTAAAGCCTACTAGGCCAACAATGGGCCCACACTGCAGAATCATTGTTTTCTGGGTCACTTAACTGTCACTGAACTACCTCAGCACGACCATAGGCTTTGAAAAACCGCCATCGCCTGCAATCTCCCGAACGTGCACACGAGCACAGGCATCACTACACCAAGATTGACGCATAGAGGAATAAAATTTATGTCATGAGAGTGTCAACTATTGACAACTCTTTGCGGTGTGTTAAACGGGGAGTTTGCTCTGTCACTGTGAAGCGGGCGTAACCCTTACACTACCTGATCGATACAACATCATACCTGATTGTATACACACACTGGATGTTTTAAAGCACATTATTCCAAACAATTTAGGAAGGTTAGGTGATTTTATGCCCTTTATGGATTAAAACCCAACTCTGCGTCAACTACGTAATTTTCCATGGGAGTTTTGCCATGGATCCCCCTCCGGCATGCCACAGTCCAGGTGTTAATCCCCTTGAAACAACTTTTCCATCACTATTGTGGCCAGAAAGAGTCCCTGTGGGTTTTAAAATTCGCCTGCCTATTAAAGTTCGCGAACATTTGCAGAAATTCGTGTTCGCCGTTCGCGAACTGAAAATTTTGTGGTGATGATGGAATTGAACACCTTGCACAGTACACCATATCATAACTGTAGAAGCAACTGGGTTAACAAACTGAAGAAAGCTTTAACTTGCTTCTGTTATCAGTATCTGCTAAATGACTCATCTTTGGCAATATGAACAAAATGATGTATCATTACCACATGTCTTCTGAAAAGATAAATCACAATGTGTTACACAAAGTATCCAGGTTATGTGCCTATGCCTACAAAATGCATTACAGTTGCCAAACTGTGTTTTCCATATTCACAATATTGAGAGAGAAGGTATATTGAGTGATTTAACAAATAATATGGGAATGTGTTTAAGTAATAAAATACGTAGATAATGTGAATTGGATAATAAAAAAATATGTTTTTATTTATATTGCTTATATCAGTAATAGATGAAACTAATATACAGATTGATTCCAAAAGAATTGTGCAAAATGATAGCCTTGGTATTCATAACTGGAGAGAACATAACACAATTTTATTAACAAGAAAAAATTCAGGGCCTGATTTATCATTTATTTTTCTTCAGGTTTCTGTCCCGAAAAAAATCGCAAACAGTGTTTTTGCAATTTTTGAAACACCACTTGGCAAAAATGTTGCCACATTTATCTTCTTTTACTCCAGTTTTCAGGGCCTGGCGTAGATTTCAGTTCAGGCGAACAGACTGCCAGAGGCTATGCCTAATTTATGGCGAGTTGTATGCCTTGTCATAAATATGGCGCAGCCTCCGGCAAGGCATTGGGTGTATGATAAATTAGGCCCACAGTATCAAAGATTTATCTATACACTACAAATGTTCAAGAAGAGCTCCATTAACACAGCAGATGTCTAGGTGGTAGTCAGATCCCTGACGAAGGAATCTGTGTACTCCAAAACGCGTTGGAAGGAATTGTGAGCCCAGGAGGCATCCATAGGAGCGTGTGACATCATACTGAAGGTCTGTTTTCCTGTGACTATTTGCCGGGCTTCCCCTCTTGCAAGCGAGCTACCGTCCGGAGCCGCAAGCTGCTGAGGGGGAGAGCTGAAGATCCTTATGTATCTTATTTTATTCTACTCTGCAAACATATTGAAAACCTTATTTGAAAGTCAGAGCAGGACTCAAACTATATCACCAACGGCAAGTATCAGGTTATTTCAAACTTTTGGGTTTATTGTCAGCGAGGGTATGTTTTATACTCTCAGTATCTACAATTAAGGTCAGTGGCAGTAACCCTTGAAAACACGAACCCAGCAGCGACTAATAATAATTATATGCAATACTTTATCTATTGAAGTGGCAGCGGTGGTATTAGCTTTTATTTTATTACGTGGTAGTCCACTTCTGTCCATATGTGTGGCAGCATATCCTCGTATATGGACTCCACTTTTTCAGTGATACTTAGTCTCAGGTCATTTACATTCTGAGGAAAGGAAGGGGGGCAGATACATTGAGTTTTTGATGTAGCCCCACAGACAGAAGTTGCATTGTGTTAGGTCTAGTGATCGTGGAGGCCAGTGCACACTGGTGAGTTGTTTATTCCGCTGTGGCCAATCCAAAGTTCTGGTAGAGTTTCATCAGATATCTTTGAACAACCAACTGGAAATGAGGAGATTCCTCTATCTGTGGCATAAGCCACTCCCTTAACATTTCCAGATAGGAGGAGCCAGTGACAGTGTCCAATGCAAAAAAGAAAGGACCATAGACTTTGTGCCTGCTTATTGCACAGATCTCGCTTACTTTGGGTGAGTCCCTCATGTACTCAATAAGGGCACGTGTATTTTCTGAACCCCAAATTCTAACTCTGGTGTGACTGACCTTCCCACTGAGGTGAAAAGTAGCCTCATTGCTCAACACCTCTCTGTCAGCAAATTTGTCATCTTCCAATCAACCCTGAAAGTCAGTGCAAATGGCAAAGCATTTAGGTTTGTCGTTCAGTTTCAGCTTCCTAAGAATTTGTCACCTGTATGGCTTATAACACAGATGTTTTCGTAAAATAAACTATTGTGGTGTTTGTGGTAGTTGCATACTGGTCAGTCCTAGTAGACTTTTTAGAACTATGCTTGTACATGGCTTGAATCCTATTTACTGTCTCTTCCAAAATCTTTGGGTAACCCAGACTTTTCCCATGATATAAACAGCCAGTGGTTTTAAATTGCTTCACCCAATGTGAAATGTAGTTTCTATATGGCACATATTTACCAAATTTATTCTGAAAACTTTTCTGTACTGTCAGAAGAAATCCAATTCTTGCAAATTCCAACATGCAAAAAGCTTTTTCTTGCTGTGATGTCACCATCTCAAGCTAACTTGTACACAAAGAGGCAGATTCATGAAAATTGTTGAAAAGAAATCTGACTTTGTTGTCCATAGCAACCAATCACAACACGGCTTTCAATATTTATATACCGGTATGTCTCTAGAGTAGAGATGAATGAACTAGAAATTAGTTTTGTGTCCAATTAATTACATTTATTTAAAAAAAATTATTTGTGTCCAGATCAGTTCTACATTAATCAAATAAACACCAATTGGCCTGAACGTTGGTATATGACACTCTGGGGTCTCCTAGGATTTAGATGTTTTTTACTGTATATTTTCCTTTTTTAATTTTTTGCTCTTTCTGTTCTCCCCTGCCTTTTTAAGGTTTTTTAACGCAATGATAGCAATAGCAAATAATATGAGTGACACTGATATCTATAGCTGTGGGTAAACGCATGAATGACAGTGTTAACAAATAGTGCTGAGTGTGAATATTCGAATAACGATATTATTTTTGTGAATATCGCAACTTCGAGAATTTGTAAATATTTTGAATATAGTGCTATATATTCGCTATATTGAATATTCGTAATTTTTCTAACATCTGAAAACATGATTCCTCACTGCTTCTTGCTTGTGGGCCAATGAGTCATTGGTCCACAAGCAACTTAAATGGAACCTGTCACCGGGATTTTATGTATAGAGCTGAGGACATGGGTTGCTAGATGGCCGCTAGCACATCTGCAATACCCAGTCCCCATAGCTCTGTGTGCTTTTATTGTGTGAAAAAAACGATTTGATACATATGCAAATTAACCTGAGATGAGTCCTGTACGTGAGATGAGTCAGGGACAGGACTCATCTCAGGTTAATTTGCATATGTATCAAATAGTTTTTTTTACACAATAAAAGCACACAGAGCTATGGGGACTGGGTATTGCGGATGTGCTAGCAGCGATCTAGCAACCCATGTCCTCAGCTCTATACACAAAATCTCGGTGACAGGTTCCCTTTAACCACCTCAGCTCCCCTAGCTTAAACCCCCTTAATGACCAGACCACTTTTTACAATTCTGTACTACACTACTTTCACGGTTTATTGCTCGGTCATACAACTTACCACCCAAATTTATTTTTCCTCCTTTTCTTCTCACTAATAGAGATTTCATTTTGTGGTATTTCATTGCTGCTGAAATTTTTACTTTTTTTGTTATTAATCGAAATTGACAGAAATTTTTTCAAAAAAATGACATTTTTCACTTTCAGTTGTAAAATTTTTCAAATAAAACTACATTTCTATATACATTTTTCTCTAAATTTATTGTTCCACATGTCTTTGATAAAAAAAATGCAATAAGTGTATATTTATTGGTTTGCGCAAAAGTTATAGCGTTTACAAATAATGGTACAAAAATTTTAATTTCCGCATTTTGAAGCAGCTCTGACTTTCTGACAGTAGAAACACCCCACAAATGACCCCATTTCGGAAAGTAGACACCCTAAGGTATTCGCTGATGGGCATAGTGAGTTCATGGAAGTTTTTATTTTTTGTCACAAGTTAGCGGAAAATGATTTTTTTATTATTATTTTTTTCTTACAAAGTCTCATATTCCACTAACTTGTGACAAAAAATAAAAACTTCCATGAACGTACTATGCCCATCACGAAATACCTTGGGGTGTCTTCTTTCCAAAATGGGGTCACTTGTGGGGTATTTATACTGCCCTGGCATTTTAGGGGACCTAAAGTGTGAGAAGAAGTTTGAAATCCAAATGCGTAAAAAATGCCCTATGAAATCCTAAAGGTGCTCTTTAGAATTTGGGCCCCTTTGCGCACCTAGGCTGCAAAAAAGTGTCAAACATGTGGTATCGCCGTACTCAGAAGAAGTAGGGCAATGTGTTTTGGGGTGTATTTTTACATATACCCATGCTGGGTGAGAGAAATATCTCTCTAAAAGTCAACTTTTCCCATTTCTTTATACAAAGTTGTCATTTTAGAGAGATTTCTCTCACCCAGCATGGGTATATGTAAAAAGACACCCCAAAACACATTGCCCTACTTCTCCTGAGTACGGCGATACCACATGTGTGACACTTTTTTGCAGCCTAAGTGCGCAAAGGGGCCCAAATTCTAAAGAGCACCTTTAGGATTTCACAGGGCATTTTTTACGCATTTGGTTTCCAAATTACTTCTCACGCTTTAGGTCCCCTAAAATGCCAGGGCAGTATAAATACCCCACAAGTGACCCCATTTTGGAAAGAAGACACCCCAAGGTATTCCGTGAGGGGCATGGCGAGTTCCTAGAAGATTTTTTATTTTTTTTGGTACAAGTTAGCGGAAATTGAAATTATTTTTCTCACAAAGTCTCCCTTTCCGCTAACTTGTGACAAAAAGTTCAATCTTTCATGGACTCAATATGCCCCTCGGCGAATACCTTGGGGTGTCTTCTTTCCAAAATGGGGTCATTTGTGGGGTGCTTGTACTGCCCTGGCATTTGAGAGTCTCTGCAATCATTACATGTATGGCCAGCATTAGGAGTTTCTGCTATTCTCCTTATATTGAGCATACGGGTAATGAGATTTATTTTTTTCCGTTCAGCCTCTGGGCACAGATTTCTTCATTCGCAATCGATCAATGTGGATGAAAAAATCTCTGCCAAAAAATTTGCAAAAGATAAAAGGAGGGGAAAGGCGTCTGCCAGGACATAAGAGCTCCGCCCAACATCCAAACCCACTCAGCCCGTATGCCCTGGCAAACCCGATTTCTACATTCACATCAATCGATGTGGATGAATAAATCATTGCCGGAATTTTTATAAAAAATGTTTGCCAAAGCATATGAACACCACCCCTCAGATCATAAGCCTTGGCAAACGTATCTTTTTTACTGCAGAGGAGAAATCTTGTCTTGCCGCGCCGCATACACCGACTTTTTGTCACGGATGGTGTTGCAGAAAACAAGAAGTAACAAATAAAGATCCGACTGACTTGATCCAAAACTAAGGAACAAAAGGGTGAGGCCCTATTAAAGCCCTAGAGCTCTCCCTGGCTGCTCAGCCCATGCAAAGATCTCAATGATAGAAAGTTGCATGTCCACGTACCTCGACTGTGTGACACCTGAACACCCTATAATAGTGAGGGGACACGACCACCGGCTCCCTACACTAAATACGGAGGGAGTCAGGGTCACCTAGGATCAAGCCAACAGGAAAACACAAATACAGAAATAGACTTATCTTAAAGGAACCAGCAGTAGCAACTTCAAGCAGTGAACAGAATCCAGAAAGTTGTATAAACCGCAAAGTGAAGCAGCATGGAAGGAGATACATAGGGAGGCAATCACTGCTAATATATGTCAGCTGGGAGAGGGAGAAGAGATGTCAAAGCGAAAGCAAAACAAAAGAACATCATGCAGGAGGTACTGAAGAACGTCTATCAGAACTTCTCAGAGATCTGGCGGTGACACTTTTGTGTAATCTGACAGCAGCGCAATGCTTCTGTCAGAATGCACATCAGTGATGCAGCTGGTTCATTGGTTGGTCCACCTAGAAGGTAAGAAAAACAAAAAAACAAACAAAAAAAACAGGCCGCAAATTAACTTTATATAACATTTGAACAGAACATTAACTTTTATAAACTTTATTGAACTTTTGGAACAGAACATTAACTTTTTTGCTTACCGGTAATTTTTTATTTTTTTTACTTTTATAGGACAAACCTCTCCTTCCCCATGGGACAATGTGCAAAGCGCAAATCGCCCAGAGATGTGGCGAAGTACATTTGCACTTTGTCCCAGGTGAAAGGAGAGGTTTGCAGCAGCTCTGTGCGAAAGGGCCCTAAGACCCCTGTGTGCCTGTCCTGTGTCACGCAATCCCTATGCTAATAGTGTACCTATGTGTGGTACTTCCGGAAACACTCCCCTAAGCATAGGGCAGGGTGGTCAGGGCAGTCAGGACAGAAATAGCGGGTGTCACGCCTTATTCCACTCCTGCTACAGACACAACATTTTTTTCGGGGTGGCGCTTGGTTTGAGGTACCAGCAACGACATTGGGGAAATGTCGCCGTGTATACCGCTCACTACACTGGTGGTTGGGGCCACGGAACCTCCTGGATACAGGAGGTTCTCGATGATCTCTTCCTGAAATTTGAGGAAGGATCTTGTTCTCCCAGCCTTACTGTAGAGAACAAAACTATTGTACATAGCCAATTGAATTAAATATACAGGGAGTGCAGAATTATTAGGCAAATGAGTATTTTGACCACATCATCCTCTTTATGCATGTTGTCTTACTCCAAGCTGTATAGGCTCGAAAGCCTACTACCAATTAAGCATATTAGGTGATGTGCATCTCTGTAATGAGAAGGGGTGTGGTCTAAGGACATCAACACCCTATATTAGGTGTGCATAATTATTAGGCAACTTCCTTTCCTTTGGCAAAATGGGTCAAAAGAAGGACTTGACTGGCTCAGAAAAGTCAAAAATAGTGAGATATCTTGCAGAGGGATGCAGCACTCTTAAAATTGCAAAGCTTCTGAAGCGTGATCATCGAACAATCAAGCGTTTCATTCAAAATAGTCAACAGGGTCGCAAGAAGCGTGTGGAAAAACCAAGGCGCAAAATAACTGCCCATGAACTGAGAAAAGTCAAGCGTGTAGCTGCCAAGATGCCACTTGCCACCAGTTTGGCCATATTTCAGAGCTGCAACATCACTGGAGTGCCCAAAAGCACAAGGTGTGCAATACTCAGAGACATGGCCAAGGTAAGAAAGGCTGAAAGACGACCACCACTGAACAAGACACACAAGCTAAAACGTCAAGACTGGGCCAAGAAATATCTCAAGACTGATTTTTCTAAGGTTTTATGGACTGATGAAATGAGAGTGAGTCTTGATGGGCCAGATGGATGGGCCCGTGGCTGGATTGGTAAAGGGCAGAGAGCTCCAGTCCGACTCAGACGCCAGCAAGGTGGAGGTGGAGTACTGGTTTGGGCTGGTATCATCAAAGATGAGCTTGTGGGGCCTTTTCGGGTTGAGGATGGAGTCAAGCTCACCTCCCAGTCCTACTGCCATTTTCTGGAAGACACCTTCTTCAAGCAGTGGTACAGGAAGAAGTCTGCATCCTTCAAGAAAAACATGATTTTCATGCAGGAAAATGCTCCATCACACGCGTCCAAGTACTCCACAGCGTGGCTGGCAAGAAAGGGTATAAAAGAAGAAAATCTAATGACATGGCCTCCTTGTTCGCCTGATCTGAACCCCATTGAGAACCTGTGGTCCATCATCAAATGTGAGATTTACAAGGAGGGAAAACAGTACACCTCTCTGAACAGTGTCTGGGAGGCTGTGGTTGCTGCTGCACGCAATGTTGATGGTGAACAGATCAAAACACTGACAGAATCCATGGATGGCAGGCTTTTGAGTGTCCTTGCAAAGAAAGGTGGCTATATTGGTCACTGATTTGTTTTTGTTTTGTTTTTGAATGTCAGAAATGTATATTTGTGAATGTTGAGATGTTATATTGGTTTCACTGGTAAAAATAAATAATTGAAATGGGTATATATTTGTTTTTTGTTAAGTTGCCTAATAATTATGCACAGTAATAGTCACCTGCACACACAGATATCCCCCTAAAATAGTTAAAACTAAAAACAAACTAAAAACTACTTCCAAAAATATTCAGCTTTGATATTAATGAGCTTTTTGGGTTCATTGAGAACATGGTTGTTTTTCAATAATAAAATTAATCCTCAAAAATACAACTTGCCTAATAATTCTGCACTCCCTGTACAGACACCTTCTTATACCAGCGTCTGGTCCTGTGGGAAAGTAAATAAGGAGCCAACATCTGGTCATTGAAGTCCACCCCTCCCATGAGCGAATTATAGTTGTGGACACAGAGGGGCTTTTCAATGACTCCAGTTGCTCGTTCAATTTCGATTGTCATGTCTGCGTGAATGGAGGAGAGCATGTAAACGTCACGCTTGTCTCTCCATTTCACCGTGAGCAGTTCTTCGTTACACAAGGCAGCCCTCTCCCCCCTTGCAAGATGGGTGGTAACGAGCCATTGGGGGAAGCCCCGGCGACTAGGTCGCGCGGTGCCACAGCAGCCAATCTGTTCTAAAAATAAATGCCTGAAGAGAGGCACACTTGTGTAGAAATTGTCCACATAAAGATAGTACCCCTTGCCAAATAAGGGTGACACCAAGTCCCAGACTGTCTTCCCACTGCTCCCCAGGTAGTCAGGGCAACCGACCGACTCCAGAGTCTGATCTTTACCCTCATAGACTCGAAATTTGTGCGTATAGCCTGTGGCCCTTTCACAGAGCTTATACAATTTGACCCCATCCCCATTGCTTGGGATGTATTGTTTGAAGCCAAGGCGCCCGGTAAAATGTATTAGGGACTCGTCTATGCAGATGGGGTCTACAAATCTGCAAATTTGGTGTTAAAGTGGTCTATGAGGGGCCGAATTTTGTGGAGCCGGTCAAAAGCTGGGTGGCCTCTGGGACGAGAGGTGCTGTTGTCACTAAAGTGCAGGAAATGCAGGATGGTCTCAAATTGTGTCCTGGACATGGCAGCAGAGAACATGGTCATGTGATGAATTGGGTTCGTGGACCAATATGACTGCAATTCATGCTTTTTTGTCAGGCCCATGTTGAGGAGAAGGCCCATAAAAGTTTTAAATTCGGAAACTTGGAAGGGTTTCCACCGCAAAGACTGGGCATAAAAGCTTCCTGGGTTGGCGGCTATAAATTGTGTGGCATACCGATTTGTTTCTGCCACGACTAAGTCCAAGAGCTCCGCAGTCAAGAACAGCTCAAAAAACCCCAGTGCCGATCCGATCTGAGCTGTCTCAACCCGAACTCCAGACTGAACGGTGGAAGTGGGAACTACTGGTGCGGCTGAAGTTGGGGGCTGCCAATCAGGGTTTGCCAGCACCTCAGGGACTCTAGGGGCTCTACAGGCCTGTCTGTGCGGTGACTGCGACGGGGGAACTAATGCACGTGCCACGTACCAGCTTCAACTGCCCTTCTGGTGCTCGCCACTTCACCATGTTCTACGGCAGTGCTGGTACTAGGTCCAGGATGGGCTGCGCTGCTGGTGTATGCCTCACCACGTAATCCGACAGCGCCAGCCCCACTCTGCTGCCCTTGAAGCGGATCCTGCACAACCTGTGGTCTAGCAACACGGGGCTGGGTACACCTGGTGGTATCAGGGACCTCAACCTCATCGTCCGAACTTTGGGTCAGACTGCCACTGCTTTCTACAGGTTCGTATTCTGACCCGCTGGATTCGTCAGATGAGGGTTCCCATTCCTCATCCGACTGGGTCAGAAGCCTGTAGGCCTCTTCAGAAGAATACCCCTTATTTGCCATTTGGTCAACTAAATTTAGGGGGTATTCCCTGAGACTACCCAAGAAAAAAAGCAAGCCTGTCTTACAAATGGGAGGCTAGCGAAGTACAGGAAGCCGCTGCTATTGATGAAAAATATCAAAACTGATTTTTTTTATCGCCGCAGCACTTGTGAAGTGATTGTGCAGTGATAAAAAAAAAGAAATTTGCCACTGCGGCGGGGCGGGAGCACGTGTGGGGGCGACCGATCAGGCCTGATCGGGCAAACACTGCGTTTTGGGTGGAGGGCAAGCTAAGGTGACACTAATACTATTATAGATCTGACTGTGAACAGTTCTGATCACTTACAGATACTATAAAAGTACCAATGCTGATTAGCGATACGCTAATCAGCGAATCAGTGACTGCGGTGTGGTGGGCTGGGCGCTAACCGACGCTAACTACCTACCAAAGGGGCCTAAACTTACCTAAAACCTTTACACTGATCACTTTTTTCCCTTTCACTAGTGATTGACAGGGGTGATCAAGGGGTTAATTGGGGTGATGGGGGGTGATCTGGGGCTAAATGTATAGTGTTTTGTGTACTTACAGTGATGTGTGCTCTCTGCTGGAACCAACCGACGAAAAGGAACCAGCAGAGAGCACAGAAGCCATTTAACACATTATATTTATAAATATAATGTGTTATATGGCTTCTGATTCGATTTTTTAAAAGTCACCAACCTGCCAGCGATGATCATTGGCTGGCAGGCTGGTGACGAACTTCTCCTGCGCCTTTTCCCGGCCCGCACTGCGCATGTGCGGGCCGGCTATGCTCGAGATCTCGCGTCTCGCGAGAGGACGCATCGGCGCGTCCAGGAGGAATAACCCTGCGAACCTGCGTTCGGCGGTCCTGAGGAGGTTAAGCAGGAAGGAATCCTGTTTTCATATGGAAAAAAAATGTGACGAATACTCTAAAAAACAAATATATGGGGACGCCTGTGGGTTAGAATATACTATTGGATCTGAGTTTTCACGATCGCAGGGAAAACTCAGATACAATAGTATATTCTAACTCAAAGGAGTTCTCATGGTGACGGGGACGCTTGTCGGGGAGGAGTATCCAAACAATTGTACCGATTGGGGAAAAAAAAGGTGAATATTCTAAATAACGAATATATTCGCTATATTGATTTATATTAGTTTTTTAGCATATTTGTCATATTCTAAAACAAGAATATATCTGTTACGACACCCCGGGCATAAAAGGGGTTAAAACCGTTTAGGCGATCTTCCCCTTCCAGAGCTACAGGCACAGCTACTTACAGAACACCAAACTCCCGAACGGAACCTCACGAATAGCTGCTAGCAGGCGAATAGGAAACGCACCCAAGCGGCTTACACTCCTAGCAATCAGTCTCTAACAGCATACAGTGATTTCCCCCAAGAACGAGACCAAGCTCTGTGTTGAGGGTAAAGCAGTGGATAGCCAGAGCTGTGTGTTTATTGTTCTTATACACATTCTTACACATTAGTACCACCCACAGGGCTTTGTAAAACAACCAGTAACCACGTACAATACACTCAGACACTCCCACACAAAATCCTCCCCTCTGCCTGTGATACAATTACCTTACACAATGGGTTAATGTAATCATCACAGGCAGGAAAATACACAGTTTTACAGAGTCTTCTGTCCTGGAGATAATTGGGAAGTAATCCAATTTATCTCCAAGGACAGATGCAGCAATTCAGGATACACAGACACAATACATCCCCAATACATTTTTTGGGCGATGTAACGGAACGCCTAGCACCCCGACCGGGTACCTCCATTGATAGGTGCTCCTAGTGCTTCCCGAGGACTCGAAGCACTCCACTTGACACCGTAAGCACTGCAGACCCCACAAACCGCCGAAGCTTGGTTGAGGTCTCGCCGTCTCCTACCCACCCTGGACCTACGACAAGGCTCCAGGCTCCAGTGGGTGAACCTCTCCTAAAACCAGAGAGCAGGAACAGCTCTTAAAAGAGCTAGTAGTTATAGCCAGGGGAGTATAGCAAATCTCCCAGCGTATAGCAATCCCCCAGTGTTGATCAGTTACCCAAACACCAGCCTCAACATGATGAAGGATAAAACAGGCACACTTTATTGAGGGCTACCCGCCCGTATTTATGCAGGTCCCCATCTGGTGGACACGCCCCTAGGGGACCAGAAGGAAGACTGTGACACAGGACAGATACGTAGCAACTCAGGATACACAGACACAACACATCCCCACAATGCATCATGGTTTCCTCCTCTCTGCCCTGGAGACACCCAAGGAGCAATTCAATTATCTCTCAGGACAAAGGGAAATCGTCAATACACATGTGGAGACAACAGGACAGAAATCACCACCCAAACACACACCCCCACAGCAAACACAGACATTTAACATATCCCCAGATAGCTCAAGTCTGAGTGCATATAATTAGGTGAATGGCACTCAGAATACACGAATACAACAAAATTAGCTATCTGGGTACCCTCACATAACATAAAATACAATTCCAAAGACAGATTTAAGCTGTGCGGCCGGTCTGTCTTCTCCTTTAAAGTTAGTATGGGCCATAATCCTGAGGCAAGAGGCTGGTAAACAGGCCTCTTTAAAACCCAGTGGCGAAGTTGGTTTCGCCACAGGCGACTATCTAATGTAGGGGCTCATTGTTTGCGGGATGAGATGGCGGTTTTATTGGCACTAATTGGGGGTGCATATAACATTTTGATCGCTCGCTATTACAATTTTTGTGATGCTAGGTTAAGTTTTTTTTTTTTTTTTTCACTGTTCATCCGGGGCGGGGGGGGGGGGGGGGGGGGAGATTGGGTTGGATTAAATGTTATTTTTATAGAGAAGATTTTTACGGACACAGCGATGCCCAGTATGTATGGTTCTCAGACTTTGGAGACACTAAGCAGGCATCCTCAAACTGCGGCCCTCAAGATGTTGTAAAACTACAATTCCCACCATGCCCTGCTGATAGCTGTAGGTTGTCTGGGCATGCTGAGAGTTATAGTTTTACAACATCTGGAGGGCCGCAGTTTGAGGATGCCTGCACTAAAACTAATATTTTTTGGGGAAAAAAATTGTTTCCGTGTCTCCAAAGTCTGAGAGCCATAGTTTTTTATGTTCTCTAGGGGACTGTTGGGGATTATAAAAATTTAGTACTCCATGGAAGTGTGATACTCCCTGAAGCAATCGATAACGCAGAGGCCCGGATGATCGGGGCAAGTGTCACATTGAGTGGTGGTGTCCTTCCGTATCCCCCTCTTGTGACACACTCTGCATCTTTTTTGGGTTTGTCCCTTCTTTCCAGTATGGGGGACCACACCTGGAAAATGTTGGCCAGGGACGATCCGGGCGCCTCCAATTCCCGAGGTACTCCGGCCTGCTCTTTCCCGGTCTGAAAAAATCAGGTCCTTGAGGACTGCCTCATAGAATTGGAGGAATGTCCCTGTGCTGCGAGCGCTTCGGTATAGTACAAAGCGTTGTACAAGGCAACCTGTACCAAGTAGACCGCAACTTTTTTGTACCATGCCCGGGTTTTGCGCATGGCATTATATGGCTTGAGGACTTGATCAGAGAGATCAACTCCTCCCATATACCGATTGTAGTCGACAATACAATCCGGCTTGAGGACCGTTGTCGCGGTACCTTTGCACAGAGACAGGGGTGATGCTGTTACCGTGGATTGTGGACAGTATAAGGACATCCCTCTTGTCCTTATACCTGACCAACAACAGGGTTCCACTGGTAAGGACACGGGTCTCACCCCTGGGGATAGGTACCTGGATGGGGGTGGGCAGGGAGGCCGCGCTGATTTTACCGCACGGTCCCACAAGCGGACGTGGATCTGGCGGCAAGGGACCTGAACAAGGGAATGCTAGTATAAAAGTTATCCACGTACAAGTGGTAACCCTTATCTAGCAGTGGGTACATAAGGTCCCACACGAGTTTCCTGCTAACACCCAGAGTGGGGGGACATTCTCGGGGTTGAATACGGGAATCTCGCCCCTCGTAGACATGAAATTTGTAAGTGTACCCTGAGGTACTCTCACAAATTTTGTACATTTTCACGCCATACCTCACCCGCTTAGTGGGAATGTATTGGCGGAAACTGAGTCTCCCCTTGAACGCAATGAGAGACTCATCAACCGCGACCTCCCTTCCAGGTACGTAGGCCTGCGCAAATTTGGCCCTGAAGTGATCAATGACCGGCCGCATCTTATACAGACGGTCATAGGCAGGATCACCTCGGGGAGGGGGGGGGGACATGCTGCATTATCTGAATAATGCAGACATTTCCGGATGGCCTCAAACCGGGGACGTGTCATGGCCATAATGTAGAGTGGGGTCTGGTAGAGGACGTCCCCACTGCAGTATTGCCTGACACTGTTTTTTTGCACTAGACCCATGTGCAGCACGAGGCCCAAAAATGTCCTCATCTCGGCAGCACTGACCGGCGTCCAGCCACCGGGTCTAGCCAAAAAGGAGCCCAGGTGCTGAGCAACGAACTGTTGGGCGTACAGGTTCGTCTGCTCCACCATCAGATTCACAAATGGGTCACTGAAAAAAAAAACTAAAAAAGTCAATTTCAGTGAACCCCACTGCAAGTGGCAGGGGTGGGTCTAGGGTCTCACAGCTAAGTGCTGTGGACCCCAACAATAAATCAGTTAAACCTTTTTTTTTTCCTAATTAACTCTCCCTTCTATCCCTGCCTTATGGTGCCTCTCTCTCACTGACCCTAACCTACCTGGAGGGTGATGAGTGCAGGAGGGTGATGGGTGCCAACGGGGGGATCACAGGAGCTGATGAGGACGGAGCAGGTGCAGCAACAGGAAAAGGAGGGGAGAGAGGAGCGCCGGGAGTTTGAATCTCCCGCCTCTCTCCCCGCACCAATCAGCACCATGGACAGCAGCCATCAGCACCACGGCCAGCACCGCCTCTCCCAAATGCTCGGACTGTGATTGGTGGTGTGTAATCACACCATCGATCACAGTCCTTTTCCGGTTCATCGGGTCACCGGAGATCCGAATGGACCGGAAACGCAGCAAACCACAGGTCTGAATTGACCTGCAGTTTGCTGCGATCGCCGATACGGGGGGGTCACATGACCCCCCCGGCGTTTGTGACAGGATGCCCGCTGAATGATTTCAGCAAACATCCTGTTCCGATTAACCCCCGCCGCAATCGCGTTTTAAATCCATGACTTACCGGTATGTCATGAGACCTTAACGACTAGGGAACCATGCCGTACCGGTACGTCATGGGTCCCTAAGGGGTTAATGGGATGTACAAAGGTTAACGTGTGTGGGACTAATAAGTGAAAGCATGGAACAGACAAGGCAGTAAATAGATGTGTGCAGTTCTGTTGGGGTAGTAATAATGATGGCTGTTTAGCAGACATTCATTACAAGACATGATGGTAGGCAGGCAGACAGCATCAGTGGCAAAAGGACACCTTTGTTTTTCTCACATTTAACTGTACTGCAAGTGCCTATTAGTGATGACCAAGCATGCTCGGCCGAATACTTGTTCGGATCGAGCATCGCTATGCTCGGCACATGGCGGTACTCAGCAGAGTACCACATGTGCTCGAGCGCCATGCTCGAGTCTCCTGCCCACACGTTTCGCGGCTGCTAAGTACTGCCATTACTGTAATGTCAGTAGCCATGTTGACTACTGGCATTACAGTGATTGGCTGGCCGTAACGCATCATATATAGCGGGTTTGGCTCATTGCGAGTCAGGGAGAACTGCGCTTGGAAAGGGACAGATAGTGTCGGGAGTTTGTGATCACATTTTATTCAAGTGAATAACGTTTCAAAGACCCAAAAGTCCTTTTAAGGACTATTGTGTGTGTGGTTGGCAGCAAATTATTTTAGCAAAGTAGTACTCAAATTATTTTTTACATGCTTTGCAAAATAGCGATTCTTTTTCTATATAGAGGGTGTCTGCAGTGACTTGTGACATCTGTGCAATACCTTCTGTGTGTCAGGGGCAGAGATAAGAAGAATATTAGTTAAAACAATAATTTTGTTTTCATAATCTATCCACATTTTTTCTGTAAACT
Organism: Bufo bufo; assembly: GCF_905171765.1. Taxonomy (NCBI): domain Eukaryota; kingdom Metazoa; phylum Chordata; class Amphibia; order Anura; family Bufonidae; genus Bufo; species Bufo bufo. The sequence continues at coordinate 84,509,895 of NC_053396.1, forward strand.
GTGTCATCCGTGAGTTGTCAGATCTGCGCTGCAATACCTTTTGTGGTTGTCAGGCCCAGATATAGGGAAAAAATTATAATACAGAAAACACAATTTTTTTCCCCCCATAATCTATCCACATTTTTGCTGTCAACGGTACAATCCGTGAATTGTGTGATCTGCTCTTCAATACATTGTGTGGTTGTCAGGCCTAGATATAGGGAAAAAAATAAAAATACAGAAAAAAAAAATTATCCCATAATCTATCCACATTTTTGGTGTCAACGGTGTAATCCGTGAATTGTGTGATCTGCACTGCAATACATTGTGCGGTTGTCAGGGCCAGATATAGGGAAGAAATTATAATACAGTAAACACTATTTTTCTTTCCCATAATATATATACATTTTTGCTGTCAACTGTGCAATCCATGAATTGTGTGATCTGTGCTTCAATACATTGTGTGGTTGTCAGGCCCAGATATATTAGTGAAAAATATAAATATAAACTACATCAGAAAACAGTGTCTGTACCGAAGATTTCAATAATCTGGGCATAATCTACTGTCCATATTCTGTGTGTTTCTGTGACATATACTGTCCTGCATCCAAAAACTGTTTCTTTAGGGCAAATTCCAAAAATATGGGCCTAACCTAGTGTTCAAATTCTGTGTATTTCTGTGACATATACTGTCCTGCATCTAAAAACTGAGTTTGTTTTGAAAATTCAAAAAATCTGGACCTAATCTAGTGTCCATATTCTGTGTGTTTCTGTGAAATATACTGTCCTGCATCCAAAAACTGAGTTTGTTTTGCAAATTCCAAAAATCTGGGCATAATCTAGTGTCCATATTCTGTGTGTTTCTGTGACATACACTCACCTAAAGAATTATTAGGAACACCTGTTCTATTTCTCATTAATGCAATTATCTAGTCAACCAATCACATGGTAGTTGCTTCAATGCATTTAGGGGTGTGGTCCTGGTCAAGACAATCTCCTGAACTCCAAACTGAATGTCAGAATGGGAAAGAAAGGTGATTTTAAGCAATTTTGAGCGTGGCATGGTTGTTGGTGCCAGACGGGCCGGTCTGAGTATTTCACAATCTGCTCAGTTACTGGGATTTTCACGCACAACCATTTCTAGGGTTTACAAAGAATGGTGTGAAAAGGGAAAAACATCCAGTATGCAGCAGTCCTGTGGGCGAAAATGCCTTGTGGATGCTAGAGGTCAGAGGAGAATGGGCCGACTGATTCAAGCTGATAGAAGAGCAACGTTGACTGAAATAACCACTCGTTACAACCGAGGTATGCAGCAAAGCATTTGTGAAGCCACAACACGCACAACCTTGAGGCGGATGGGCTACAACAGCAGAAGACCCCACCGGGAACCACTCATTTCCACTACAAATAGGGAAAAGAGGCTGCAATTTGAACGAGCTCACCAAAATTGGACTGTTGAAGACTGGAAAAATGTTGCCTGGTCTGATGAGTCTTGATTTCTGTTGAGACATTCAAATGGTAGAGTCTGAATTTGGCGTAAACAGAATGAGAACATGTATCCATCATGCCTTGTTACCACTGTGCAGGCCGGTGGTGGTGGTGTAATGGTATGGGGGATGTTTTCTGTGCACACTTTAGGCCCCTTAGTGCCAATTGGGCATCTTTTAAATGCCACGGGCTACCTGGGCATTGTTTCTGACCATGTCCATCCCTTCATGACCACCATGTACCCATCCTCTGATGGCTACTTCCAGCAGGATAATGCACCATGTCACAAAGCTCGAACCATTTCAAATTGGTTTCTTGAACATGACAATGAGTTCACTGTACTAAAATGGCCCCCACAGTCACCAGATCTCAACCCAATAGAGCATCTTTGGGATGTGGTGGAACGGGAGCTTCGTGCCCTGGATGTGCATCCCTCAAATCTCCATCAACTGCAAGATGCTATCCTATCAATATGGGCCAAAATTTCTAAAGAATGCTATCAGCACCTTGTTGAATCAATGGCACGTAGAATTAAGGCAGTTCTGAAGGCAAAAGGGGGTCCAACACCGTATTAGTATGGTGTTCCTAATAATTCTTTAGGTGAGTGTATACTGTCCTGCATCAGAAAAGGGTGTCTTTAGCGGACTGTAAAACAATCTGCGTCACATCTAGTGACAAAACCATTAATATGAAGAAGGCGAGCACTAAGGGACGGGGAAGTGGGCGTGATGCTGATGGTGCACGCAAAGGCCGTGGCCCTGGGCGCAATGAAACTGTGCCTGCTGCCAGTGCACTAGAAAAGAAAAAAAAACATCCACCGTACCCAGCTTCATGTCCAACTTAGCTGGGCTGCGCAGGACAACACTGTCCAAGTCGGACCAGTGCGAGCAGTTGGTCAGTTGGATTGCTGAAGATAATGCTTCCAGTCGGTTAAGCACCACCCTCGCTTCCACCAAGTCCAGTCTCTGTAGCCAAGAGTCTGGTCATCCGAATCCTCTCTCTGATCATCCTTACTCACACCATGGAGCGGCTTGCCAAATGAGTAATCCCACACTTGGATATTTCCGAGGAGCTCTATCCAGCCCACTAATTACA